>NC_086316.1:41976989-42283969 GCF_963924245.1 Chroicocephalus ridibundus
TCTCTGAATTTCCAGTTTCAAATTAAATCTTCAGGGAATACTGTATAGAAAATAGTTTGTCCCTTTGGTTCGAAGAAATGTATTGCACAGCGATCTTCCAGATTTTTGGCATGAATTCACATTTACTACATGACACACCACACATTAAAGGCATGCTTTTCAAATTAGGAATATTAAAGTTAAGCTCTTATCAGGTATATTTGACAAGGATGTTCCTCTTTGCAACTTCTTTATATCTACATTTCAAGCCAGACTACCTAAGGTGTTTGCCACACCACCACAAAGACACAAGTTCAATGGAAACAAGGAAACAAGGAAAGTTCAATGGCACTGCACCATTAAAACAAAAAATACAGTGATTTCTTGAAAAGTTCAAGAACCCATCACAGTAAAATAAGAGAAGCTTTACTTCTATAGTGCTCTTCATGAATATTTCTCGAAGTACTTTATAATGAAGGTCAGTAGAATCATTCAAAAAGCGAAAATTACAGCAGAGATGATTTATCCAAGGTTAAACAGCAGAACCAGCAACAGAAATTTGGTCTCTTGGTCTCAGTTCCAATAATCCTGTTAGTACAGCAGCACTAACATTGCGTTACGTTCACATAACTAGTTTCTGCAGTATGGGACTTTTGCTTCTAACAGTGCTTGCAAAGTCTGTTTTGTCAGTCTGGTTATTCCTATATATTCTGCCATCTTCATCTTCCACAAGAAATAACAACAGCAAGCAAAAGCAAAGGCTGATATCTGATACACCACAGCTCTTGACAACAGATTTGATTAATACTTTTTTCAAAGGCCTAAGCAAAAAAAAAAACATTTTAGGCTGCATTTGCAGGTAGTTTGAGAAGACTGAACACAGAACACTTTAGAATTTCTCCTAAAGAAAGGCAGAATTATTTCGAATCCACTTGTCTTTTCCTTTTTATTCCAGGTGTTACATTTCTATATTACAACCACGTTTCTCTATTCAACAGGATGATAGCTAGTCCCCCACACATCTCAACACAGACCCACACTACCTTGTTGGGTTGATTGACATCGTAATTTGTCAGAGATCCCAGAAGGTGCTGTAATCCAGGAACATTGTCATCATTGATGGCATGAATAATAGCTTTCATCACAAAAGAATCTTCCTCATCCTTGTAATTAAATGAGAAAGAAGAAAAATTGTTAGCTTCAAGGAAAAAAATCCCTACCTCAACAGCTGCCAAGACATCTAAAAAAATTTTAAAAGTAAAATTTTTAAAATCTTTAAGAGTGCTTTAGCTGCAAGTTGTATTGTAAAGCATATGGCTAACATGTACACATGTTATTTGAAAACCCACACCAAAACCCCCACACTTTTTCTAGTACAATATGCTTCCCTCTTCTTTGTACATGGACCCATTACTCATTGAGATTCTTTTATTAGGCGTATTTTCTTTTTCCTCCTAGGACTTTCAATAGATGAAATACTTGCATGAAATGAAACTAATTCCATGCATATATGTGAACATTAAAAAAACCAAGAGGTACACAAATACAAGCTGGAGTATCAAGTTTCACGCCAGCCAGGAATGTGACACAGGAGAGGTACTCTGGAGCAAGCTTTCATCCATTCAAATGGGCCAGTTGAAAAATCTAGAACATGTCATGAGCCTAGATACGTCTGCAGGTTTAACTTTATTTTTCTCCCATGCACTAGAATGTCTAAGAAATGAAATTCACTGAGCCCAATATTTCGATCCCTCTTGCCTCCTCTCTCTTGGGGTTTCAGATTTTTTAGGACACTAACATTAGGCTACAATCCTTCCTCCTCCAACACCGGTGTGAAATACTGATTCAGTGTTAAAAGGCATACTGATAACTGAGGTGGAGGAGTCAGGGAAAGGAGGGCAAGACTGAGAGAACAAAGAGCATGGAAGCAGAAAGCTGAGAGGAGGAAAAGTGGAAACAAGAGTGTGGAGTTGCACAGGAGGAAGACAGGGAACATAATATGGATAAAAAGAGCTTTGTAGAATTTTTCAAGTTTGATCCTATAAATGTTCAGAAAAGATGAGGTTACCCAGCTCTAAACATATTAACATACATACTTTGCTGATCACAGGGAATTTGTGGAGTGTGTATTAAAACCTGGAGAGTAAGCTAAATAAGAATGCTTTTGGATTTACAAGCATTTGCAATTACAAAGCATACAGCAGTTGCTCTTGACTACTTAAATCTAGTAGACATATAATACCACAAAATGAATACTGTCCAACTTTAAAATTTCCTCCTTAACAAATGCTTTTTGTGATACTACTGCCTAGCATTCATTGGATCTAAGGGGGTCTCAATGATTTTGAATATTATGTTAAAAAAAAGCAGTATTATTTTACTGTACACAGTGCCATAAAAAATTCAGATGCAGCTTTTTCACATTATAATTGCCACAGTACAAAAAATCCTCCTGATTCAAAACTTCAAAACCAAAACCAGATGACTTTCTGGCACTAGCTATCAGCCTCAGCTGGGTAATTAATAAATTAAATTTCAAGGTTTGCATCATGAGGGAGATCAGACCACAGATAACTGACCTCTGTAGCCTTAAAATCTATTTCTTCCTAGATATGAGAAAATTATGCACATTTTTAATAGCCCAATATTTCTGTTAGAATCATTTCAGAAAATGTTAACTTTCAGATGTAGCAAAGCATTCTAAGCATGTAAGTACACACTTACCAGAGTATCATCACTCCTAGCGACGCTCATGTTACTTCTGGACAAGAAAGATCTTGATAATCTTTGGCACAAGGATATTAAGCGCACTGATTGCTTTTTAAAAATAAGAAGAAAAAAGCTATATGTAAAAAAAAAAATCAAAACAGAATACTTGAGATAAGATTCTATTGCAGAGATTTTAAAGGAATACTGTCATGTTAGCAAAGCAAACTGAAGTTTGACTTCAACACCCTCCATCTCCTTTTTATATTGCGTTTCAACCGTTAATTTCTTTTGACATTTTTAATCCATACAGGCTATTCATATGCACTAAGCAAAGCTACATAATATATTTGGATTGGTAATATTTCACCAAGTTGTTCAAATAGAAAGCAAAAAAGAAAGAAAGATGTGTATTACATCCTCTTGTTCACATTGAAAACATTTACAGGTACACATTTTAAAGTATGTACACACAGAAAACATAAACAGTGTAAATTAGCTGACAGCATTCCTTTAAACGCTGTATTACAAAATGGTTTAAGATATTCCTAGACCTGCCATTTCATTATAGGGCAGCAGACTAGTACTTAAATTTTATAAATACCATAGATGTTCACCTAACGCACCTATGGCAAAAAATGGCACAGCATAGCTGGGTATTTTGTGCCTTTGGTCCATAGCTTAGTAAAATCATCCTGTTTCTTGGGCTCTGTGACAATGACTAAAACTCCTTTTCTAATAATAGCTTCCTCTGTTGTCTCATGTGTCATCTCTCCTCATGATAAACAGATTTTTCATACAACAGTCCTGCCCTTGCTTAGCATCAGTGTGAATTCCCCAAGGTGGATGCTTAAGGAGGAGGAATAACTGTGTTATCCCAACTGCTCCTTGCACAGATCAGTGCTTTCAGCTAATACCTCGCCCCATTTCTGGAAAGATTAAGTGATGCCAACCTTCTGAATAGGTTGGCAGTCTCAGACCAAAAATCCCTTGTGGAAGAAACTAGTTTTTCCTTTCTACTTTGTTGAGTGTTGGCATAACTACTGGAATAATTAATTCTGTGGGACCTGCTTAAGGGATGTTTCACTTGCTGGGATTACTGTCACAAAAACATGTACCTACACTTAAAAGTGGCTTTTCTCTGAAAACATTACCAAGGCAAATGATGACAGCATACAGCTACATGCACAAAACAAACAATCCACACACAAGCATTTATATGCAGATCAGTAACAAAGAGGTCTTCTTCCATACCACCATACTCAAGCACTGAATTTATTCCAAATGACAGAGGAATGGGTTTCTTCTTCCTTCTTCTCCACTTTTAAAGTCATTGATGTGTCCCTGGAGATGGTAATGCTACTGCAGTTGTGTGTCACCAACATTTTTGAGATTTATTGAACAACTTACTTTCCATTTTCGTCGTGCTGCAAACTTTTTGAATTTCTCCATATTCACTGCAGATGCTTTTCTACTAAGTGCTTGCTGGGTGTCTTTAGGCTATGCACAAAAGGAAAATAAAGCTGTTGTAAAATATCCCACCATTACAACCAGAACTTTTGTAAAGCATCTTCCTCTATGTAAGACTCTGTCCTTCAGTGATGACTTCCACTTACATTATAATACTACTGTAATCATACTGTAATAATAAACATCCACAGCCTAGTGGGGCATGCAAATGGAATTTCTTGTAAAAATGTGATGAAGGAAATCCAGACCTAAGAATGTTTCATGCAACACTAAAATGTATTTTTTCCTTTTAAACAAAAAAAGCCAATATCCAACAGAACATTCGGTTTTATCCTTCACCTCCTTCTGAGATGCAGATAACAGATAGCATCTCCTAGATAAATCTTGTCCTCTGGGAAGATTTTCTGGCTGATTTTAAATGCAGTCAAACTTTGTTCCAGTGTCAGTGTAATCAGCTGGATGCTGCTGGAACCCCAAAAAATCACATCCCACCTACTTGTGCAGTGAGCTTTAAGGCTGCACCCTTTGAACTTTCTCATAGGCTAATACTATACACCAGTTACTAGTGCAGTATACCAAATTTGCATTATAAGATCCCATACTTGAAGTAATTTTTATAGAGAAATGCAGGTAAAGGTAGTGACAGGAAGGGGGAAAAGAGGATATGACCGGTGGGATGAGGGGCGAATGCCCGGAAAGTTATGATATAAAGGAACATAACAGGGTACAAAAAACCATGTCCTGTTGGAGGAGTGGAGACCAGACCTCTGGTCGCTCAGAGACAAACCTGGACAATGCTTGCTTCAGCAGTTTAAAAGATCATTTCAACATGCTCAACGTGTTTCAACTGTTTGAGATTACACACCCAAAAAGTCAGCAAAGCCCAGTCAGATCTGTAGTTTGGCATATTGTTGTAGAAATGTCTGCCGTAGGAGGCTGAACTGTGAAATGGAGCAGCTGTGGCACGGATAAATATTCTGCTAACTGTTTCTGTGGGAAGTGGAATGAGGTCAAATACCTACTGTGCATCCCCAAGACCTGGGAAATCAGTGGCACCAAAGAGGTTTACTACTCACAATTAGAATGCGATAGGGAATTGAAAAAATTAAGTGGCACACATTAAGAAGAATGATAGGTACCATTTACTCCTTCTCAACCTAGTAGTACCACAATAGCTTGATCCAAACCAAACACTGTTGAACACAAAGAAGAAGCAGACCACCACCCTGCATCAACTGCTTTCTTCAGTCTAAAGAAAGACAGGAGAGAGATGACCCTTTTTTGCCCAATCTAAATAAGGAGATTAGAAGATGACAAACAGGAAAGGAAACTGGACTGGATTCAGAGAATGTATCTTTGTCAGTGCAATGCTCCCTGAAAATTAGCTTCTCTGCCTGAGCATGGTTTTTATCTCAATAGTGGGCTACTTCCCTATTGCTAACCTACATAGAGGATATGTTAATGAAGTCCACATTTTGCATGTATTAGTTTTCCAAAACAGCAAGTTATATTAAACAATTATGCCAATTTTCCTTGTTAATGAACTTAGAAAGTGAAAGCTAAGTATGAAATAAAGAATGATTAAAAACAGGACAACAGAGAATTAATTACATGCTAACCTTGATCCAAGGATGCAGCAAACTATCTTGAATAGTCATTCTCTTCCTTTAATAGAATAGAAGACAGAACTATTTCAGATAGCAAAAAATACAAACTGCTATACATTTATTAAACTAACATCTCAAAGTATCATGTAATTTGAAATACTAGAGACATAGGCTGCAACAGTGCATACACAAGAGAAACAACTCACTTTGGATCCTTGACTAGAAGTCTTCGTATAAAATCTTTAGCTAGGGCACTGGTATTACTGAAGAACTCTTCTTCAAATTCGTAATTCACAGCAGACACATTTGCTAATGTTTCCTGTTTGGTTTCTCCAAGAAATGGTGATGCACCACTTAGACTGCAAGAAAGACAGAACATTCCTCTCATCACATTGCAACATTGCTGTTTCAATCCTCTGAGATTAAATAACCACAGAAAGTGAACATTTTTCTTTTCTGCTTTAAGACCGCAAATTTACTTTGAGGAAGATGTGATCTAGCTGGGCAAAAGCTTTGCTGTTATTTTAAGATAAATTTTTGCTGAATATTAAGATAAAGCCACTGTGGAAAATCACCTACAGACTTGAAGACAGCTTCCCGTTCTATCTCGATGATGATTAACGGCCATTCTTTCAATAATTATACTATTGCTTTCATGATCATTCAACTTGAATCATGATGTGTAATCAAAATGGTTTGACTTGTACAGACACCACCAAAAACCCAGAGGATAGAATCAGAATTAAAAAACCCATCATTTGCAAGAACCACCCATAGATTTTGGTACTTACAGAATATAAGTTATTACACCAATGCTCCTGGAGTGAAGGGAAAAGAGAAAAAAAAAAAAAAAGGATGAGGGAGAGAAACAGATGGAGGGAGAGAGAGGAGAGAAAAAAAAAAAGGTTAGAACATAAGAATAATCGTGAGAGATTTATTTCAAGTAGATCCAATAACTTACCACATATCTGCTTCAAGACCAAGAGGCTCATAGTTTACTATTTCAGGAGCTAAAGGAGAAAGCAGGAAGATCAGTACCTAGTCAAAGAATAGATCCATGTCACTCTGAGCCTACATATGTCAGAGGTAATAAGCTAAGATGCTGATAGATAAAAACACCTTAATCAAGTCTAAGTTGGAACTGAATGCTAAGGATTGCTTATTTAAATTTCATAATGTCATGAATTACACACAAATTACATAACCTGTAACTCATCCAAACCAAGCTAAACCACATATACTGTTTCACAGACTGAGAATGAATAGTTTGAAGAAACAACAGTTTTCTCACCAACAAACTCTGGTGTTCCGAAGATATTTTTGAATTCATTTCCAAAGTCAATTTTGTGTGCTAAACCAAAGTCAATAATCTTGATTCGAGGCTTTGGTACATTCCTGTCCAACAACATTATGTTTTCAGGCTTTGAAAAGGAGGAAGGGGGAGAGAAAGAGAGATTATACATAGGTACAAAATGACACGTAACAGCATTCTTCCACACTGAACACTTCTCTTTACCGCCTTGAGCCTCTTCAGCAGAAAAATCCTGTCTTTTCATACTATGATCTAACGTATGCTAAAAATTAACTACAGTAAACTATGGTTTCATGTTGATGACAGACTGCTATGATTTCCACAGGGCCAAGATTTTACCTCCTGTCAATACACAGTTTTTATGTGGACTGATCCTAAGTGAAACATGCTGTCTTCAGTAAAGAACACAGCCCCTGTGCTACAGCCATTCAAGCAGTGCTAGGAGCTTGCAAGAAACAAAGTCATATAAATTATCATTTGGGTTTGGTTAACATTACTCCCTGAAAGAGGTTTCCTTCACACTACACAAGCAGAGAGGTGTATCTTGTTGCCTTTGGCTCTCCGAGAGAAACTTTAGGAATGGTCCATCTCCTAGACTTTAAGGCTCAATGTACAAAAAGGGATTAAGAGCAGGTTCTCATGTCTTTTCTAGCTATATTTTAAAATACAGAGTTTAGGTTATTTTACAATAAAGATTTGCAAAACCAGAACAAAGTTAGAAGACAAAATGTCAGGATTATCATCAATGGAGACTGCTTCTGCATTCCATCAGTTTAACTAGCATACAGAACCAGCTACTTAGTCTCCACATTCTGTCATGTCCATGCTAAAAATTAACTACAGTAAACTGGCGTTTACTGTAAACTGGCATAAACTACAGAGCTGGCGTGCTCTGAAGAACGTCTGGAGCTACATCCATCCTGCTCACTTTGTTAAGGACTTCTGGAGTCATTAAGGACAGCTCTTCATCATCACCCTTCTTTTACCTCTCTTCCCAATATACAGGGGCTGAAATGTGCAAATGTAATATTCTTCCTTCCCTCCCTACATTTCTATTGCATACTTTTATTGTTCTGCATACTTTAATTCACATATTCTTGATATCCGGTGTAAGGAAGCCTTGTTTTATTACAACCATGTGTTTACATTTCATATTGTAAGAAATGTATTTCTTACTATAATAATAATTCTTGTCTTCTGCTGACTGTCACACAAAGACCAAATATATTACCATTACCGTAGGTAATGAGGATGAGACTGGAAAAGGTATGCTTAACCTGAAAACCATTCCCTTCCCCACCTCATCCCCAGAACACAGCACCCCTTTCAGAACTGCACTGCAATATAATAATTATGCCTCCTTTTCCTATTATAGATGTAGCTGCTGACTTCAGCAGACTTCAGGGAATGCTCAGCTGCCTACCTCTGAAAAATATCTTACAGAAGAAAACATTCTGAAATCGAAACATTAAAAAAGCAGTAACTGAGTTTAGACGCAAAAGCTTTCTTTTCATTACCAAGAGGATGCAATTAACCGTTTTTCTAAAAACAAACAAAAAAGCCCTGAAAGCAAAGAAAGAGGAAATTATGTGCTCTGTCTGCTCCACAAGGATCTTTGTTTTTAAGTCTGTACTGTTTCAATTTAGTATCTATAAATAATGTTCACGTGAACACAAAATGTGCACAACAGAAAAAAAAAAGTTGAAAAAGTGCATCCTGTTCAGAATGTTTCATCCAGATCCCATTTGCATTCCATAAAATCATAATCATAATTTTTATTTCAAGATTGCTTCCTCAGAATGGTTTAATTTCATCGGAAGTTGCTATTTTCCATGAGGAATCTTATATTAAAAACAGATGGAAACTATTTACAGTTCAGTAATTTCTTTTCAATGGCTGAGCTTTCCCCTGTCTACATAAGCTACCAAAACAGAACTATGGCCAAGATCTGCATGATGGCAGGTTTGTGGCTGGTGTTACAAAAGACTTTAATGGATATTGCTTGCAGTTGTCAAAGTTTTTATCTGCTCAACACACCTTGAGATCAAAGTGGGCAATTTGCAGAGAGTGGAGATACTGAACACCATTAAGTATCTGTTTGAGAAATTCTGTGGCTTCCTCCTCTGTGAGAGATTCTTTCTCAGCTAAGAAGTCGAAGAGCTCTCCACCTGCAACACTTGGAGAGCAAAAGCAGAGTTATTAATGAGCTTATTTTAACCACTGGGTTCCTTTAAGCTATTCTCAGAACAGCATTGAAAAGCATCCAGATGCTTTAAATGTTGTCAATATCAAAAAAGAAGATGAAGATTACTTAATTCAATATCCATAACAGTCAGTAACTGCCCCTCCTCCCCCCTGAAAAGAATACAAGAAGAGAAGTCTTATTTTTGAACAAAAAAAGGTTTAAAAAACCAAACAATCATGGTTGGCTGTATCTAAATTTAAATGAAGTAAACCCCACCTACCCTCTGTACACACATTTAAAAGAATAAAATTAAATGTGAAGTAAGTATACTCAAACGTACTAACGTAATGGAACATCTAGAAAATAAAACATGAACTAGCTTGTACTACCAGTAAAATATCAGATTTCCACCCCTCTATTGAAAAAGACAAAATTCAAATCTCCCATTGAAATCGTTACTGGTAGCTGTCTTACTGTTCAGTTTCTGAACTCCACAAAGCATTCAACCCTTTGAAAATGCATTCCATTCATTGAAATAGTGTATTACATTCATCACGTGTGTGGTACTTGAACATTACTACACCTTTTACTACAAGGAAAAGCCAGTACTGCCCTTAAGACTATTTCCAGTAAGTGCCTTAGCTGCACAAGCAGAAGGAAGAGGGGTAAGAAGTGAAGAGAGTACATAAGCACATCTAGATTTTTGTATCTGAGGGACAGGAATAAACCGAGGATGACCCTTTTTGCAGCTCAGTCAGCAATCTGGCGGGAGTGATGACAATAATTGTCAACAGAAAAAGAGACACCAAAGTGAAGTAAATAGGAAGCATGAACTACAACTATTCTTAAAATTAACAACCAACGTCCTTTCAGTTTAAGGACATATACGGAGATGACTGTCCACTGTGGAAAACTGTTTTTTTCTGTTTATAAAAGCAGCATTATTGCACAGAAATCACAGAATCAGAGACAAAGAAATGTCTTAGACACTGCAAAGATGGTCATATTATCTGCTATATTTTGCGCTATATTGATATTAAAAAAAATTTAGAAAGTACACCCTAATTTATGTTGCCTTTCTGCAGGCAAAAAATTATCTGTTCACAATTTAAAGTTCTGGTTATAAAAAATAATGCGATTAACATATAACAACAGCTAAACAGTCCCAGCAAATTTCTGGAAATACATTTGACTTCTTTATCATGTCTACTTTTCAAGAGACTTAATCTGCATTATTGTAATGCAAATTGCATGAAAAGTGTATTTTAATGAGTTCTTGGAGCTTTCACTGAGCTGCCTAGACAATAATGAGAGTATTGTTCTGGGTATTATTTGTGTTGTAATATTTTCTGCATGAAAGCAATTATTGAAACAAAGTGCCATTAAATACAAGAATTATAGACTGGAAGGAAGAGAGGTCATTTTAATAATATTTTTTTGTTGTATAGACATTAAAATGGAATTCTTAACGATTAAATACAGTCCATTATTTTACAGAGGCTGGTCAGAAACATCTTACAAATAGATACGCATGCATATTCTCTCTTTCTTTGCTTCTGACTGAAAAAATAGCAAAAGGTTTTCAGGCTAAGGTCTGTATCTCTGCAGCACTTTGTCATGATGAACAGAAACATGGATGGTGATACAGTGCTGGCACTTCTCTTCGTTTCCAATGACTGCGATAAGGGATGTCGGGGTCATATGGAACTTTTTTCCACATGTTTCCCAGTGATGTTTGTTGCAGCTGCCGGGAGGCTGTTAACTGGAGCATGCCGCGTGGAACAGTCACACTCACTGTGGCTACTTCCCCAGCACTGGCAGCAGTCCCAGCAAAACCCAGCACCTTTACGCACTCGGCATGGCTTGGCACTGGGCTAACCATCACACAGTTTGGTGAGCCAGCAGAGCCAGACCCTCAGCTGGGGAAGAGGCTGAAAAACTGCACCAAACACATGGTTAACTGGTCTGTTTTTCATGTGGATGACACACCCTGTGAAAGAAGTCTCTGTGAAACTTACTAGTCATCCAGTACTAGTGATTACACACATTCCTTTTAAATCCAAAAGAAAGATTTAATTCCCAAGGTTTTTTTATTTTTGATATCTAAGAAAGAAACCTAACTGTATTTGTGTAACATGTGAAAACCCTCTTCATCTTCAGCTTCTTCTTATCCGCAATCATTCTGTTTTGTGCAATTTCATATCCTGAAACTTTAGACCACATGAAATGACAAGTCTGTTGTACGTGCATTTTTATGAATTTCAAAGATGCATTTGTATTTGTGAATAGTTAATTGCATGAGATCGCACATAGCTCTTCTCTAGCACTGCTGAGTACTATCCTCCTGTTTTTGCCACAGGTTAGCTGTAGTGACATTTCTTTTATGATTATGTCTTAGGCCTTACAATAGCGCAAAATAAAATGTTATCTGTACTTCACAAGTAATATAGCTAGTGCTTGCAAATCTTGAAACTGAGGTTTCAAGAATATTTAAAAAAATTTTTTTTTTCCCCTTAAAATTGGAAGTTAATTAGCAAAAGTGGTACGTGCTTCTTTAGTGACTTGGCAGCCCTTGCTTAAGGAGTAGGTGACTGAGGAGGGACTGCATGTAATGCACACAAAGCTTTGCTCCAGAAGCAGCTGTACCTCGGGTCTATGGGACTTCTGTGTGCCTCTCCACGTTACGCACTTCACCCTTAAAGCCTTGGGTGAAATCCTACGTGGGTTCACCTCAGAGAGCTGGCCATGGCGATTTCTCCTGTTGGTAACTCCCCAGCTTCTGGGGGCAAGCTCAGTACCCTGTGTTCCCCCTTCGGGCACTGCCATTGCTGGCAAGCCCAGTGTCCAGCGAGCTTCTCCTGCTGCTTACTTTCACCAGCAGCAAAATAAGGCATGAGAGAAATGGGGATTTAAAGCAATGATGAGTAAGTAAAGTGTTAAACTAGAACACACGAGATGACTTGGAAGCTCAGAAATGTCTGGCTTCCCAGAAAGGTCCCTCTGCTTCAGGCAGCCTCCAGGGACCCTTCCCATACATGAAGGGCTGCAACCCACAACCCCACGGGAGCACAGTAACACAGGTTGTATTTCTTAGCTTCCTCTTCACGCTCCTCAGAAGACTGCTTATTCCCTACCTTCCTGTTTACTCTGGCAGGTCTGATATTAAGCTGTACCACCACAGATATACAGAAAACCATGGTATCGCTGCAAGGCAATTACTTCAAGGAAGTCGTAGAGCATTAATACAGGTCCACACTCAACATACTTTAAAAGTTTCACTTCCACAATTAATTCACCGGATTACAGCGCCCCCAGGTCTACCAGCAGAGATTTCATAACCAGATTATACACTAAGAATCACTAGATGATCTTGACTGGACTTCCAGATAGCACAGATAAGAAATGGGCCAGAACAAGCCAGTAAGACGCTGACTACATAAGCTACTGCAGTCTTTGCAGACCTCCTGAAATGCTGCTGTGTTTTCAAGTCTAGCCCTGTGCCCCATCCAGGATAACACAGTTCCACAGTAAATAGACACTGCACATTTTACTATCATATGGTCACGTTCTCAGGCGGAGTGAGGAGCCAAGCAGAAAGCCTCACTCCACCAAGTACATGTGAACATCCCATCTCACGCACAGAGGCAGTCTTAATCTAAAGGAGATGGGGCAGACAACTCCAGACATCAGCCCCTATGACTGAGCTTCTCCCAAGAAGTACACATTTCCACCTCCATTACAATGCCCCAACCTTGTTTCTAAGTGAGCTTTGGGGTTGCTGGTGGACAAACACCCTGTTGAAATCTCGTTGAAACCAGACCACTGGGCAGGTTTCCAGAGCCATGCAAACTCACTCCCAGCCTGCCTTCGGGGCTCCGCAGAGCAGCCCATGTAGTCAGTGTCTAACAGACTGCCACCAGCCACAAGCTGGATAAAGATTGCTTCCTGAAGGGAGCAGAGGCAAGAGGTTCACTGAGCACAAGTGTTTCTTCCTGTAGAGCACTTTGGTGTGTCTGTACCTAGTATCCTCTGGAATTACAGAGCTCTCCATTCAATTTCTTTCTTGACTGGTAGGAATTATAAGACAGCTTTCTGAGCAGTTCGTCTGTGCCATAACCCAACTCTGACCTCCAAAGTGCTAGCAAGTGACTGATGGGCAACAATTTATACCCCTTCAGATTAACAGAGGAACTTGATTACAGTCCAGTCACAGCTAAATTCCTTTACAGGTGCAAAACCTCTATGTTCACCTTCACATACTGTTTTCCTTTAAAGAACTAATTTTTTAATGTTCCTGTATAAAACCTTTCTGTTTACCTTTAAACCAAGTCACAGTCCTACTTTGCAGTCATAATAGGTTCTTAAAATATTTTGCTCAATAAAATAAGAATTTGTGATTGATGGAGGTCACAACTTAACCCTAAATGGCACGTTATTGAGCATGCTATAACATAGAAAGTCATAAAGGCTGAGTAAATCTGTTTTCACTGTTATAACATGACAACATTTTATGCTGTTTTCAAGTAGCAGAACACATGTTTTTAGAAATATTGTGTATATACATTTCCACTAAGAGCAAAGCTGGTATGTGTTGCTTCCCTGGTATTTCTAGATAGAGGTGCTAGCCTTCCTGAACTCATACAAGTAAAATAAAGCTTCAGGTCTACTGCATTCTTTCTTACAAAATGCAATAGTAGTAAAAGCATTTCCCAGTCTTCCCAAAGGAAGGCTGACAGATGTGTTTGCAACCCACATATTTCCCTCTGGCAAAGAAAATACATCACGCCTGTAGAAAAAGGATTTCTGGATAGTGCTTTTGCAAGTTGCCAGGCTTTCTCAACTATGAAACAGAACTGATCTCAGAGGAAGTCATTATGGGAACCTACACAGCGAACTTAGAACCAATTAACCTTCAAAGTCAGCGTGGTTACCTCATAACAACTCAGTCACATGTCATGTTGATCACATTGCTCATATTGTAATAGCACCTAAATGATAATTAATGATTATCTAAGTATTTCTGATGAAGTTAAAAAAACACAAACAAACACCAAAACCTAAACTCAAACTCCTTGTTTGAAGAACTTGACCTAGTAGGTTGAAGCTTATAAGGTCTAACTTTGCTTAGATTTCAAACCTATATCAACTAGTAAAGTGGAGGAAGAATTCCAGAACCAATTTATTCCATTTTAAAGCAGACTAAATTTGGTAAATTATCTGAATTCTTCTCTAATCCAAAAGTTTCTTCTGTCGACTTGCAAAAGAAATGTTTTCACTAAGGAGTCTGTGGTCAAATGTCTCTTGTATGACCCCTTGCATTATTTCCAAACAGAAGTTATCAGCCCACGACTAGACTGAAATATTGCTACTTCCGTTTTATTTAAGGTTAAGGAGTTTTACATCCACTTCATTTCACAGCCTTCATGAACTGTGCTGTTACCAATCCACTCCTCAGAAGTACAAAGTGTACCAAATATTCTGAAAGTGCAGAATAGGGCTAATAGCTCGTTATGTTACCTACCCACTGAAGAACGTTGTACTTAGTTTTTTCTTTATCTAGCTACCAGAAAAATCATGGCATGTTACTGTGTCACTACACCTTGTCATTTTCATTTGTCCAGCTTCTATTAGAGACAGCTACTGTCATGAAATCCTCTCTTTAGTGTGCCTGAATTCTTCAATTATACTAAACAAGAAGCATTGGCCTTAGAACGGCCAGCCAGAAGAGAACACAGGCACCAAAAGCGGGACTAAGATTTAAGCAGTTAAGTCTCACTAAGAAGGAGACCTGAACACTCCTGTGAATCTTTCCTGCACCCAAACATGGCCGTCATTTAGGTTTTCATCACTGAATTTCCCGAAGTGCCCAGAGTTTGGATAACGCACATAGTTACCGCAACTTCAGCCCAATGGAGTGCCGTAGTATTTTCATCCTGCCTCAAACATTCAAACTTAATGTACGAAGAGCATTCAGGTTTAGCATACAAGCGCACCATGCATTTTGCTTAGGGCCTGCAGAGCCCAGAAGCCATGTGCTTTCCCTCTGAGATGGGCTTGGTGCATTGCAGAGTTACACTGACTTTCCTTTATTTTCAGCCCTGTCAAGCCTTCATTCTTACCTGTCTACACATCCTTTGTGCATCTATCTGCAGGTCTACAATTCAGGATTTTGAAGTCAAAAGATGTCACAACATCTACAAATTAGCAGTGCAGCGCTTGCTTACCTGCTGTTACATCCCACTAAGCACTGAAGATTCAATCCTCCTCTCAAAATTCAGCACAAGGCCACTCAAAAACAACTTTCTTATGACTTACAGGTAAAACTAACAAAAACTTCTGAGCTATTTCTATCAAAAGCGAATTAAAAAGTAAAGAAACTCTGTGCAGACTTCAAGCTTCTCTGGAAGCCAAGCTATTATGGATGTAACAAGTTAAATTAACTCCCCAATAAGACAGAAGAGGAATTTAAAGAGATCATCGTTATTTGCGCTTATTTACTCTTCAATGAGCAACTCATGACATGACCAGAATTTTTATACATGGATATATCATCCTCTCCTTGCTCTGTTCTGTTTTGGTTACTATTATGAAGGTACCAATAAGGTGGATACTCTTTCTGAGACACTGGCATGCACAGGACCACATTTTAAAGAAAGTAAAACTAGTATTTAATGCACAATCACTTGCAAGTTAATGTAATTCCTCTCTTTCTGAGCTAAGACTTTCAAAGCTTTCCTCTTCTTCTTTTTTGAACTTTAGAAAGAGATATTCATCATTCAGAACTATGCTACAAAAGATAATGGTCTTAAATACAGATTTCTAATTCAGAAATTAAGGTGTGGTTTTTTTTGCAGGGAAAAACATGAATGCCTAACTCCATCTATAGCTTCCCAGTGAAAAGTCAGGTATTGCTATCAAGCTATTTTAAAAAGTGAGACAATGTGCATTACTTTTGAGGATTCTAAAGAACTGCAATGTAATTCAGGATAAGGGTACTTATTCTTTGTAGTTGCACCCAGAAACCATAGCCAAGGCTCTACAAAGCACCACATACTGAGTATATTTTGTAGGTCTGCAGTCTAAATGAAGATATAATAAAGCAGAAGGAAACACAAAATAGAACAGAAAGGGATTATGCATCTAAGGTTACCAACAGACCAGCAAAAGGGGAACCAAGCAAATGCAAAACATGCTTGAGGAAAGAAAATAATTATCACTGTGCAACAGAGGCATCTGTGTTTTCTAGTCCGTGAAGTCTGATAAAGCGATGGCTTCAGCAGAGCCCACTGGAAATAGCTTAATATTGCTAAGATATAACAGAGACTAGTTGCTGCAGCTGGAGAGAAAAAAGTACTACAAAATTCTGACTATTTCCATTATTTGTGTGATAGGAGAAAAAAGTATTACAGTTTTAAGTTAGATGACGAAAAGACAGCATCTTCCAGTTGATACGTAATATGCACAGCATTCCTTGCAAGATGATGAAACAGCCCACTGAGTGGGCATTTCAAAGGTTATTTCCAAATCAAGGACACGCTTGCCACTAAGTAACACCTAGAAATACAAAAAAAATGCCCAATTTCTCTAAATATACCAATAGACTGTACTAAAGTACGGCTCTTCAAGGATATGTCATGCTTGTGTGTGACTGATGAATCTTTTAAGGAAGTACTTGATTTATAAGTGTCAGAAATTAAATGTAATTTTTTTCTTTTGTAGTCAGTATCTTGACATAAGGTAGTTCAGAGAAAAACCTCTGAGCACCTACGTGGATAAAGTTTTTGATATGCGGCTCTGTTTTGCATTCAGTCTTGTGAGGACCTTGCCATTGCAATAATTAATGAACTGCCTACATATTTCTGCATACAGATTGCCACCTTGAATACTTCGCTGGCTGATGTAGTATTTGCTACAAGGGAATGAAGGGAAAACTTCTACACTCACCTCTGAGAAACAGATGACTGGTAATGCAGAAAAACGTTTAGGAGGCTGCATGCAATACTGCAAACCTCTTGGTGAACCAGGGGATAAAAACCAATAGTGAACAGGCAACAAACGCTGTTGTCCTGAGACTGTGCAGGTTAACATCTACTGGCAGCCACCAAAAGGGCAGCTGCAGTGGCTAGATGTCTCCAAGGTGCAGCTTCTACCAAGAACAGAAACCAGCAGTAATCTTCCCCATCACTCCTCTTGTTATTACACTTGCTTCTAATAAGAAATCAGTGTTTCTTCTGTGTTTTTGTTTTGAACATAGCTGGAATGTTGATTTTTAGTTTCTGTCTAAATTCTAGAAAAAATAAGTTACACAGAATTCTGTCTGTATGTGGTGTACTGTCTCATCTTATAGTCAAAAAGGAACACAAGTCCCAGGATCAATGCTATTTGCTAATTCAAAGGGAAAATGGTCACTTAGGATGGATTCTGAGGACAGCAAAACAAATTATTTAATGAGCTTTCAGCTTTATTTCTGTTCTCTTTGAAGATGTTCTGTAAGAAAAAAGAACATTGGGGGAGTAGGTCCCTAGGCAAAATACGCATATTAGAACCTTAAAAGAAAGGGATTACATATTTAAGCGTTTAAGCATGCCATTAAAATAACAATCTTTTGCCTTTTCAATAGCTTTACATAATATCATAGTGATTTTGAGAATTACAAAACTTTACAGCAATTAGTATATTCAGTTTGCAAAGGGATCACTAATGTGTCATTTTTTCCACTTTGACCCTCTAACTAAATAAATATGATGCGCCAAATAGCATGTCTTCAACTTGAAAGACTCACACAGCAGTTTGAAAAAGTGAAAAAAAAATCTCCAACTGAAACTATATGGGGATTTTAAACTAGGCAAAACAATTAGCTACACCGCAATGCAAACAGTTTGGTGAGCTTCACACTATCGAGCTTACAAAATATTAACACATATTGTCAGAAGCAATATCTGTTTCCATTCGATAAACCTTAGTGGGTACACACAGACACACAGTAGCCCTGCTGCCAAAACAGCTGCTATCTCATGTAGAAAGGAGGGTCTGGGTCAGAGCAGCCCCACTCCTCCTACAGCTGTCCCTGACTACTGGGTCTTCCTCAGAGCTTTCCACTCCGGACACTGGCCTGATTTCATCTGGACACATTACAGAGCAGAAAGAAAGCACCACAGAAGCAGCCATACACTGACAGTAAGGTTACAGAGGGGAAGAATGCGAGAGCTAATATCAAGTCATGAGAGGAAGGAGCATCACACTAATTTTGCTGTGTATTCACAACGCGTTTAAGAAGTTCTCAACAAAAATGAGGAGTGGTAGATATTCTGACAGGAATATAAGGAAGTTTTACTTCACACAGGATGATAATACAGCTCTTTTTAAAAAAAAACAAAACAAAACTTGCTTAAATTATCCAAAGTTGACAAACTAATGCAAGTGTATACTTACGGAACTAAAAAAACAACCCAGACTACAACAAGTATTACAATAAACAATCACATGCTGGACTAGAAGTGTAAAAATATGTTCTAACGTAACAAAGCAGTATCATGCATGTATATACACCATAGAAAAGATGAAACTCCAAAAGCTACTTCCCAGTTTTCTTTTAAAATCTATACATGTGTTACTGAAAGCATGCAACACTAGGTAAGTAGAAATATCATTTACCAAAGCTAAACAACAGGAAGACATAACTTATATAAGAAAAATCACATGAACAGATAAGGAAAAGACACAAGTGCTGCCCAAGTTTCTGGTACCAAATCACTTGCTTGCATGAAATACTTATTTCAAAGCACATTTAACTGATACCGTGCAAGTATGGCAATAATACAGCGTCAGGCATGCAAACGATGTAAACATATGCACATCCCACCAGCAGACACTGCCAAACTGTCACAGATGAGTAACGCTTAACTTCTAAACTTGCAGTCTTTGAGGAACTTGAAGCCAGACTTGAAACAATGCAGAAGCATTCTCTGCTGACGTATTTACCTCAATCCATTAGCAATAACCTTGGATGAAAAATAGGAACTACAACAAGGATATGAAAGTTCAGTTTACATTTCAACAGGACAGAACTGGGAAAATTCTGTTCTCTGTTATGTGGCTTAAAAAGAGAAAAAGCATTCAGTGATACTACTTTACTTTACACCAACATAAAACACAGTAACATTTGCTAAACTATCTTCCACTTAGAATCTCTATTTCCCTCTACTCTTACCTCCAAATCAGTTTATTTAGCTCCAGGTTATTCTTTTGGATCCATCACATCAACAATGATTAAAGTAACAAGCAGAAAAGATTCCTAAATATGCTGGTTTTTTTTTTTTTAACCTTTGCAGTGCCTTTAGAATGAAAGATATGTGTAGAAATCAAGAGGCTACAACTCTGACTTAAAAATAAAGAACTCTCAGGCTATTATCTGTCTTCTTCTGGGGTGATAAGGAACATTGATTACATTTGTGCAATTCTCAGATAAAGTGGCTAATTTTTTAAAACAAACAAACAAATAAATATTCTGTTACTCCTCCCCAGGTCTCTAGAGATACTTACAGTTCCAGAATAAGAATGACATCTGTTTTGTTCTCATAAACATCATGCAGAGTGATCACATTAGGATGTCGAATCTCTTTTAGTATGCCGACTTCTCGCTCAATATCTTCCCGGCTCACTCCGCGCCGGCTGGATTTCGTTCTCCGTTTCTTGATGAATTTTGCTGCAAACTGATGACCGGTGCTTTTCTCACGGCATTTTTTCACTACAGCAAACTGCCCACTTTAAAAAAAAAAGAGGGAAAGAATAAAGATGAGCATTTAGTTCAAGGGAGCTTAGAGTTAAGAATAACCTCTATTTACTACCGCGGGAGAAACAGCTGCACTTCCACATTGCCAAAACAACTGAAGTACATTACTGCTTTTTATGCAATCTAGAATAATACCTGAATAAAATCCTAGAGGAGGCAGAAAAGGTAAGCTAAGATACCCCTTTTACATCCCACAAATGTACATACATACACATACACTTCAGCACACCTAGACATAAAAAATAACACCTGTGTAGACCTTTGGATTTTTGACAAATACGTGCATACAGGATTACTGGGGAAAAGTAATGGTTTCCGGATTTCTCTTTCCACATGCATGCTGAGGATAATTTTTCTCGTTCTGGAAGAGAGACAGTCTGTAGCGTCTTCCAATCTGTATGATCACTTAATATTCACTTTATTCTATCTTCCAGTTTGTTTTTTTTAAAGCTTTAAAGATATTCCTGTGTTTCAGGACACTGCTTTGGTTTTTAGTTTTAAAAGCACTGACTAAATATAGCAATATCAAGAATTACAGTTATTGTATGATCTTGTTAAGTATGAAGATTTTGAAGGTGAGAAACGTACTGAGGAACAAAAACCTGTGATTGTGTTAAAAAACTCCAGGAAGCTGCTGACTCCAGCAGGTTATCATTGATGTGTAAGCCTGTTGCTGCTAGATGGGTGTACACACCGATTCAGACCAGAAATCTCCAGGAATCTAACGCTGAGTTAAAGCGAGAACAGGCTTTCTAATACTGCTGAGTTTTCCTTTTAAGTTTTCTTAATCTCTTGACGAGAATTCTCTAGCAATTCTGTTCTTGGTTTATTTCACTGTATGAAGGATTCACAGAATTACAGAGTGATACCAATGAGAAAATTTTCTGAAGTTAGCCTACTCTTTTAACTGAAGAAGTGGTGTCCCCTGAAGTAGATGTAGGTTAAATCAAAGCTAAGCCTAGTAGGTTTGACTAACTACATGTGGGCATGTATAATTTCATCCAGTACCTGGAAGAGGAGCTAACCTGTATTAGTGGTTAATTAATTACAACTAACACAGAGATCTCTAGGAAGATGCATCACCTGCAAAAAGGGCATCACATAATGACGAGCTGCCAAGTGGGAATCACTCAAAGCTACACATCTCATGCATGAACTTAATGCACAATACTACTTTATTACTGGAGAATGAACATGTGCCAAATACGCCAACAAATTAATTAAGCAACTAAGGAATGCATGACAGACAGAAAATAGAAGATGATAACTGATCAGCAACAGTGTTATGCAATAAATGAAGATAATAAAATGCTGTAAAAGAAAATCACACTCATGATTTTTAAATTCAGAGGGGTGATCATCTGAGAATACTCTATGCTGCTGGGTCACCACTGCCACCATTACTATGCTGACCCCATACAGAACCCCGAGTGACACATTGTCTTGAACTGGGAGATGCAGTTGGGCAAGGCTAAATGACTGTCACCTGCAGGAGGCAGGCCAGAGATGAATCCTCTCCTGTGAACTCCTCGAAAGGGACTCTAGAGCAGCTGCCACCAGATGGGAAGCCTTTGAATGCAGCCATAAGCAATGAGAGAAGGTAGCTCTAAGAGTAGTCTACAGTCTTAAGTTTTATAGGTTGGCTTGGTTTTATTTCAATGTTATGATCAGCATTCAAGCTTTATTACTCATTTTTTCATTAAATCGGTTTATGAACTTGTGAGATGACTTCATGTTGCATAAAAAATGTCCTTGCCTTAAATTCTGGGCACCCATCTCCCACAGTTCTGCACAAGTCATCAATGGCCAGGTTCACCAGACAGGGCCCAACGTGTTATTATTACAATCAGCAGCGGACAGAACAGTACTTTAGACTGCACCGCATCCTGTTCCCCATTACATGTAGCCTGGAAGAGCTGCTTCACTTGCCTAACCTTGTCAGCTCGTGCTCTCTGAGATGCTCTTGCACCTAAGGCATTCATATGGGATTGGCAGATAAGGCACAGGACCTCTGGAAGATCTGTGTCATCCTAATTTGGCAGCAGAGGACTAGCTAGACAATGTATCCTGAAGTACACCAACCCTCCCTGCTTGGTTCAGTTCAAGTTCACAGCGACTCCTTCTGCAACTGTGACTTTGTGTTTGATCTCTGAGGTCTGAGCAATTTTGCACTGCGGGACAGGCAGCCAGAGTGAAGCATGCACTCAGGGATTCGCACTGCTGCAGAGAAAAGCAAACAGAGTCTTCCGGCCCTTGGGGGTGGGGGTTAAAAGCAGCGATTCTCTCACTTTCTCCCCCACAACATGCACATCTGCACACAAGTATTCAGCTTATTTAAAAAGCAACCAGCTTTTCAGAAAGTTCACAGTTCCAGAGAAATGGCGAAGTCGGGCGATAGACAGACATAGGCATCACCACAACTCTGAACTGCTACTCAAGCTCATGGATCAGAAGGAGGTAAAGACCCACTGCTTGCTTTTTGGCCACCTGGCTGGCTTTCAGGCTAGAAGCCTAAGTTGCCCAATAGAGGAAGAAAAATATTTCTGCTTATGATTCATCCACAGGCTTGAATGCTATGTGGCTAACCACTTTCTTATCGATGCTCACCTTGTAAGGGTGACAACAGCTACTGCTTCCTTAAAAAAAAACAAAACAAAGCAGACAAACCCCACAAGGTAAACCAAACAAACCTAACAACAAAACACAAAAGACATAAAACCAGAATCACTGGTAACATCAGCTTTGGAAAGGCTGGGACTGAAAAGTAAGTCTAAAGTTATATGGCCATAAAATACATTTAGATATCCCAGATGAAATCATAAAGTTGACTGGGATTAAGAGTTATCTATGTTTCACTGACAAAGCATGTATCATTGACTTTTGGAAAATTCTGGTATTTGAATTTCCAATCTTTAGCCCATGACAGAATTTTTCCTTTAATGCTTCTTCACTAAAGAGAGTAATGCATTTTGGGCTTCTTTCTAAATAAAAAACATTCTGCAAGTGTTTAAAAACATGCACTAGGTGTGGACCTGTAAGCTAAAGAAAGGTGATTTTTCCACAGTATTATTCATATTACAATTACAGCATTCCCCAAAGCCATTTCATTGCTTCCAATGCTTTTAAGGCTAAGGCTGTTTAATCTTATTTTAGCAATGTGTCAACTATGGCATTACAACATGAGGCTGGCCTACTGAAACAAAGGGGACCAGGTAAGACAAGTAGATCTCCTCTTTAGCTTTATTTTTTCTGTCTTTTACTTTTTTTCTCCAACTACAAACGCCTGTTTAAAGGGCATCCTGAGCTTTCACAATTCCATATAAAAATGTTATCAGAAGACAAATACATTGTTTAAAACCACATGACTTTATAGATTGGTCCCATCCATGGTTTATTAGGATGTCAGGCTCCAGAAATCTTTGACATTACTCAAGACTGCAAGAAATTATCAACTAACAGGTATCTAGAATAAGTGCCAGTTATACACTAAATAAACTTCTTATTGTTGCTGTTTTGGTATTCAGCACGTAACCCCATAATTAGCTGTTTGTTATTAAATGCTGCCTATGCAGATCACACTTAAGCTGCAATCAAAAGGGCTATTTCATGCTTGGGTTCCCTAAGCCACACTATTTTATAACTCCTTCTAAACTCCTGTTTTAAAAGCAGAGGAGAGGTGTAAGTCAAACGGTATTTACTGGGCTTTAACCTCTACAACTGCAGCGACAAGCTGTTATAAGTCATCTCTGTATGGGCTAACACATTTATATCCAGTAATATTCTCCCACATATCCTACAGTTTCAGATCCAGCATTAATTCACACAGCGTCGTCAAAGCCAGAAAAGCCCTTTAGTTTTTAAGTTCCCTTGCTTTTGCAGGTTTGATTTAAAGTGACTGGGGTAAAAAAAATGATTGCCATTTTAGGAGACGATTAAACTGAAAAAAAATACAGAAGTAAATCACAAACTCACACTTATAAAGTATCTGACATTTTTTTCAACATGGCAGAATCAGGTTAAACAGCGAAGCAGGATGACAGCTTGACATGATAACAAATACTTCTGCTAATAACAGTAATTTGGTTTGTGATCTTGTAATTCTTACTCAACCAGTAGTTAATTATTATCCTAAATCCATGCTTTTCAGGACACTTGGCATGGTATCTCCACTTTCAGTGATTTTTCAGGCTACCTTCAGAACAAGTACTGATCCCATTACCTAACCATTGCATTTCTCCATCTTTTTTACATCATAAGATGATACACACTGCCCTTTGCGATACATATATATATAAATATATATATATATGTGTGTGTGTATGCAAAAGTTATGCAGAGAGGTGATGGGCCCTATACTCCACCCTTTATTGGTCCTGGCTTAGGAGGATCACAAAACAACTACTCATTAGCATGAATTATGGACAGTTTTAACTACAGAGGCAGACGCTTTAGAATCAAAGGGGAAAAAACAAAAAAAGTCCTTTCATTTTTTCCAGGAGGATGATCACAGTGATTAGGGGTGTCAGACGCTTTGTACTCCTCCCCCCTCCCAGCCTTCTGCAACAGCTCTTCCCAGCCAGCTCCTTCTGTGAGGAGCGAAACTCTTGCCCCAAGAACCCTCCAAAAGAGCCTCAAGTTGGGCACAGAGATGCTCAAGTAACACTCAGGGACCCATTTTCTAGTATTTATTGCCACAATAGGGCAAGCATGGGGGAATTCTGCACACTGATTTCTGAGGACTGCATTCAAAAGACAAAGTTTAATGAGAGTAGGGCACAGGAATAAGGAAAAGGCGTTACGTTGACATCAGAGTAGTAAGCCGTCTTGGTATGTTTCTGACACTTAGGCATTTTTTTTTCTATTTTAAAAATTTGGTATTTACTACTCAACTCTGAAAATGTGATATATTAAGATCCAACTGCTTTTACTATTTGTTTCACTGCTTTCCTTTTTAAAATGATACTAATCCAACAAAAAGAGACTTGCATAATGCTATTAGATTAGCCCCTGAAAGAAACTGCAACTCAACCATAGAGCCATTTGTTTTCCCCAGTAAAATTTTCACTAGCAGACTGTGGACGTCTCTGCCTTTCCTTAAGAGATCTGCAGCAGGGAAGGCCGATTGAGCAGTTGATATCCTCCCCAAGCAGCATCTCAGCATCAGTCAGCTCCATCAGTCACCACCACCACCCATGTACTGCTGCCTGTCATCAAGGGCATCTGAGCTGCTTCTGCTAATAAGGTTATATATTGGGTTTGTGTGGCAAGGTTTCGGTAGGCTTCTGTGCAAAGATGCCAGAAGCTTCCCCTATGTCTGACAGAGCCAATGCCAGTCGGCTCCAAGACAGGCCCGCTGCTGGCCAAGGCCAAGCCCATTAGCGATGGTGGTAGCACCTATGTGATAATGTATTTAGGAAGGGGAAAAAAACTCTTGCTGCACGAGAGCAGCTGGAAAAGAGAAGTGAGAATACATGAGAGAAACAACTCTGCAGACACCAAGGTCAGTGAAGAAGGAGAGGGAGGACGTGCTTTAGGTGCCGGATCAGAGATTCACCTGCAGCCCGTGGTGAGCCCACGGAGGTCCATGGTGGAAGAGATACACATTCTGCAGGATCCTGTGCTGGAGCAGATGGATGCCTGAAGGAGGCTGTGACGCTGTGGGAAGCCAACACTGCAGCAGGCTCCTGCCAGGACCTGTAGACCCGTCGAAAGAGGAGGCCACACTGGGGCAGATTTTCTATCAGTACTTGTGACCCCGTGGGTGGGACCCCATGCTGCAGCAGGTGAAGAGAGTGAGGAGGAAGGAGCAGCAGAGACAATGTGTGATGAACTGACCACAACCCCCATTCCCTGTCCTCCTGTGCTGCCTGGGGGGAGGAGGTAGAGAAACCAGCAGTGAAGTTGAGCCCAGGAAGAAGGTAGGAGTAGGGTGAAGATGTTTTTAAATATTTAGGTTTTATTTCTCATTATCCTACTCTGATTTGATTGGCAATAAATTAATTTCCCTGAGTTGAGTCTGTTTTGCCTGTGACAGTAACTGGTGAGTGATCCCTCCCCGCCCTTATCTTGACCCACAAGCCTTTCATCGTATTTTTCTCCCCCAGACCAGTTGAGGAGGGGGAGTGATAAGAGTGGCTTAGTGGGCACCTGGTGTACAGCCAGGGTCAACCTACCACAGGTGCACTCTCACAAAACTCCCCAGTGAAGCAGCAGTACCCGAGTCTTTTTCAAAATAAAGAAAGACTTCTCCACAAACTGTGAATCAGAAATACACAATGGTTTGGGTTGGAAGGGACCTTAAAGATCGTCTACTTCCAACCCCCCTGCCGTGGGCAGGGACACCTCCCACTAGACCAGGCTGCTCAAAGCCCCATCCAGCCTGGCCTTGAACACCTCCAGGGATGGGGCATCCACAGCTTCTTTGGGCAACCTGAAGGGTTATAGCTACACTAAGTCCCTCTACACCTTCTAAATCAAGCAAAACAACATTTTCAATCCAGCTGCAATGCCAAATCGGAGGCAACATCTTCCCCCTCCCTCCTCTCTCCCTCTTTATCATCTTGCAAAAGACAGGTAAACTTTATGAGGCACTTAAGAGCCTCTCTTGTGTGTATAATGCTTACAGTACCGCTGAGAGTCACTAGCACAAAGTGTTATACTTTGCCCACTGAGAAGATAAGCTATTATCAGCATTAGCAAGGTGGAGTAAGCCGTAGTTAATAGGTTAATAGAGCACTCCAAGCAGATGTGACTGGGAAGTGGTGATGTTTTATGTGTACCAGGCTCAAAAGAGAACCTGTTTCATGGGCTAACAGCTTCAGTGCTAGTAACCAGCCTTAGGCCTGCAAGGAAAAAAGACTTCATTTATCTTGACAGATAAAGAAACTGAGATACACCAAGATACAAAACAAGGTAACTTGCCAGGTAGAGTTTCTCCAACTGTGCAGGCACATCTTTTCTTTTCTCCCCAGAGGGCATGCTAGGGCACATTAAGGGCCCCTTCCCCACATCACGTTTTCAATTTTTCAGTCAACCAATGAGTACAGGCAGATAGGGAATGAACGCAGGACTGACTGACAAGCTTGTACCATATTTATTTAGGCTCCAAAAGTCAGAAATACTTGAACAGTGCTGGTTTGTTTTTTTTTTTTAAACTCCTTTCCTTGCCCTGAAACGTTTAATTCTACATCACAGATGCTGAGAGAATGCCAGAAGTATGGTTTAGCTGTAAGCCTTCCAAAAACTGGAGAGCTTTGAAAAGAAATGGCAAACAACACGAAGGTGAGAACATCGCAGGACACCTATAATTGAAAGATACATGGGTCCTGGAGAGACGATTAGGCTCTTTT
Source organism: Chroicocephalus ridibundus (assembly GCF_963924245.1). Taxonomy (NCBI): domain Eukaryota; kingdom Metazoa; phylum Chordata; class Aves; order Charadriiformes; family Laridae; genus Chroicocephalus; species Chroicocephalus ridibundus. The sequence goes on from NC_086316.1 coordinate 42,004,390, forward strand.
TTTGTTTGTTCATTCAGTTGGTTTTTAAACAGCTCTGGCAAACAGTTTTGCAGGTAAGTAACAAGCTTGCACTTTAAGTGCTGGCACAGACACAGGTCTCTTCAGTTGATAGTCGAGCTGTCTGCTTTGTGTCCATAGCAGACAAGTGCATTTTCACAGTCCAGTGAGTCTAAGTGGCAGCCCTCAAAGTAGTTGAGCGCTCTGTAACATGAAAGAGTGGTCAGACACTGGAAAGGCTGCCCAGGGAGGTGGTGGAGTCACCCTCTCTGAATGTGTTTAACACTCATTTAGATGTTGTATTAAGGGACACGGTGTAAGGGAGAACTTTGTAGAGTGGAGTTGATGGTTGGACGTGATGATCCCAAGGGTCTTTTCCAACCTAAATGATTCTACGATTCTATGAAGGAACAGCACCTAATTACTTAATAGGAGAAAGAGCAGCAAGCACCTGAAGATCACCGTAAACACGTTCCAGCTGCACGTAAACTCTTGTTATAGGAAAGGGCACACTGGCCATAGCACGATAGAAGTACTAACTTTTGGGAGACACAGGAAAAAAGCAGTACTAAAGAAAAGCGGTGAAAGAGGAGTTAAACTTTATACACCATTTAAACTAAAGAGGAAAACACTCCTCAAATGCTGTATAAGTGACTAAGCAGGAGACTAAGCCAGCTGAAATCTGAAGGTGCACCACAGAGATCATTGTTAGGACCGATCTTTTCCAACTACTAATAATATAGAAAAGCAAATACAAAGGACTCAATTAAACTTGACCATGAAGCTATAAATCGTAGAGTGCTGCAAATACACAGGCAGAAGAGTAACACATTACACTATTATGCAGTACATTCCCAACATGTACAGAGTTTAAATCAAGTTGTAATTTATACCCATCAGTAAAGTGCATGCTGATACACTTTCCTTAGGAATATTTTGGAACAGCAGCAAAGCCAAAAAGAGCAAGAACAGCAAGGAACGGGAAGCAGAGGGGAAAATCAGACAGACTTACAAAGAAAATACAAACAAATGTACTGACAACTGATACTTTATAACTTCTGAATTCCTTCTTATGCACAGATACACTTGTGAACTCCATAACTGTCTCTTAAACTCTCTTTCCTAACACCTGACTTAGAGTATCTTTTGGTGTCAAGTTACCAAATTTCAGAAGTACCCCAATCCCAATATAGTAACCCAATGTACGTGATGATAAAATAGTTTATCTTTCAGTAAGAATACGTCAAATATTTCATTTGAAGTTATTTTACCAAAACATCCCATGTACAAAAAGGACTTCTTCCCTTATGCAATATTTTAAGAAAAAAAAGCAACCAACAGCTTTAAAAATAATCTGTATTACTACTCTATGAAGTACTTCCAGTTAGAAAAACCACTGCATTAACGGGTACCATTTTTGCTTGTATAATAATTAACCAAAACCTCTGCTGTTCTGCCTATTCAAATATGGTTTGAACAGTATAACTGTAAACGTCTTAATAAAATCAATAGAAACACTCTGATAGTATCTGTAACAGATGGTATCACTAGATGAAGCAGTCAGAATTCGAGGTTTCAAGCACTGGAAGGGCCAAGGGGGCTAAGTTAACTTTTTAAGCATACCCATAGGCTAAATCACCTACCGTAACTTTGTTAGATAACTCAAGTCAGATTGCAGGAATGACCAGAAAGTGAAGAATCACAGAAGCAGGGAATTCATCCAATCTGGTCTTTTCTCCAGCATTTTATAAGCTCAGGCCTCCTATTTTTGTAGTTTGGTTATTTTAAAAGTAACTCATCATGAATTTCAGCTTATTTGTCTCTTGCAGAAATCCTCTTCTGCTGTCAGCCTCAGCACATTACGCTGATGAAACTGGAGGTCTCTGTTGCTTTCTGAAATTTCATTAGGCTGCTAACAGACTGCTCTAGATGTTTACTAAGCTTACAGAAAAGTGATTTTTCAGTTTCTTCATTGTTTTCTTAGAAACCCAGAGAAGCCACTAGTCCTAAGGCATGATAAAGAACTTTATCTGTGGCAGAGCACAAGAAAGATACCACATTGTTTATTGTTTATTATTATTTCTTATTTATATCACTCTGAGTCATGCATGAAAAATTTTAGAGAAGTAACTACATGGGATGACGGACTAAGAGAGAGATGGAAATACAGAAGACTACTTCTTTATCTGCCTACATGTATGTATGTGTACCCAGCACTGAGTGCAGGACTATGCTACTGTCTTCATGATATCAGTTTATTATAGTATTATGTCACTTTCTGGGCCAAACATTTAAAAAGGCAAGTAAATCAAGGGTGTGACTGGCATTGCCCAGACCGTTAGCCACGTACAGATTCAGTGAAGATCACATCTCACTGAACACAGCTCCCCAGAATAGTAATTACTGTTAAATGCGAGCAGATTAATCAGATGGCTTTGGCTGACTCTGAGCAACAGGGATGAGGAGAGCTAGATTTGGAATACTTTTAGTGTACTGTACCCACAGGTTGAAAGTAATACCAAGCATACCAGTATACCTTCCTGCGGCCCTTCCCCAACGCTCATGCCTGAAGGAAAGAGGCTGATCTGCTTGCAACCTGACGATTTCTCATTCTACTCAGAGAACTATGACAAAGATTTTCCAACATAGTTAATGTGAAACAAGCTAAACTGCTGAAGCGTGCATGCATGCACACACCTGTGCATACATTTGCTGAGCTGAAAAGCACTTATTGACTAGTCCATCACACAGAGATGATGGGAAGTGTATCCCACATATCAGCAGTTTAACAGTAAACTTAACTGCAGACGACTAAAGAATTGTTCACAATTCAAAACAAGAAGTTTCTTGAAGATCTCACAATGATTAGGCTTAATTTTGTGAAGTGGAAAAAAGGATGAGTTAAAAAAAACACAACAGCTCTTCCCCGCCTGTTTACATGCAATACATTTAAATGCTTTCACTCACTCTCTGTGTACATATGTCAGTATCTCTCTATACATCATTACAAGAGCAATGTAAAAACAGGATACAAAAATAAAATATGACTGAATGATATTTTGTTTATAGTTTATTTTATACACACTATACTGTGGAGTGACTAGATATCTGGTGTATTCTATCTTTGTGAGCAGTAACTGAGTTACTGTCCTTGAAAGGGTTTTAATTAGAAACATAGCACCTTGAAAAAGAAATTAAGAGAGCCAAAAAGCCTGCAACATTTGCATCCTTCTGACGACTTTGCCTGAAGGTTAATGCATAGTCCTTGCCAAGTATGGCTGCTATGTAAACAAATGAGAGTTCAGTCCCACCTTTTATCCAAGGAAGGCACCTTCACATATTTTCACTTTAAGGATGGCTTTGTTTCAAGACAGAGCTCTAAACTGAACAGGAGTTCAGTGTGCAAAATGTGTTCCAACTGGGTAACATCAATCTCCCCATGAAGTTGTAAATGTGTCTGCTCTGAGCAACTCCTGAGCGTTAGCATACAACTTCAGAGTAGGGAGAAGAGTGGAAGGAACTACAAAAAGCAAAGTTAGAGATGCTTTATTGTTAGACTCAATGTGAAAACAGTTATGAAAACGGTTGAAAAAACAGCATTATAGGTTCTGTTTGAAACAGAGGCCATTTGTATTTTCCCTATGTAGTCCACCTCCTTGACATTTAACTAGATGTGACTGAACTGTGGTTTACTTCACCTCTGTAAAGGGATGTTTGAGTCACAACGTATCACACATTAGAGTGAAGGAAAAAGTAAATGGTGTTCAAGAACATTTTAATTACACAAAATAAAGGCAAAGATGTTAAATTATAACTAAGCACTAGAAAAGAAACATGTATAGCAAATTTAATATAAACAAATCACATGAAGAACATACCTCTGAAGACTTACTCTGCATTGAACACAAATTTGTCTCTGTTTAAAGATACCATTGGTCTTAGTTCAAAATAATGAGGAACAGTAATATGGAATTTACAGCAAAGAATGAAAGCTCTGTACAAACCAAATATGAGTCTTTTGTATATATAATACTTCAGCAAATATTTATTATCTAAATGGAACTGCCACACAAAGCATGTCATTGTGAGACACAGTCAAGGCTTACCAAAGCATTTCATCATTGTTTAAAAATAGTAAATAAGTTTACCTAGGACTTTAAGTAAGAGTTAACATCCGTAAACTCAAATTGGCAGATGATAACTCAATAGTGTAAGAAAGATTTCAGTAAGTCCTTCAAAAGCTGCCTGCTCAAAAGAAAATGCTTTGCAAGAAATATGCATCTTAAAGCCTCTGAACAGTCCTTAAGTTCAACCTTTGAAGCTGAAGCTGCTTAAGTCCTGTATTTCTTATATATATGTATATACTACATTTCTATATATACTACTATATAAATGTATATACTACATTTCTTAGTCTTAAATTCAGCTTAACATCTTTATTGATTTTTCACCTTTTTTAAGGGAAAGAAACACCTCCCATGACTCAATTTCCCTCAATTTAGATGACTGTAAAATGAATTTTAAGTTTTAGTTTCCACAATTATCTTCAAATTTCCTATGACATTAAAAGTAATCCTTTGAATTTTCTCTCCTAGCCAAAAGAAGATGGATTTATACAATTCAGATGCAAAATAAGTGGAAAAAACCCACATGTGAAATTATTACTTTATGATTGAGACATGATAGAAAACAACCTCCTATAAAATGTTATGTAAACGTGTAAGACATTACTGACAGATACGCATTCACACAGAAGTCTTCAAATTATTTCTCTGGGTAGTATTTCTCTTCTCAGCATCAATACGATGGAATAGTTTTGGGTAGCACTTGAAGATTGCGGGAAATAGCTCACGTTTGTTAAATGTAATACTGCTATTTACACTCTGCTTTCCAGTGAAGATCTTTGAATAAAATGTTTTATTGCTTTAACATACATCTGCAAGCATGGCATAAGTTACTCCTCCTCCTCATTACAAGTAATGGCAGGGGCAACAAAACTGGCAAGTCCAAGATTTAAGAGAGTTTGACCTCCTACTACGCATCCTCCTTTCCTTTCTTCCACCCCAATCATGAATTATCTCCCGGTTACAAATCATCTGATAAATGAGCCTTCTGTCACCAGGTGGCCCACTGTGTCAACGTGATGAGATGCTGTGCAACGTGCACCACTCATTTTGCTGTGTAGCTAGTAGTCTTTCTGGATCAAAGTTTTGCATTACAAATGAAACACTGCTTGTTTGCCTTTCACCTTTTTTGAAACACCAATTTTTGAATAAACTGCAGGGTTTCATAGGCTGTTTATCCTGTACCTCTCCTGTACTTCACTGGATCTAGGCATTTAAGCCATTGTGTCCAAAACTTGGAAAAATTACAAATTCCTTCTCACTCCTTCCAACCCTGTTCTCTTCTTTATTGCTGTGCCTACACATTCAGCGGACTCCAGTGGGATGGCCATGTACTCGGGTCTCTTCCTGAGGCACAATTAAAGAAATGCATTAGTACTCCCCACAAAGTCTCCCCTAGGAGAGACGCCCTTTTCCAAATCACCCTCTTGCTGCATATGCTATGTCCTAAGCACAACACTTGGTTTCCTTCCCACTTGCCTAGCTTACCTTCACAATAAAATGGCAAAGCACACGAAATAAACAGACTTGGGGGGGGGGGGGGAAACCAAAACAACCAACCCTGACAATTATGCTTCCTTTCTGGATTAAACAAAGTGCTGCACCCCAAACGTGGCATTCATATTTCTCCTGCACGTTTAACACTCAGTAGAACTTACTTACGACGTAGAGAGAAACAATTAGTCAGAACCCATCAAGTTCTCAACTATGGATGTATGAAACAGGTGGACTCATAGCCTGTTCAAGTTAAAACAGTTTTAAACATATTCTTTACTGTATCTAAATAAAAGAAAAAATAGTAAACTGTAAATTAATAATATAAAGCTTCTACATACCCCATATTTAAAAACCACAAATCTACTACTTTCCAAGTTATTTCCTTTCTTTTACCTAGATAGCTGAATAACACTTGTAACAAGTGTTTTAAGGAATAAATAAAAAATAAAACCATGTATGCACAAAGTCTAAATTTAACTTAACAGCTAAGTGGCAGATGGCACATCATGTGGTTACCCGTCAATCTGCAGCACTGGCAAAAGGATTAATCTACAAATCCTGCTGCATAACCAGCATCAATATAGAAAGTATTTGCCTTCCTTCCCCACTCCCCTGTATTCTCTCCTCCTCCCCATCCCACATGTCCCCCCTACAAAATATATCGGTTCCTTAGGCGATGGTATTCCAGTAGGAAATTCTTGGACATTTACTCTATCTGTTTGCTTTTGGGCCCAGGCCCGTCCATTTTTAAGTGCAGCCCCATTTAACGTACAAACCATCTGAAGTTCCTATATTTGCCAAGATGTTTCCCTTCCAGGATTTCTCTTATGTATGAAGTTTCACATCTCTTTTATAATTCCAATCCACTATTCTTCCAAAGATGTATACATAATCTCCACTGGTTTGCCTTAGGTGTTTTAGCTGCTTTCTCTCCCACTCCCAATTCTTTTAACTGTCGTTATCAGCAGTCTTACCATAACTGACCTAAAAGGAACAATTATCCAAAACCATAGCAAATTATTTTTTCTTTGTCTTACTGTATATAAGCTCTAACTTACAGCATCTAAATGATTTTCTAAAAAGTTATTCCCAAACACAGAAAGGGCTGGGGCATCAGTATGCTCTCCAATCTGAGTGCACAGGAAAGATTCAATAGCTGGGGGGGGCATAGGGGGGAGACAGTGACAAGCATTTTTTTTTTTTTTTTTTTTTTTTTTTTTTTTACACACTTTTTTTACCTGAACCCCTGGAACTGTAACATAACTGTAACATAACATGTAACACTCCAATCCCCTTCCTTCCAGGGAAAACAGAGGCTGTGACCTAGCAACTCAATCTATGCATTTTTACATTGAAACATAGAAATGTTGAAACACGCTGAACTGAACATCGCTGCTCTTTGTTACTTTGGTATTGGTTTTGTTTAACAGGGAAAATATTTTATTTTAGGACTTTGTGCTACAACAACAATCACAGTGTACTTGTGAAAGCAATGGATGAAAACCACTGGTGCCAAAAACAACCACTTTGCTCCTTTCATTAAAAACACAGTGTTTTCTTCCTTTGGTAGGATTTGAAAGTGCTGTTGTGCAGCCCTAGAGACAGCAAATTTGGAGCATGGCCGCTGAATAATTACATGGGCTCGGGTTAAGCGTGCATTTTATTCACAAGTGCTCCTTGTGGAACAAGAATGAGGCTTCCAGTTAGACTTCCAGATGGGATTTGAGAAGAGGGGAAAACGTCAAGTCTTTGGAGGGCTGATTGCCTAACTTTTCCAGAACTTAGAAGGAGAAATAACAGCAGATCACTGAAAATTAAAAAGCTCGTATCAAATTGATACGATAAATAGATGCACCATCATTTTATTCATCTATTAGCTCTCTTCAGTGGTTCGAAATAAAATAACACAACCACCACCATCCTTTGAGATTCCATCCATTTGTGTTCCAGATTCTTAGTGGTATTGACTTCCTCTCAGAAAATATCTAATTTTCCTTGCACAGTTTTTAATACGCTTTCTGCCTACAAACACTTACTTTGACCCATCATGAAAAAGCCGGCAGTATGCATTTAGTTAAGAGAAGAGCATTAAAAGTTTCATTTTTCAGTATTAGTGCTGCTATGCAGAGAATACCTTAAACATTTTTTTCTATCATTATAGGCAGTTGAGATGATCTTCTTTTGAAGCAGAGAAATGGATTAAGTGATTTCTAGAGATGTCATCATGTTCTAGCTTTATACTTCACATAAACGAGCTTATTGTTAAAAATGCATATTTTTTTTCAAATGCTCTAAATCTGTATTTTACTCAACGTTAGGTAGAAAAATTACTGTTCCTTAAGAAAGATTAGGGAAGATGCAGTGATCCAGATTTAAGGTCATTTGAACAAAAGGATCTCTGGAGACAGCAGCACTCTGCAGCATTCAGAACTTCCCTGAATCTGATGATCTGGGATTCAGACTTTCATACTTCCAACATTAATATAACCTACTTAAGGGCTAAGTTCCTTGAGTGGCAAGCAGTGCCTTATTTTCACTCCAAGTTGTACTTAGAATGAAAGATTAATCTACTTCGTAGTTCCTAAGCTTAAACTTGCTAGAGAAACCTTATGTTTATGCACAGTGGGACTGGGGCTACGCTGGAACGCAGCACGTGCGCAGGCAGCCGTCCACCAGAAGCAGCAGCTGTCTCTCGGTGATCTGTGGGCACAGAATGCCTCCTCTACTCCAGCTGCATTTCTGCAAGTGGATGTTGTATACAGAAACTCTCCTGTAAGCTTTGACCTGACAACACTTTGATTGCTTACTTGGTCAGTATTTTGAAGCAGTGCAAAATCCACATGCGTGCTTGGTGACCTTTACGAAAGCTATGAAAACCATTACATTGAAGAAATGGTCGGGTACCGTTGCAAGCAACGTATATACTTTCATTAATACAAGCATTGTGGTCAACAAATATCAACAGCGAGAAGAAATACAATTAAAAAAAAAAGAAAGGAAAAAAAAAAAAGAGTTACAAGGCCATACCAGCATTACTAAAAAGAGCTGCTTCCTAAAATTCAGCTTCTGTGCCAAAACAGAAAGCCGTTTTTTAAGTTTGGTTTTAACTAACAGGATGCCAGGAGATTTGTCATTCAAAACAGTTGTGTATTTATAATCACTAACATTGCATCAGAAAAGTTTCACTTTCTACAGAAATCCAGCCAGTCTACAAAAGACTCACATGCTTTCAGCACTGCAGCTCTCCACTCAGATTAAGAGCTAGACATCAGAATAAAAATGCGGTCACATGGACATCAGCATAACAGTCACTGCAAGCTGCTACTGAAATCCTTTCTTCCCCTGTTACAAGGGCTAAGAGCAAAGGAGTACACAGACTACAGGAAACATTATAGAAATTATGGTTCTTAATCAAGGGGCACTTCTGCAGACTGCAGGCAGTGGAGAATTGGAAATTGTCATACGTAACCTGGCCTTGCCCCCCTCCACCCTCTTGCTTTATAAATTATGGATATGCACCAGAGATAAAACAAGTGGAATAACTTTGGGACGCTTGGTTAAAACATGAATCGTGTCTCAACACAGCTTCAAAATAAAGCAATGAATTTTGACTTCACAAGTGACTTTGTAAATGGAGCTGCAACAAGAGTATTTTTCCAGAAAGCTGGTAATCTGGTTAGAGCTGGCAAACTACAGGGTAGAACTTCTACAAAGATCAGTATCTGAGTCCATCCCTCAGCCGTGCTCTGCTTCAGAGAGTTACGAACGAGCAAGTAGCAGATCTCTACTTCTTCCCCATTGCTACCACCAGCAGTGTGCTCCCTAGTTCCTCATCTTCCCTCTAGTCTGGACCTCCCTGCATCTCAACTGAAGATGGGCAGGTCCCTGGAAAACAAAAAAGCAGAAAACAAATGGAGAACCAGTTGCCCAGCAGCATTTCAGTATTTCCAATAAACTTTCTCTGCACATCACTTCCCCCTCCACCCTTCAAGAGGTATTTTCCTGCACTCCCTTTGCTGTCATGACTTCCTCAAAAATAATGTAAGAAATTCACTTCCTAAAAGTGTTAACTCTGTATGTAATAAATTTCACAGCCTTAGGGATGAGTACTCTTGACATTCTGGAAGGGTATAATGGGCTTTCAGATAATTTTAACTCTGCATCAAAGCTCTCTTTGGAAAGTTTTGGTCAGATGTTTCTGTATTACATGGTATTCTAATTTTAAAAAAGTTGCCTACAAATGGCAGCCTGCCTTATGGAAGATATATTTGTTCTAGTAGCTACGCATTTTTACACACAGAAATAAATGACAGACAATCCTGAAGTATTTAACTTCACAAGCCAGAGTCTACTTTGATCTATGATTTTCTAGATACACACTTTTCAAGTTAAAAACTTCAAAGATTAAACAGCACTAATTCCTGAAATTTTCTTGTATCTATTGCCTTTTTGACAAAGGTATATTCCCAAAGGAAACAGACAGAAACGACTCAAGCCCCAGTAGTGCAAGCAAGGCTGTAACTAATTTTTGCTGCATTTTTTGTTACAAATCCAGTTCACAAAGGCATTTTATTTTGTCCTCAAGAACATGAATTCCATTTATGTATCTCCTGCCTTTTTCTTCCAATCATTTAGGTTGGAAAAGACCCTTAAGACCATTGAGCCCGACCATTAACCTAGCACTGCCAAGTCCTCCACTACACCGTGTCCCTAAGCACCACGTCTACTTGTCTTTTAAATACCTCCAGGGATGGTGACTCCACCACTTTCCTGGGCAGCCTGTTCCAATGCTTGATAACCCTCTTGGTGCAAAACATTTCCTAATATCCAATCTAAACCTTCCCTGGTGCAACTTGAGGCTGTTTCCTCTTGTCCTATTGCCTGTTCCTTGGGAGATGAGACTGACCCCCACACCGCTACAACCTCTTCTCAGGTAGTTAGAAAGAGTGATGAAGTCTCCCCTCAGCCTCCAGGCTAAACCACCCCAGTTCCCTCAGCCGCTCCTCGTACAACTTGAGCTCTAGGCCCCTCACCAGCATCGCTGCCCTTCTCTGGACACGCTCCAGCGCTTCAATGTCTTTTTTGTGGTGAGGGGCCCAAAACTGAACACAGTACTCGAGGTGGGGCCTCACCAGTGCTGAGTACAGGGGCACGATCACCGCCCCAGTCCTGCTGGCATTCATCTGCAGGAGTTGCATCTACTGGAAACACTACCTGGAGCAAGGTTTCTCTCAGCAGGGACTGCTATTGTTTCTTTCACAGAAGCACAAATCTCTACCAAAACTCATTATGTTGGATGACCACGTGCCTCTTGACAGCTTTCCGCACATACCCCCTGTGCCATCAAAATGGTAAGCGGCCTGTCCTTCCTACTGCTGGCCACCAGCTTTTCAGCTCAGTACAAATTGTCTGAGGGAGACCAACACAACGTGCTCTCTCCCAGTGGCATGCTTCATTTTGTTCTTTTTCATGTTGAAGTGTCAGACAAAGAAAAAAATCGCTCTGATGGGGGGGGTGTGTGTCTCTCAGCTCTTTACACAGGGAAAAAACATCAATGAGGAACTACAAGAAAGCACGAGATCAGCATGGTAGTGCATTTGCGACAACTGACATTGCAGAATAGTTTGATGAAGAACAACAAATTTTAATTTTCCTTTTCCATCCTGGGGAAAGAGTTCTTTTAAGAAGGGCTTATTGTACTCAGTAAGAAAACCTGTGCTGCCAGAGGGAGAGTCTGGCAAGCAGCATTTTCTTGTTTCACCTCCTGTAAAGGTCTCACACCCAGACATAGAAGGCAGCAGTGGCTGCTCCTTAGGAGGGCAGCACTCGAATGCAGCTCCCTGAAGCCGGGAGAAAGCCCGGCATTTCGTAGGATGGCTCCCTCCCTATTCATGGTGTCTCAGTAACCTGCCTCAAGGCCATTTTGTATTTCTGCTTCTCCATTGCTCTGTGTGCAAAACTCTCCCTTTCGAATCAGAGTCCTGCTATCTCTCTACCCCACAGTGTTTCTGGAACTATTTTGGCTGCTCAGTCAATTTCACCAAGTACTGAAATGCTGGGTGCCAGAAAACGTTGCCCTCTTTTGGCACTGATCGGGAGCCGCTGGAGCAACCATCACCCCCTGTGGAAGGGGTTGTCCTGAGGCAGAGCCCTCCACCGGCAGCAGGGAGACGATGTGCAGATGGGGTCGGTACCACCTTTGAATCATTTCTTCCCACCAGAGGAACCACAAACAGCCCAGCATGCACTGAGGAACACAACCAAGCGTTCGGCCAGCGAGGGACGAGCGTCCAGCACGCAGCCCTCTGCAGGTACTACTGCCCCAGTGAGACCATGGCCCTTGGCACCAGGGCAGCATGCACCTCCCAGAACAGGGGGAACGTTTCTATCATGATGTAGTTCAAGGTTATGGGGCCAAAACCCAAACCCCATTCGCCCAAGAGAACATCCCTGGGTCCCCAAAACATCTTGGTTTCTTCCATTGCCCTTGCCTGCCTCGCACTTGGAGGAAGAGCCTCACAACATATCAGGAAGGCAAGTGTGCTGGTGTGCAAACAGTGTTCTGGGCAGACTGCAGTCCATCACTGCAGGAGAGACTATTTTGTTATGGCAACCTGTGGGGTACATCCACTGTGACCAGTCGTGAGCAATATGTGGCACACTCCTCAGCAGTTATAAAAAAATTTAACAAAAGCCACTCATGGTCTTAGTAGCCTGCCCAGAAAACGTGGTGACACCCAAGTTTGCATCTGCAGAGCAACAGTTGCGTGGCAGAGTCCCTCTTCCCTCACAGGTCAGATGTTTCTCTCAAATTCACAGCAAGAGAGGCTTTGGCCTCACAGCTTCCTCAGGTCTGAAGATCAACAATGTGCTGGAAGGAAAACAAGTTTTGGAAAAGAAAAACAAAACTAAAAAAAACGAAAAAGGACTGCCAGAAATGGAGAAGTGCTGGGTCACCAAATAAAGACAGCTCCCTTCCTATTTCCTACAGTGACAGCAGTGAAATTTCTCTAGCAATTAATGAGTTTGCACAGGTGTTACTCCAAGTGTAACCATAAGACTGTCTAGCTGGCAGCAGCACCACTGAAGTGATAGCGTGTTGGTAGCAACAGAGAAAGAGAGCAGAGCTCATCTGCCATAGCACACAGTAACTACTGCAGGGTTGGCAGTCAAAAATCAGCTTGTAGGCTTGACATGGAAATCCGTCAAATGCAACAGGGAAACCCCAAACACCTTCCTCTCTGCAAGCACACCCAAGGAGTCAGAAAAGCTTCTGAATTACTTTTCATTATCTTGGCAACAACAAAGGACGCACCAGTGAGCCTCAGCTCTTTTAGAACACCTCCCAGGCTTAAATTCACTGTCATTCTCAATGCACTCACTAGGTACAACTTAAAATGTTTAACGCTCTTTCTGAAAGCTTTCTTAAGGCATCAGAGAAAGTTTATCTCAAGCTTTGTCTCAAAGAACATTTGAGTAAACAAGCTGAAATCCTGATAGGTGTGTGGGTTCAGGCTTCCACTAGCTAGTGAACAGGGTAAGCGCAGGCATTGCTGCAAGCAGCCAGACACAACCTTTGTCAGAGATGCAGGTGTAAACCGTCTCCACAGTGAGTACAAACTCTTCCCAAGCAAGGTTCCTCCAAAACCCACATCCTTTTGGAAGACCTGGCACAGTAATGGCTGCACATGGAAAAAGAAAAGCTACCGTGTGGCTGTAAACAACCCTGCATGGAACCATTTCACCATGCTGCTGAAAGACAACGGTTTGTCAGAGATGGAAACGTGGTGATAACGTGAAGCTAGATGACAGAACGCTTGAAGCGGCACCCACATGAAAGATAAAGTGATCTCTGCTGCACGGGCTGTAGATGCTACCGCTTGCACTACCTAAGCACAAACACATCTTTTTTCTCATGACCGCAAGTACAGCGGGTACTGGCATTACAGTGAGCACAAGGCACACTGCCCTCTTCCAAAGAGGTTACAGAAAACCCACAACCATGTGGAAATCAGACCGCCACCAAGAAACAGTCACCGTTTCTGGCCTCACATGATTTTTCATGCTATAATGCTGAAACTCTTTTCCCCATCTGCCACATGACTAGCAGAAGAAACAACCTTCAGTCAACACAACCAGGGTAGCATAAAAAAGGCCAACGCTGAACTCTAAAAATAAAAGCAGGGAAGGTAGCAGCTTTTCTGAATTCTAAAGCTCTGCTCCAAAGTTAGAGCCTATTAAACAAGCATCTTAAGTAAATCAGGAGAGCGCATAAAATTACTTTAAAAAGCAGTACTATGAAGAACAACAACAGGAGACTTGTCTATGAAATTTACTATCAATTTGTAATTTTCTCCACTCATAGTCTTCCCAAAATAGTCTTTTTCCCTAATTCAGTTTAGTTAATTTTCACATTAACTTCATATACTTTATGCATATTTGTTGGGCTGGATTGCTAGTAAGGTAGCAATTCTACAGCATATGGCACTGCAGAAAGGGCCCCTAACACGGTCCTCCGCTGTCTCAGTGCGAAGCTGGTTCAAGAAAACGTCTGTGTACACATTGCCTACCCTCCTGCACGCCCAACTACTTGTTCCTTTTCCCAACTACTTGCTGTCACACCTCTTCTTCCACTGATCTCACAAATCAAAATCTACTGCTAACCATTAATGCTCAATGATCCAGTTTAAAAGACGATTTAAAAAAAAAAAAAAAAAGAAGTGTTAATGCAAGTCATGGAGGAATGTGCTACCAGATGTCCTAGGATGAGATGGCAATGAGCTGACATTCTTCAATCCAATGTTGCCTTGTATCCTGCAACTACACTTGGAAAGACAGTACTCTAGGAGAGGCAGCAGGAGATACCTCAGAAATGTGGGCAGACTATAACATGAATGTATCAGAGACTGTTTTCAACTTCTTTTATACCACGTTTTTATGAACAAGAAAAGTTTGTAAATACTTATGGAGTTCTCGTTTTCTACTCCCTTGGTTTTCAATTGTGATAGAAAACCTCTCACATAAGTCTTCTGTTTGGCCAGCTACAATCCAGTCATTAACATTAGCCAGAGAAGTCAGAGGAAATATTTTGGGTGTAGCATGTGAGAGCCTTTTGTTTTAGTTTGGTTTTGCTTCTCAGCAACTAGTAGTTATTTAGCTTCATTTTCTGAAATTTCAATTCCTTTAAGATGCTCCACCGAAGACAAAGATGAAGTTATTTGTGATGCAGTATGATGTGACTAAGGAGAGATTTACTAGGACTTACACCCGGGTTTGGTCAAAAGCTCCAGTACTTTTCCACAGTGCTCAGTTTCTTCCAGCTACTGAAATTTAATTACTTTCAGGTTAAGAAACAAAGCTGAAATAAATTATAGATAGTTCATTACATTTGGGATACTATTCTGGAAACATCAAATTTGATTTTTATATAGGGCAGTTACAGAGATGGATTACCTAAAATGAAACAGAAGCTCACTGTTTTGAATTAATACAGACAAAAAAGGCAAAACAGGTCAGAAAATTTTCCCTGTAGATTATTTCCTCCCTGAATTATGAAGTTGAGCGGATAGAGTTTAAAAGATTACACTTTGTTACCCTAAACTTCCAGCAGTAGCACCAAAACATCTATGTTAAAAAGTGCAAAGTTAAGGCCAAACATTTTCAGCAGCGTTCACTGCTGGCAAACTACATCCAAATTTCACAGAAAACAAACAAAAGGGTCACATTGCAATGGTTATGGAGGTCACTTCAAGTCAGCAGAATGATCAAAACCCACAGTTGGCCTTTTAACCTAAAATCCAGTAGAAATTCTTCCAGTATAATAAATATACTCCTTTACCATGCAGTCATCTCATCCGAGAAAAGTATCAGTGTGTAGCCTGGATGCTTGGGAGTTTCATCAGGAAGGTCTGTATAGACAGTGACATCGTATGCAAGACCAACTCTGGTGTTTCCAATGAAAAAAAAGTCATTAATTCAACTGTTGCTTCATTATGAGCAGATAAAAAGGCCACATTACAGCCCCATCTCTGAAACAGTTCTTCATTCAGGTTCAGAGTAACCTCCTTTAGCCTAAAATGCAAAAGACGGCACCTAAAAGAGCTTAAAAGCAATGCAGCTACTGCAAATGGCAAGGAAGAGACACTTGAAGGTGGAAAATGCTAAGGCATTTACACTAATTCTTTTCTCAACATCTTCCTACCTTATGTAAAAATACAGTCACTTTACAGTTTTCAGAAAAATTCTGAATAGCTACAGAGAAATGAAACTTTCCATCACAGCTACATATGCATAAGCAGGATAAATAAAAAATAGCAAAGTTAATTAAGATGGATGCAAAAATTCACTGTAAGATGTCTTCTGATACTAATGATCCCAGCTTCACTCTTGTTTCATGACTGATGAAGTAACAGTATTCCAGTAACTTTCAGCTAAAACAGCTATGACTGCATAAAAAAACCCCAAAAAAACCAAAAACACAAAAACCAACTGATGAGAATTCACCATGTATCAAGGTGAGCTTGTTACCAACACAACACACCTTTCTGAGGCAGTTGATGCCATCAGGATGCTGGACAAAGACAGACCACGAGCACATCACAAATGAAGGAGATGCCTTCAGACTGAAAATGAAGATATTGCCATCTTTTCATGACTATGAACATCCTGTAAAATCCCAGCTTCTTGGTGTTTATTAAATGATGAAGGACAGCATCGTGCATTTTGACACTCTCGAGATAAAAGGCAAGGAAAAAACCCAACAGGAAACAGGCAGCAAGTATCATGTTGAGAATGAATAGCTGGCAAAGCACGAAAAGCAAATGTAAACAAAGATAATATCCAAGGCATAGATCAGAATGCAGTGATATATTGTTTACGATGGCATATAGAAACAACTGAACCTTCATACAACAAGGAAGAAAGAGAAGGGAAAATGAAGGGTGGAAAACAATTGATCTAAATGAAGCTACACATATAAACAAGCTGTCAAGTGTATTTAACAACCTGGTCTGAGCTTTACAAAGATTAAGCAGCCACAAAGATTAGGCAGCCTCTCTCTGCACAACCTTGAAACACAGGGAAGCTACCGAAAAGGTAAGATGGGCAGCAGCACTCCAGGCAGCACCTGACGCTTGTAGCTCTGCTTCACTTCTGTTAGAGTAAGCGCCCCATTCCACGCTGCACAAGGACACAACCATTACATACGCCTGCGGTAAAACTAGAGTAAACTTGCTCTCACTCCACTATAAGGCTACATGGTGCATCTGATAAGCATGCATTATCTGCAACCTCCACGTGGGTACCTGCCACTCAAGCAGACGCATGCACATTTTATAACCACCAGAGTGATATTTACCATATCCGTAAAGCTCATCCCTTTCCCTAAAGGATGGGTTCAATTCTCAGTTCAAGAAGCATCACATTACGTTATCTTGCTTTTTCGAGCGTTTCAGCTCTAACTGTAGCTGAGAAACTGTCTCTGCAAGATACCTCTTTTTTCTGACATCAGCAGAGTTTGTCATTCTTTAGAACACACAAAAAACCACCAGCACATAAACACTATTAAAGATAACATTACTTAGTAGATATAAGAAAGCTGCGTTCAAGTGTGACAGCTCAAAAGTTTTTAAAAATACATAACCCTCTCAAATGAGCCTGAGAATTGGGTAAGGGAACAGAACTTTATTATTAAGCCATTTTATGCAGCTGACTAAATACAGCTCTCAAAACATGCCAATTACAATACAATCTATCTGTGGGGTAAAAATGGAAGAAAAAACAAACACAGAAACCCCAATACCATACATCCTGTATGTCCCCACAAACAGGCACACAAAGTCTTTTTCCTCTTCCCCTCCACCCTTGTTTTTAAGAAAAAAAGCAAGTAAGCGACCTCACAAATATATTCTCATTTGCCTTTACCTCTCCTTACATGCAAAAGACCTGCTACCGAGGACTTACGGCTGTATACTCAACGACCTTGGGCCATTAAAACTTTACAGTATAAATTACAGACCAATAGGATTGCATAAAAAGAATAATATTAGTTTGAAAAGACACCCTTGACAACACATGGCATACAGTACACACGCAACATTTGAAAGGGCAGTCACCTTTTTCTTTTCCTAACTTTTTTTTTTTTTAAAGAAGTTACAAAAAAAAGAAAAAACAGGATTGCTAATACTGGAACACACAAACAAACAAATCAGTGTAGTTTGCATTCTAATTTTCAACTGAAAGTGACAGTCAGAAGAGGTCTCCCCCTTCAGCCTTCTTTTTCCCCCTCAAAAAACAGGGCATGATGACAGCATGAAGGATACTACTCAGCATTACAACAGACGAACTTTGAATTCATCAGCAGTTGCACAGTGATAAAGTCTCCTACAGAGGCACAATCATTCCTCCAGGAAAAGATAAAAATTAATAGCTTACAATTAATTTATTTAGCTAATGAATCCAACAGCAGCTAGGAAACACTGATGTTTCTCCTTGCACTATATTTTGCAGACCATTAACTTCAATAATCTTAAAAACTTCACGCTTGATACTGAAGGTCTGTCTTATTAGTAAGTGGATTTTTCCTGTCACTATTTTACTCCGTAGGCCAGAAGAACTCCCGCACCCCCACTTAATTTGGGACTTATTTTAGTACAGACATGCACAAGGAACTCTGAAACAACTTCCATCTGCCTCACAAAGGAGCCCGAGAAAACACTTTTTCGCTTGATTCATTAATGTTACCATTATGCACAGCTTAAACCAGCAGTGTAAGAGGGTTTCACAGCGTAGCCCCACATTCATCGCTGTAACGAATGACAGCAGGAAACACAGGTTCCAACAGATGGAGGATTCGCTCTGGGGCAGCCTACAGCTTCAGGCTTTTGAGAGGTGACCCTCCGAAAGCGTGAGCATACAGACAAGAGCCAATCGTGCTCCCTCTCTTCCCACCATGTTTGCTTGCTGTTGTGCTTTGAAGGTTTTCAGAACAAGGAGGCTAATAACCTATCATTGCTTTACTTTGTCTTCCGGTCTTTTATTATTTACCAGTTTCCACATCATCGGAGCATTTCTAATTTACACTATGCCTGCACGTAAGGCTTCTAAGGAACAACATGCAGGAACACACATCCAAATATTTTTCATTTGCGGAAAGTACAGACTCATCATTTAATCAGGCACAGATTCAAGAGTTTGCCTCTTTCTTAAGTGCCATGCAGCATGAAGGGTAAGGGTTTTCAAGAAGAAAAGGTGGCACTGACAATGGTATTTCAGACAATGAACAAAAAAGAAAGGAGAGATCTTGCAGCTGCTAAATCCTCCACAGACAGCGCCAGTGCACAGCCGTCCCGCCCATCAATGTGGTCATCTTCTTTCAAAGGAGCACATGACTTTAAAGAAGTTATGACCACAGGGTTAGCAGACAATATATGGGATTTCTCCATGATCATACTCTGCTAAGCAATTAGGTCAAACCGTGCTCTTGAAAATTAGTTTAGCACGGCTGAAGGTCAAGGAATGAAAGCATGCGCGGGAGGAGATGAGGCAGAAAAGGAGTTGAAAGATTTATTTTAACTCTCAAACACGTACAAAGCCCTTCCCAGAAAGAGGAGTTGTGCTGTTGCTAGAACTTTATAGTGTATGAAAGGAACATTCTTGGCACTGAAAAAAACTGGCATCTGTGTACAAATAGAAAAAGTGTAGTTCCAAGTTACAAGCTGTACACAGAAACAAAAAGGAGCTCCTTTACATCAGTGTGCTCACCAGTACTGTCTTGTTCATTTTAAATTACACTTTTGTCAATGGATTGATGTGGCTTAATAGTCAGGTAAATAAGCAGATTTTTGTTGCTGTTAACCAGAACAAAGAGATATTACATGCTTTTATTACAGACAGAGTTCTGTAATTCTGTTTTTTTTAAATAGATTCTCTTGCATGAGCAGGAATTCTGATGTCAGATTTTTTTTCTATTCACATTTGGGTTTTGGAATGCAAATTTGAATGAATAAAGTACTCTGGGTCTTCCTTGGCAGCAGATGTTCAGAAGACAAGGCACACTGAAAAAGCTGGAAACATTACTGAAGGCTTGATGATTCTGTCCTCCTGGATACCCATAAATTACTGCAGATACAAAACAAAGACATACTAACAACTTTACAGATTGCTAGAAGTAGTTGACTGAATTATTTAAGTCTGAAAGTAGACAAACAAGGACTAAATTCTCTTGCCTGCTCTTTATAGTGCTTTGAATGGTTAGAATAGGTGGGTGAGAGGCAAACACCAGACAGGCACAGACAAAACCTTCCCTGCTTCCTGTATGTATATAAACAATTCAGCTCTGTCCTCAGTTTCATATTATCTACCCAGCATTCACTTGTACAGTCTGGGTAACACCAGACATGCATGCTTGTCACTGTGCCAGTAGACGAGACAAGAAATGCAAGTTAGCAACATCACTGAAACTTTATACAAGAGGCTGGGCTGAGCAATGGCCAGACACTAATTTATTTTTTTTCTGCTCTCTGATCCAGTTATTGCCTAGGCAGGAATAGCAGTTACAACATTATCAGGGAAAAAAAAATAAATAAAAATTCAGGTTGTTGGCTGTTCTTTTGTAAGCAAAAGCATAATATCTAAATGCTGTGACTTGCTCTCTTTAGGAGCTGTAAAACTTCTCACTGCTCAAGAGAAAAATGGGTTTTCATGGTTGCTTTTTGAGAATTCATTTTACCTTATGATCACTTTTCACTTTTAAATTTCATCTAATAAAGTTCAATGTGAGATGGCCTAAGTGCACAGGTATTATACATACAATTTGAAAACTAAAGTTAAACATGCTATGCTATGCTCAATCCCTTTTTTTTTTAACTTTTATTTTTAATATGAGACTAAGCTATATTACAAAGCTCAAGAGCTCTTAGCTTCCTAGTATACAGACAACAGCAGTGCTAAACCACACTTTCACATTCTCGCTGTCTCTCTCATACGTACTCTACAGTTCACAAAACACTGTGTAGTGACAGATGACTGAATCTGGGTATTCTGTGGTTCTCTCTCAATGAACACTTCCAAGTCACTGATCTTTGACATATGCATTGATAACACTGTAACAAAAGGGAAAAAGTACGGACCTATTCTAGGGGACTTTGGAGCTGGTTCTTTGTCAATATGCAGTGGAAAAAAAAAATTCACTAAATGTGGTGTCAGTTATATCACATGACAAGCACAAGGTGTACACAACTAGTATGAAAGTGAACTCAGTCTAAACACACATGTATCATTCTTGTAAAACTTGGAGATGGTAAAAACAAAACAAAAAAAGTGACAATGTGAGAAGGTTCCATGCCTCAAGACCCTTAACACAAACACTTACACTTAAGTGATTGTCAAACTACGGAATGCAAAGAACTAGGTATTATCTTGTTTGCCGAAGCAAGTACTCAAGAAAATGCTTCAGACAGAAGTCTACTCATAGACACAGTAGTTTAAAATACCAATGTGAAGTCCATGCCGAGATGTAGTGGTATTTAATGTATAAACTGGGGGAATATGTACAGCTTGTAAAACTTCCAAGGCAGCTGGATGTCAGCCATTTCCTATTAAGGATGCTTAGGCTGGAGCTTGCTCAAACCCATTTGGTCTGAACACATGTACATCTGCTAATGCCTTTTCGGAAATCATATTATAATGTGAAAAGCAGAGTACTCACGCTTGTAAATAGTTCATGTAATAACTACATCTATAATGGAAAGAAAAAAGCCAGAAAGAAGGTGGGGTAATGCAGAGAAATGCAGAGATTTTCAAGCAAAGTGCTACTCTTACTGCCATTTATGGTATTAAAAAGGAGCTTGCACATACAGGTACATAAAGGATCAATACCTAAGTACATAGCCATATAAATAAAGAACATAGTATACCATGCCAGTACTTAATCCCAGTGTTTGAGTCTTAATGCTTCTGTTGTTCTTTAGTATTTAATTTTCCCCCTTCATTTGGGCTTTTCATTAAATTTGTAAGCCAGCTCAGCAATTAACATTAAATCATAAGTTAGTCTTGCTAAATATTAAAAGATGTACGTGAAGTACATATGACTCAGAACATAAAAGCTCATCACTTACTCAGAGAGTCTTAAACCAGGATGCTGGGCTGAATATTAAAGCATATGAGCAGAACAAATATTTGATTTTAGTGATGCTTAAGACTGTTGTTGTTGCTATTTCAAAATTAAGGTGTCTTGAGTTTCCTGCTTCTCTTCTGTAGCAACACCTTCTGAAGCATACCTGAGGTGGGTGCTTGTCCTTCAGTTTGGGGAGGAAGAGTCTATTGATAATGCTTATCAGATCTCAGTTATGCCATCCACTCTTTCATGACAATGAGCAGTCTCCCTTTATTTCACCTTTTCAGAACCTCCCTGTTTTATACCATATGACCTATGACCTTAGTGAGCAATGACAACGTGCCTCTCAGCAGCATTTCTATGCAGATTTTGACTCTGGAAGATATCTACATTGAATGTCCACAAATGAAGATACATGAATGCATGACATTCACAGTACCGCTGCTCCTGTTAGATACATTACACGATGCTAATGTAAGAAAATGTTGCTTTTTCAGTATATTTGAAAGGTCATTTAATATGGTGATAGGGTATGGATCATTCACCAAACACTTGCTAGAAAAAGGGTAAAATCTAATTACTGAAAATGGAAGTGAGGATGGACTGCAGAGCCCCAAACAGGTTATGACACAGCTTTCCCAAGAAATAACAGAGTTAAAGGAGTGGAATGGATTTCACCACGTTTCATTACTTCCTACAGGTATGAAGAATCACTGTAAAATCCACAGGTATCTTACTAACCTTTCAGTACCAGAGCACAAGCAGAAACATACATCCTCAAGCTTATACTCCACAGAAGATGGCAGAGTCATTTTTTGTGGGGGGAAATTTCTGGGTTTTCTCCTCCAATTATTACTTTGATGTTAGCTAAATGCATAAGAAACTCACCAAGCAATACAATCTATAAACACGTAATTTAATTTAAGCCAAAAAATTTAAGGCAGTGATGAAAATACTGCTTTTCCTTGACTGAAGACAGCTTTTTAAGAAGATATGGCATTACAAACAAAGCACAGTTTGTGTCACGTACACAAGTCTCATACCAAGCGCCTTAGTAACTGTCCATATACATTATGGTTTTATGAGCTGCTATTTACAGACAAATAATTGCCCACTTCCCCAGCTCTTCAGCCTTTTTCCACAGCTACTCACTCTCCCAGACAAACTTGGGCACTTAGGAATTTAGAACATTTAAAAAAAAAAATTTCAAGTTGTCCTCTCTGATCTCCATGCAGAGGATGGCCTGCCTGGCTACCCTACGGCTGCTGCCGCAGGAAAACATACTCAGACTGTGCAGTCACAGATCTTGTTGTCCAGGGTTAATTGAGAGTCAGGTTTTGCTTCCCAGTTCAGAGCAACTCTTCCACGCGGTCTTAGCCAGCCACACCTGCACAGCACAGACACGGAGCACACAGGGCACAGGCATTACGGTGGGAGTTAACTGATGCTGACTGAGCCAGCATCCATCACAACCAGAGGCTTCCCCATCTCTCTGTCCGTGCATTCCTACGCCATGCCGACGGCTGGCACTGGTACTTCCCCAGTGTGGCCACGCTGACCCAGTTCAGGGAGCTCAATCTGTAATGCCCTCCTGCTTCCAAGGCTGTGCTCAGGATGGTGGCAGTGCCAGCATGGGAGAAGCAGAAGGAGAATGCAGCTCAGCAAGTGAGAAACAGGATCGTCTCATTCACTAGCCCTCTCATTCGGCTGGTTTAGCCGCCCTCTAAAAATACGCTGGCAGGCAAGCAGGCAGGGCAGCACTGACCAGGAACTAACACACCCTTAGCATAGACAGTAACGTAAAGGTTTCTTTAGAAGGAACAAAAGGGGCAGCAGAAGTGGACCAGCTTTATAAGATATAATCTGTAATGATTTGTTCTCCAGTTAATGTTACAACTGGCAACAAAAGCAGGAAAAGCGATCCTTCTTTTAAGCAAGACTGCGAAATAAATAGTATCAGAAGGCCCTTTCAAATAAAAAGCAATGAGAAAAAGATGAGACATAAGGAACTAAGCCGTTCCCTGATGTGCTTTCCTTTCCCAGGGAATCAACAGCAATTCTGCGCAGATGGCCCTGCTCATGGAGATAATACTGCCAGAGAGACAATATACCAAAAGTCCCAACTTCCATACCAAAATGTTTGAAGTCTATGATTGCAGAAAAAACCCACACACAAACACGCACACAAAAAAAAACCCCAAACTCTTCAAGAAGATAAAGAAAGCAGGAGACAAGGTGAAACATCCATCTCTGGGACTACATCAGCATCCTCTTTAATTAAAAGTAACAGGAGCCAAGTGTCCCAGTAAAGGAATAGGAGTCAGCAAGAAGAAAGCTATCAAAAGAAGGTAGTTTATTACCATCCAAGACTCCCATGTATTTTTTTTTCCCTTAGGAAATAATAAACTGCCAGTTTTGTTGATGGAGCTATTGAAAGTGCTGAGTTCTTGGCCACAAAGTTCTTAAACCCAAGAAAAGTACGCACTAATATTATGTACCTCTGTGGATAAAGGGGAAAAACCCCACACCTTAATCTCCGTTAAACTTGGCAGAATAGTTTAGTTGTAAACCATGCCAGAACAGAATACAATATTATCAATTAACAAAAGTTAACTCCACCTAGTTATACTCACATAACTAAGCAAAGTAAGCACCATATCAAGTAACACACACCACACAAAGTACATATGATTGTAAGTTTTAAGCATTGGCTTTCTTAGTCTCATTTAGAAATACAGGATTACGAAGGACCACCTCAGCAATGAAGTCCAATCCTCTTAAGCAGCAGACAGCCCTGCAACAGAGCACGAGACTAAAAATTTCAGAAAACAGAGAAAGAAGAGATGAGAGGCCCCATACCACTCCTCTATAATCACAAGACCAAAGATTCCAGAAGGTGAATGCCCTTTCTCTGTCCCGTAAGAGTAAAAACGCCAAAACACCACAGCTTCAACACACTATGTGACCTGGGGGAACGTGCCTCCGCTATCAGTTCCCATGGTACATGATCGGGTACTCTTAAGTGAACACTTCTACAGGCACACCCACCCAGTACCTTGGTCTTACAATGACTACTTCTGATATTTGAGAGGAAAATGAGGAAAGTGACAAGAGCTCAGAAGCCC
Source organism: Chroicocephalus ridibundus (assembly GCF_963924245.1). Classification (NCBI taxonomy): domain Eukaryota; kingdom Metazoa; phylum Chordata; class Aves; order Charadriiformes; family Laridae; genus Chroicocephalus; species Chroicocephalus ridibundus. The sequence continues at coordinate 42,029,247 of NC_086316.1, forward strand.
ATTTACATACCAGACAGAAAGTAGGGATCCTCAACTAACTTGTGAGGACTTAGAAACACAGTATTAATTGCTCACAAATAAAGATACAGTGGAAAACAAGTATTTCAGGTACACCAGTTCAGTTACTGGCTAACTTAGCATCCTGTTTAAGCAAGAAGCATGCAGACAGAACACTACTGCCCAAAGCCATTTTTTTTTTTCCTTTCCAAAGGCTCACTTCTCTGCATAGTTCAGCAGAAAATTCAATTAAACTATACCTTTCAACCAGGCCATATGCACAGTTGTAATTTACACTGACTGTGAACTCTTCCAAGCTTTGGATATGTTCCCTTATGTTTGTGAGCACCCAGTAAGAGATATTTTTCTTTAGGTTAAGTACAGGCAAGACCATCTAAGCCTCCTAACAAACAGACTTGCTCCTACAGGTAGACAACACTGGGGAAGACTTGCTCTAGTCAAGCAACTGCACTGCAAGGTCCCTGCTGCTGGTGGTCAAAGCACACGTGTCGCCTGGGCAGCCATGCAATGATGCTTCCTCCTCAACAGTATTCCCTCTTGAAGCGGAAATTGTCTGTCATATTTGCTTGCATAATCAGAAGGGAATAAGGGGAAGGAAACACAACGTCAAAACCAAGAGAATAAGGTTGCAGACCATCACGTGCATTACTCAGTGTAGTGTTTTACAGCAATACTAAACCATGTGAACTCTTGTGGATTTAGGTGAAAGGCACCTATTACCAGATGTTCTTCCCAACATCAGTGTGTGGTGTGCCACAACGGAAAAACAAAAACAAAACACACAAATCCAACACACTGAAAAAATAACATATTTAGTAAAAAAGGACAACGTCCTTAAGGACTACAATATGCCTGAAAACTTTGAAAGAGAGTGTTAAAACTGATCTAAGATATCTACAATGACTGTATCCTTATCAGCTTTGTACTTCCCCAGGACAGTGTGATGAAATCCTTTCCTTTAATTTTAGAAGCTCAATCTTGATACAATTTAGGTTCCCTGTTCACATTGGCTTCATTTCAAAGACACGTCCCAAAGTTCACTCTCCTGGAGACAAGCAGTCTTTCAACTTGTGAATCAGTGAATCAGCAGCCTGCCAATTCACCTGTGAACACTGTAAACGTAAATCTAGTTTCTAAAGTTTCTTTGTTTCCCCAAGCATTTTAATTTTTCCAATGTATATAAAAAATCATACCACTCCAAGCTTTGTGGCGCAAGGCTAATGTACTAAAGTTTTAAGTCTCCTCTCTTAAAAAGCTTCTTCCCACAGCTTCACCACCTTACTGTTTCTTTTTCCCTTTAGAACAGAGCAGCAGCAATCTCTTTGAAATGGAGAGATGAGAGCTGTGAGTACCATGTAAAGGAGAACGTAACCAGGTATTGCACAAGGATACTGGAAGATACACACCCCTGCAGTTCATCTCTGGTACTAGCCTCTTCCATAACTGCACCAAAACCAACAGGAATGCCACCCAAGAACTGACCAGAACATGAAGGCTCCACTCCTTTTGTATCACCACCTAGGTGATGAGATCTCAGAGTTTAACAAAATTACCTAAATTAGACTCCTTGTCACAGGCCTTTGTATCCTCTTCTACTAAATTTCATACCATTTATTTTACTCCAAAATTCACTGCATAATGAAGACGTGCAATTAAATAGTTTAGGCTTGAAGATCTTCAGGCTTTGTCCACACTTCTGTCAGCTTCTGCCTAGCTCAGCCATGAACTAGCGATGGTTAAGTCGGATCTACTATACAGCAGGGTAAGTCAATGAATGCTTTTCAGGTTTGTTGGATAATCCTCCATTACGTCACCTATCTTCCTGAAATGGGGTCAAAATACAGTTTGAGAAACAGCAGTCTTATTTGAGACAGAGATCCTATGCAAGCCACTACTATCCAGGAAACAGAAACTACTGAGCCTCTGCTTTGAGTGGCACCTTTTCTTTGGAATATAAAATAGTACCAAGTTGCACTGGTTTGCTAACGAAGACAGCTAAAAACAGGACACCTGACCAAGTGCAAGAACCATTTCTCAAGGTTACTCCAGAATGTCTGCACCAGCCATCGTTCTCCTAATTTCCAGCTTAACTTCCTTGTTGTCGGTTTATGTTCTTCTGCCTTTGTAGTAAAGTGACTCTTTATCTCTGTCCCTCCTACATATTTAACTTGAGGTAGATTTATGGAGGCAATCACAACTCCATGCGGGCTGAGATTTCACAGTGCTTTCAGCTGATCTGAGTGTGCACTGCTGCCATAAATTAGATATAAGGTGGTTTGTTTCCCACTTTGACAGCACTGCAGCCTCAAAAAAACCCCAACCGACACAGAAACGCACAGCAAAGGAAAATGATACTGCTCCTTTCAGCCACTGACAGGGTGGACTGAGCTTGGCACACAGCTCTCATGAAAACACAGCCTCAGCCTCCCTTTTCCTAAGCTAAGGGGGCCAATTTCTGCTCAGTACACACAGTACCAGCAGAGGAAGTGACATACTCAAACATCTGTAAAGGGAGATAACAGAGAGAAAAAAAAACAAAACATCAACACCCCCCACCCCCAAACACACAAGGACAAAAAAGCAAAGCCTGGAAAGGCAGAATGAAAGTTTCATCACACCCACAAGATACCAGCTCTGGAACTGATTGTGCCTCACCGAGCCTGGCTAGAAGAGAAATCAAAGACGAGCATTTTTATCTGCTTCCTGATAAGTTTAGATTTACAAAGATTTGCACGTTTAAACTGAAGGCACAGAATAATCAGCCAGCTCTAGTTTTAATTACACTTCGTTTTAGAAGACCTACAAAGCAGGCATTATTCTCCCCCACAGCAAGTAATAAGCTAAACAGAACCAAGCAGTTAGACCCAAAAAGCATCTGCACCTCTTGTGCTTTTCATGCAGCAAACGTCACCAGTATCACTGTATGGTGACAGCCTCATGCAGTCTGTGCAATCAGCAGCTTGCAGGTTATTATGCGTTTGTGAAAAGGAGGCATTTTGAGGCACGGCTGGGAGGTAAAGTGACTTGAGACACAGAAGAATAATTCCTCCCACCATGCTTTCCAGTTAAGACCTTCTTTTTCTGTACCCACGCAACCACCAGGGACAGAACTTGCAGACAAGCATGGAATAACCAACCTCTCCTCTGAAAGCTAATGTGACTGATACAACATTTACTCAGTTCACTAACAGCACAGAAAGGGTTCTTTGCTGTAGTCTGAATTTCACAATTTTCAACCCTTAAATAAAAAAAGCACACAAAGGCACCAATCAAGCATGTTTCCTGCTCAAAGAGTGGCTTTGTAGCCAACGTTTTCAAGGTTCCTTCCCAGGTCATTGTCTCTAAAAATCTTATATAGTCCACTCAATTTACTGTAATTAATTATCATGTTCTACTGGAATTTGCATACATGTAGTTATAGAAGCAGTGAATTCCACACTTGCACTATTCATTGTTGTGCCTGTACAAATAATACAGGAAGTGGTACCACAGAGGTTTGCACCTTCTGCATCTTCAGTACTTAACCATTTTACCTCTGTATGAAAAGGAAGGTTAACACGTGCCTTTTGATGGAGCAATGGAGATGAGGTTACAGCATGAAAATCCAAGAAAACAAAAACTGAATATTTCAGTGTATCGCAGTTAAAAGTTTTATACCTCACATGCAATACTTTTAGCCTTACCAGATCATCTTTCACATTACTCCTCCCCCCCATATGACTTTCTAATGCGATAATTCGTAGGAAAACCCGTTACAATATAACTTACTAAAGACTGTTGGCATGGGTTTTAAATGTGACCATTCCGAAAGAAAGTATCACCTCAAAGGAACTTCACATCCTATACATCTCACAGTGGAGATTGACAATATTCACACTATTTTAGTACATTGGCTAGTTAGCAAGATTAGTTTAGGTTGTCAAGTCTGAAAAGTGCCAAGAAGGTCAAATTCTAGTTGCCATCCAAGTATTTTTGTTTGGTGTTTTCCTTTCCTCACATCACAGGGGTGCAATTTAGTTAGAGTTATGGTGTGTGGATAGATGATGGACAGCCTTCACAGTTCTAAACCACAGCATTTCTGAAAACTGGTACATGAATAACCAAAAATACATACGTGTATATATATAAATGTAAATATAGATATATGTGTATGTTCTACCTACGTGTTCTCACTGCTTACTACAGAAATCAGTTTCTAGCATCCAGAAAAAAAAACCCCAACCTTTTCACTCAGCACTCAAAGGTAAAAGAACATTTTTCAGATTATAAATACACATTTGCACACACAATTCCCTGTTCTCTCTTATCGGCATCTTCAGGATGTTATCCTATGCATTTTTCTCTCACAACTGATAAAGGAATTAGATACCTTAGATGGCAGGCTTAGCTAACTTCTTTTTACTGTTAGCATCTCTGCTTAGTGAGATACCAAGTAGAAACAGACTGGTTTCCAAAACGGCCAAGATTCATCATAGCTTTTATTCAAGAAGTTGCGAGTGTTTCCCTAGTGAGTCCAACAGGTCCAAACAAGCCTGAAGCTTAAAACTGTTAGATACCTCTTCCTACTTTTTTGAGTCAACAAGAATCTAAGAATTGCAAACCACAGCGCAATGCAATCATCATTCTTCAATTCCCAAACTTTTTTTCAACAATCTGCATCTCTTCTAAGAAGCAATGAAAATTTAAAGAAAAACAAACAAACAGGGTGGGGGGCAGGGAGTGAAGCAGGAGAGCACTGCTTGTAAGACCAGGAACTAAATCCTTTCAATTCACATAAATAGACACAGTATGTATCTATACCACAGCTTTGTTTGGGTACCTCTCCCTGTAATTATTTAAGCAATAATGCTTTTTTCAGAGTGCTGAAGCAACTCCCAAGTAAGGCCAGTCACAGGAGGGTTATAAAATATTTTGATTAGTTTGATCTGGTTTCAAGGTCTTTACTTGCATGCTCACCGTGCTGAGGTTTTTAATACTGATGAACTTGAATTCCTGTCTTCTGGGTGGACTGAAGTAAAAGCACTGCAGCAGGGTATTTAAAATGCACAGTCACACTGCCTGCAACTGCATGCAGAATTAAAATGAACAAAATAGCTTTAGTAAATTTGTTGCTCTCTCATGATGATCTCTACCACCCCTTGAAATTTCATGGTTAGATGACTGCTTAACGCATCTGTAGGTAGCCTGCATCTGAACAATGTGTCATACATAATCACTGCAAATTTTTAAGACGGAAAAAAGTGTATGTAATGCAATGCACACCACAATCAAGAGCACAATCTTTTTCTATGTTCTGTGCTAAAGACAACATTTGATCCACAAGTCTCACAAGACTGTTTTGGCACAAAAGCTTAAGATAAACCAACTTGAACAGCCATGAACATGCCAGAAGAAATCATGTACAGGCGGGACAAGGTAAGGGTGATCCTGTCAGGATCCACAATCCCAAGTCCCCTTCTTCTTATTCTCCCCAGGCATAAATTAAAACAAACCAAAAAATGGAATAAAACTCAAAACATTTTGCTAAAAGGACAAGGACTGTTGATTACTTTTTCACAGCACAAAGGCAAAGGCGCTGTGAAATACCAGAAAACTAGAAAGTGCATTTTTCTTTTAGCCCAAGCCCACATCCATTCTCCTTGTTTCTAACATCTCTAGGTTTTATGTTAAACAATATTTAAATCTCCTTTATTAGTTCCAATCAAAAATTTCATTTCGCAACCTATTTACTTTCCTCAAGACACCTTTCTTAGATCACTTTCTTATTCAAATGATTTTTAATTCTAGTTACTGTCAGACACATTATAAAGTAATAGAGACTGCTAAATAATTTACAGGGGAAAATAGTGAAGATTATTAAAATTTGAGTATTTGCATCTTCACTGAGCTTTCTCAAAAGGCAGGTTGGCCTAGGAACTTCAGGATCCGTTCATTCAAACACATCTCTCAATAAAAACTCATCCGTTCGTTTATTCACCTTGTTTGCCGCATGACTGCAGCTAAGAGGAGATAAAAGAATTCTTCCCTAAGAAGGGGAAAAATAGGTTGATTTTGCAAAATGGAACCTTTCATCATTGCTTAGCTGAAGTATTAAATCACGATTCGGGTTCCCAAATGAACACAAGAAATTTTAAAGTCAAAGGTGTTCTTAATATTGTTTTCCGAGTTTCGAGCCTCAGGGTTGACATTTGCAACTACATTTACATGCAAACATAATGGTGAGAAACCTACCTAAGGGGTAAAGGAGGAATGGAAAGCAATGGGGTTTACAAGAGAGTATTTCAAGCAACACTAGAAATCTAAGTTTAAAAAGAAGTTAAAAACACCACTGAACTAAACAATACAACAACTATCCTGAGATTTGCTTATTCTTATGGTTTTATAGCAACACTTCATAGGGAAATAATACCAGTTTCTCAAAGTGATGCTGAAGTGAAAGCTTTGGACCTTTTAAATAACTGCATTCCATTTTTAAAGCAAAAGCCCTGTCACACGTTTCACAATATTTTACTGTCCACTAGCATTTTCTCACAAAAGCAGATAAAATTGATGAGGTTCTTAATTTTCTTTAGATTTTTCAAGGAAAAAGCAGAGCAGAGTTTAACATGCTTTTAAATTCTTAAAATATTATAGGTTTAGACTGCATGCCAAGCTTATATAGCATTAAGATTAATAAACCAAACCTCAGTACTCCAATACCTTGTCTGTAACTGACCACGTTCATATACCAGGTTTTTTACTGAACTCTATTACCTAATATTGTGCTAACTGGAAATTTTTATTTTTTTTTTTACCATATAATATCATTCAGTGTTTTCACTTCCCCCTACTTTAAAAACGAAACACTTGGTCTTCATGGCTGTGTTCTGGAGCTAACATGTGACTTCCAAAGCATGTTTGTTTGGAAAAATCCCCATATATCTAAACATTTCTTATATAACTGGCCTAAGGGCAATCGTTCTATTTCATAAATATGTATTGGGGACCAAACATTGCATTGACACGTTCTCTTTAAAATAAATACAAGGGAGGTTACATAACCTTAACACTTTCTGAACTAGTATACTGACACCATCTTCTCTCTGAAGGACCTTAAGAAAACATGATAGGTAATTTCTAGATCTGTGTCTTTACCTTCTTCTAGAAAGTAAATCATGTATCAGTGTCTGTAAGCACAAGCATAGTTTATTTTTAAGGGCCCAGAAACCTAAACCTAAATTTCAGAACACTTTATCTGTTCTTGACAAAAAGAACGGAAAACCATTTTATGTGTCCAAACAAAATATTTAGACCTCACAACCTAAACTTGAGGTTTAGCATGATAACATGTTTTTCTAACAAGATATCCAATACGTCAACATGACTTTGCTGTCCGACGCAACCTGTCATTCTAGATGTATGAAAAAACCAACCCAGAACACTTTGTGAAAATAGAAGCACACATTTATCATGTATCTATACAAGGCACAGCAACAAGCTTGCACACAAATGGGGTGAAGTTTATTTTAAATACGGTCCAATGAACTTTCTGATAACGTGGGGACTTTTTGTTTGGTTGGGGTTTTTTTTAAGAAATGGTGTCGTATGTCTAAGTTCCTGCCTACGCCAGTACCTTGTTTGCAACATTTGCTACTACTGGACCCTTCATTGGACCCTTTGCTACTACTGATCACTTCACATGGGATCATCTGCCCCACATATAGCAGTCTATGGTAATTAAATGCTGATCGTAAGCTTTGAAATTGCTAAGATGAACGCTAGAAAGGGATTCTGACGTCCTGGTGTGCTAAAATGCCACCAGATTCCCCCACAAAGAAGGGGGAAGGAAGATAAAAAAGGACTTGCTTTAACACAAGTCAGTGTTAAACTAACAGTTTTAAAACACGGAAAGCACTAAAAAAAACAAGGCATGAGTAACAGCTTGAGCTCTTTACGCAAATAGTGTGGCAGGAAGAGATCACTGCACAGCATTCAAGAATCAAGGTTCAAGCAAGGCAGCGCTCCACCGGCAGCGCTCTGCTGCGCATCCCCTGACCTGACTCCCAGCTCCCACAGTGATGCCCGGAAAGTGGATCTTCACCGCAGGACTGCTGGTGAAACGCAATTACAGGCTTTCCCTCGCTTCTTCAATCGCGTTACTAAAGCCAAACCGACAGGCGCTACGTACGCAGTCCCTCGCTACCGACACAATGCAAACTTCAGCCCTAAAACCCAGTCCCCGGCGAACGGCAGCCAGCCCGGTAGTGTCACCGCAGGGACCGGGGAAGGCACCGCACAACCGCTGCGCGGCCCCACACCCCACCACTCCCGGACCAAAAACCCAAACGCGCCGCAGCTCAAAGCCCAACTCCGGGCACCCGAGAGGGGGCGGGATGGCGGCGCGAGGCCAGTCCCAAGCGGCAGGAGCCCCGCCTGCCCTCGCCCCTCCGCGGCAACGGATTCCCCCCGCCGGCTCGCACCCACCTGCCCAGGTCCTCGCCCGTCTCGTAGTGCTCCTCCAGGTTCTCCTGCCTGAACACCGTCATGGTCGCCGCCTCGCCGCCGCCGCCGGCTTCAGCCCCTGCTCGGCGCCCTCATCACCAGCGCCCCGGAGCCGCCGGGGCCGCCCCGCGCTCGGCTGCGCGCCCTGCGGAGTAGCGCGGAGGTGAACGCTCGCCGCCCCGGCCGGCACCGCCCCCCCCCGCCCTCCCCCACCTCCTGCCCCCCGACACACGCGGAGGAAGCGGCACCGCGGGCCGGAGGGCGCCTCCCCTGCCCCCGCCCGGGCGGCGGCAGAAGAAAGCGGTGTCCCCCGCCCCTTCCCCGGCGGCCGCACCGCCGCCCAGCCGCCGCATTCCTCCGTGGCTCCGTTGCCCGGTCAACCGGGACGTGCCGCCGGGCCTGCGGCGAGAGCCCCCGGACGTCCCCGCACCTGACCCCGCGGGAGGGCGAGGCGGGGGATCCCCTCCCCTCCTCCGGGCAGGGCCTCGCCGGCCCGGTCCCCCCTCCCGCGCCCTCTCGCCCACCCTCACCCGCTGCTGCTGCTGCCGCTGCCGCCGCCGCGGCGCCTCGGCCGCTCCGCGACCTGTGAGGCGGCGTCAGCGCCGCGGCCGCTCCCGGCCGGCGCGCAGGCACCGCGCCGGGCCCCGCCGCCCGGCCAATGGGAAGCCGCCCACCGCCTCCCTCCGCCGCGGCCCGCCCGCTGCCGCTCCGCCGCCGCCAGGTGCGCCCCGCCCCGGCGGAGGGGGGAGCCCGCGGCCGCGCACCCCCGCCCCGCCCCGCCCCGCCCCGCCCGGCCGCGGGCCTGCCGGCAGCCCCGGCGCTGCCATTGTGTGCGCTGACGCCGGCCGCGCCTTCCCGCCGCCCTCCGCCCAGCCCGACCTGTCAAAGAAGCGGGACAGAGCGGGGCGGCGGGCGATGGCGGCGGCACCGCCCCGCACCGGCAGCCACGCGTCTGCCGCGGCCGGAGCTCCGCCGGGTCCCCCCGTCAGCAGGCGGGGTTGCGGGGGGCCCGGCGTGGCCCCGCAGCCGCCTCGGCCCGGGCACACCGGCCTGGCGCCGGCGGTGCTCCTGGGCCCTTCGCAAAGTGAGCGTGGAAGTACCGTTTGCAGGTGTTCTTTTATCACCAGGCAACAATAGTAAGAATTTCTTAAATGCAAAAATGCAAAAAATCGTCTCTGCAGAGTGCTGCACCTTATATTTGGCATTTGTTAATGTTTCCTGTCTCCACGCGTGCTGCTGCTCAGGGTCAGCTTCGCCCACCATGGTGTTTTCTGTGGTCCCATGTTGGTCCTATGCCAAGTTGGAACTTCGGCTGCTGCTTACGTTTTGGAGATGATTTTTTTTCCCTGCTTGCTCTGTTTTCCTTCCATCTGTGTTGTTCAGCCTCAAGTGAGTACATGATGTCGGGTAACTGAACAGCTTTTAACTTCCATGTAAACTCTCAGAAAGAGAATTGCTCATCAAAGGTGAAAAAAAGTTCAGTGCAGTCATACGATTTTACACTTACTTGATTTAGCACTGCAGAGAGCCTGGCCTTCTTCGGGTACAGGGCAGCAAGTACAGAAGCCTTGAAATTTTCTGAGTGAGTCATGGTGTGACCTTGGGCAAGAGTTAAAAATTTTTCTGCTTCCACAAATGTCATCTGTAAGATGAAGGGAGGGCATTTGAATAGATGGTTGGATGTGAAGTTACATAAAGCCATCTTCAAAGAGGGCAGCATGGTGGCGTCTCCTCAGACCGAGTTACATTCAGAACTAGGCACCCCTCACTACCTGGTTTACAGGCAGACGTGCAGGAGTATGATGCTGTGCCTTGTCTTCCGCCCATCTTTTATTTGTCTCTAAGAGATTTTCAAAGTCATAACTTGCACACTTTAGGTTGTTGGATTTCCAGCACAGTTCAAGGTTTTTAACAAACACTGGATACAGGTTCAAAAGTTCATTTTGGTTTTAGAGATTCTTCCTTCGCTGGAAACGAGGCCAAACACTGAAGCCAGCCCGTGACATTTGAAGCACTCTGGCCTTGTTTGATCTTCAGATGTTTTTCACTTCTTTGTTTTGGGATTTTTTATGATGGTCCTGAGCTCATGCAAGAGTAACTTTTGTTGCAGCTTGTATGTATTTTGTGTTGCAAGCGCTGCTCAAACATGCAGTTCAGTATTTCACGTCATGAACCAGCCCTGCTTTAACTGAACTAATTGAAATTTCAGTATTGATTCAAGTAAAGAGCAGGCGCACATTGGAATCAATACACCACCACTGAGATAATTACGGAGATGCATACGATGAACAGAAAAATTAATTACTTAAAATGTTTCTCTTTTCCCATTCGTTTGAAGGGGGAAATCTTGCCCCTGCCACCTGTCCATCTAGGTCTGGGATGCCTGAATTTTGTTATTCAGGCCCCTTAGTGAACCTGAGAGTGGTGTTTTGAGTGTTCCTGAGGCAGCAGCGACAGCACACGTCACTGTGTCGTGTGCATGAGGAGGAGTCATGCTCCATTCGAGTGAAGAAAGCCGCGGTGGCACGTCTGTGCTGTGGCATACACAGGGGCAAAAGAAGGTGTTTGCCAGTGGAAGCACCTTTCCTGTTTCTTCAGAGAAATACCCAACCAGTTGTGTTTGATGCAGTGCACTTTGAAAGGGCCTGCCTACTCCTGGTGGCACTCGTCTTGCCGTCTGGGAACACTTGATCTGGGTGAAAACCCAGCCCCGTTGCTATGCTTTCAAAATGCTCATTGATTTCCATGATAATGTTACTGGGTTGCACGTATAGTAAAGGGGAAAAAAAAGTTTAGATTTCTGTCAAATGTAATTCAGCAATTGTCATTGAGGTTTACGCTTACAGGTTTAATAGCACATTGAATGAAATTCAACCCTACTAAACTCAGTAGCAAAATCTCCATGATGTCGTGGTTCCATGATTTCAAGCCAATGTGTATTTTTTGTTTATTGTAATGTAACAGAAATAATAAAGTGAGATTAACCCCTTACTTGTACTCGTTTAAATCAGGAGTGGTACTGATGTCAGTAACATTATTTCAGCGTGAAAGGGGATCAGGAGCAAGATTAATAACAAAAAGTGTGTTTTCAAAGGAGTGATTTGTGCCTGCCAGCTTACTACGTCAAGTGGTTTGTGTATATTTTGCTGTGTAGAAAAACAAGCATTCTGTTTCTCAACAAATGTTACAAAGAATTCAGATTTTCAGGAAGCATCTGTATTCCTAAGCAGTGTTAAGTGAAAGGAAAGCTACATTATTTCTGCAAGTCAAGTGATTTACAGCTCTTCAGCCACTTTGCTACTGCTTGTACACAGCCATTTCTACATAAAATTAACAGACAAGGAGCATATTAAGTGTATTTTTTCAGGATAAATCTTTTCAAGATCACTGAATTGTTTCTGTCATCCAGGTAAAATGTCTCTCCTAATAATGTAAGATGGCAAAGAACATAAATTACTTACACTGGATGTTATTTCTTCTGTGTATAGTTTTCTTTTTAAGAGATCAGCATTTATTTTTGACATAGCTATAAAAGTAATTTCCTGGGTTATGTGTGATGTTCTGTGTGCTGATTTGAAGGGGTTTTATACCTATTTTGATTTCTCACAAGGCAACCTAGTTACTGCCCCTGAAAGTTGCTCTTGTGTATCCGTCAGAGACACCAGGGATGACACCAGAATGAGAGGGCGACCATTAGGAAGGTGACCAGAGACACTCAAGTCTTGGTAAACCCAAAGCACATTTTCCTACAAAAGGAGCTCCAGATGTGCCAGGACTTTTGTGATTAGGGCTCAGATCGCTCAGAAAGTAGACTGGATCCATTGTTTCCTTTCATGGAGGCCTGAAGCTGCTGACAAAGAAGGCAGGATCTGTAGCTTCACAAGGCAATGCTTTTAGCACTGTAACTAGACGCAACTGAGTGGTGCAGAGTAAGTTTTGCAGTCTGGAAAAATCATCCCTTACTATTTCAATCAATAAATAAAACGCTATTTTGTTAAAAATTGCTAAAATTTATTATAATTGCTGTGTTTTGGAAGCCACATAGAAGTCAAGTTCATAGAAAATTATCAGCATCGCTCTTCTGAAAGCACCACAGAAGGATTAGTGCCTCTTACATTCTCTAGGTATTTATGTCAGTTCCTCATAAAAAAAAATGTGTTTTGTCTCCCAAAAGAGTTACAGCTAATCTAGGATCTGCTAATTCATGTTTTTATTAATCAGGGACCCATATCATGTACATCCCCCAGTGAAGCCTCTCTTTGGCAAGGCTATTAATTGAATGCCTGACTTGGACCAGCAAATTGCAGATTATCTGAACTACTTGAGGGCTTAAATGCATATGTCTCGTCATCTCCCTGAACCAGCTTCTGGAGTTCGGGTTACAAAGCTGTATGCCATTCCTTCTGTGAGGATGCCCTCGCAGGGCAGCTCTTCTCCTCTGGAAACGTCAAGCTGTTGATGAAAAAAGGAAGACTCACATCTACAGTGGATGGGTCTTTCCCTGAAACTGAATTAAGATTATAAAAGCATCTGACAAATGACCTAAGAATAAAGACTAACCACAATCAGAACAAAGTAGCAATTACATCTCTTTGGCTTAGCTTTCCTATAACTATTCTCCCATGTATGTTTGGTCTTTGTGATACTGTATATTTATTTAATAGAAAACAAACTGCAAATCATTAAATTTTTAGCAGAACTGTTTCTTTCTGAAAAGAAGGTTTTCTCCAAGTCAAAATGTTTTGACAAAGATTTCATTACCATGTAATTTCAGTAAGGTAAATGTGTAATTTGTTACATTTAGTTAAAATATTACTTTTAATAGTATAATATATCTTTATGTTGCATATAGGATTACAGACTCCATGAGACAATATATATATTCTAAAGTAGCATGAGAAAGTCCTTTGGATTTTTGGCTTTTTAATTCTGACCTCAAAGAGTTTTGATTTCCTACAAAAACAAAACAAATCAAATACGAAACAGCACGTTTGGTAAATTTTCTACAGTCAGACCAAAGAATATTCCAAACCTACATTTGAAAGAAGAAATCAAGAAAACACTTGCTGTAAGTCCTTGGTAATTCTCAAATGAATTCAAGAATTTTACAGGGAAACTGAAGGCTTTATTTGTACAGTATATTGTGCTATAAACCTTGAACTTGACTGACATCTCAGTATTGTGATATGCGTGTTTAATAGTAATAATTTATAACATTTACTATAATAAAATGATGGGCTTTGCATCGGCTTCTTGCACAATATGCACTAGAATTCCTGCCGCTCAGCTTTGAAATTCAAAAGTTCAGCAGTCCTATCAGTAATATATTGTAGTATGAAAACATATTTACTTGGATCAGTAAACTTCCAGAGGTAATGGATGGCAGGACAAGGTAACATTTTCTGTCCTGTCTTTATGTCTATTTCTCTTTTTTTCTTTTTCTAAGGGAGGCTCTATAATCCAAGTCATGAGACCAACGAAAAAATCAAAGTATGTATATAAAAGGAAAAAAGACTTAACAAGGGTAATTAAATTCATATAACGACTCTCATTCAATGCTCCCCAAATGCTTTGCAAACATCGATTTCTTTAATTATCCGGTGCTACACCTCTGTAGCAGTGAGGGTTCTTAAGTAATTATGCTTGTAGATGCTGCATGGTGGTAACAGGCGCTCACCGCACTTGCCAGGGATGAGAACCAGCTTCAGAGAAAGACACGCGGGGACAGGGGAGCTTGGTGGGACAGTGCCTGCGGCGGTATCTTTTGGTGCTGTGGTCAGCCAGACCTCTCACACCACTTTCCTGCTGATGTCAGCTGTTAGAAGGGAAATGTGCTTGCTGACACTCGGCCTTGGCTCGCTGCCTGGCAAAGCCACTCGTGGGTTCAAATTCCTTTGGTATAGTACGGTAATACAGTAGTCATAGCCTTATCCTTAGAAATAAATGCTGAGTAGTATTTAATGTAATCATTTTACAGATAAGGCATTGGAAGTGCAGGCTGGATACAGGGTTTAACCATGTATTTAACCGGTATTTAATTACTGGAAGTAACTTTTCTTTTTTTTTTTCTTTTTAGCTAAACGTGTACTGTTGTACATGCAGAATGTTTGTAGGATCAGTCAGACTTGCACAATATTGCATTTGAAGTGAGCGATGATGACTTAAAAACGATGCTGACCTAACACTTAACTCCTTATTCCAATTAGTCCCTCAGACTACCTCTGTTAGCTCCTGTGAGCCAAGACACCTACGTGATGGTATTCCCTTTGAGGATGCACTGTGAAAGTCTGGTTGTAAAGTCATAATTGCTTCTAACTGCTGCCCCAGATTCTTCCTGTCTCAGTAGATCTGGCATGACAGATATACTGCTGTGGAGTCCACATTAAACACCTCATTACTGCAGTATAGCATTATTGCGTCTTCTGTTCTGAAATAACTTTTACCAAGGGAATCTCAAAATCTGTACACTGTGCTGATTCAAAACATTGTCTTCACACTGGCGCTTGCATGTGCCTATCACGGTTTTTGTAGGAGAATAGCTCATAATGCAAGACTTGACTAGTGTTAACCAGAACAGACACAGCAGGTGATACTTAAAAGTGTGTGAGATTTCTTTTGTTGGATTAGGACATGATACCATTTCCTCAAAATACTGGGAAACAAAGGGCAGCAGTTTGAAAATCATGGGATGGGATGAATTTACGAGCTGCCTGGCACCCTGACTAGCTACAGGGGCAGCGTTAAGAGAGTAGTGCTCTCCAGCTGTTGGTGAAACGCCTATGTGTGAAATCATTAGCATATAAAAACAAAGTCTGCTTGACTGTTTTGCAGCATTTGCTCAGTGTATTTGGGCATTTGTGAAAGTAAAACATCCCCAAGCATGAATCTACAAGACGCATGTCTGCATGGAGTTCTCATCTAGGTGTTTGGGAGAGAGGGTAATCACGTTTGGCATGTTTCATGCCCATGCATTTCATCTCCCCATCTTGCCTACGGGTACAGCAGGCAGTAGAACAATAGTGCTCTAATTTCTGCAAAGCGAAATTTGAAGTTTGCGCTTAGTTTCCTTTGCAAGTGATTCCTTTGCCCAGGTACTGTCCATGACCCACTCTGATCCTGCAGCGTGCTTTTGTGTGCGTGCTGTGCAGTTACTTAGGTAGGGGCATAATTAAGCTTTTGCAAACTGCTGGATTCGCCAAGCAAAACGGTATGGAAAAAAGCACGAGAGGCTTCTGTTTTGTGACACTTAATCTTGGCTGTCTGATTAAGAGATACTGTATTTTGTTCACGTACTGTAATCTGGTCAGTTGAAGTTCCCTGTGGTATATAAAAAAAATCTGTCCCAATGAAATGCCAGTTTCTGAGGTTGATCTCTAACTTCACCTGGCATAAAGAGTAATGGTTGTGATGCCCAGCCATTGCCTGCTGAATTTTGGTTCCCTGGCCCTCCCCATTGCCTTTATTCCCCTAGTTGCATTGTTATCTCAAGGTAATGCATCCTAGGTAAGTTCCACCTTGCTATGGATGGCTACAATAGCCCGCCAAGGATGAGGGTGTCATGATAGTCTCCCTGATAGCACTTCTTTGCTGGGAGTAAGCTGGGAGTCAACATGGTGGAGGAAGGGCTCTGGGCCAAAATAATAATTTCCACAGCAAGGATGCAGCTGTGGTGTGGAGGGCCATGAGCCACTGCCTCCCGTGACATATGATGCAGAGTGTGTTAAAAGTAGGTAGAATCCGTTTTCCCCAGCTGAGTTAATCCCTCCCAGCGTGCCTTTGTTTCACTCAGGATTGTATCCCTTTAATTAATTTATTATTGTATCACAGATAAAGCTGAACAAGTTACTTAATGAGTTCAGCTACTAGGATGGATAGGTTATTTGTTCTATGTTTTGGTAATTATTTTCTTTCTGTGCAATTTCCAAAGGAAAAGCAGCTGCTGTTTACCTGTATACTCAACTGTCCCAGTAGGATTTTATATCCCCAGTCAAGGACCTTGCTTCTCCAAATACCCTAGAGGCTTGTCAGCCACAAATAGAACAGGTGTGACAAGCAGTGTTACTGCTGTCATTGCCAAAACCAATATAACTTTTCTTATTGATTGTCACAGTCACCCATGAGGATGGAAAATTCTGTCAGGAATCTGTAGCTGAGATTTGGCAAAGCAGTTCTGGAGGTCCAGATGTTAGACACAGCACTGTGAACTCTGAACCTGCTCACACAGGTACTGTCTGGAGAGTTTGTAATCACTCTCCTGGGTGAGTATCCGAGCATGCAGCACCCTGCAGAATGAAGAGTGAAATTCTTACTTATGTGCTTAAATACAGGGACTGCTTTTCAATTCCAGAGTCTTCTCCGGACTTCAAGACGTAGGGAGTAGCATGGGTTTGTCCACCATTAAAATGCGGAATGTTATTTCAGTATTCTCAGCATAAAAGTAGCATCATGATTCATTCATAATCATACTACAAAAATGATACATTATTTGCATGCATATTGCTTAAATAGATACTATTGTATCCATAAAGAATTACTACACGGGCAGTAAGCACTGTAAACATTGTGTTCCTGAATTAACAAAGGCATGCATTAACAATGAAGTGCCTTGTACCTGAAACCATCTTTAGCAGCTAATTTAACTGACAAGCAAGGAGAAAGAGCTCTGTCATGCAGCTCTTTTTTCCTTTTGACTTTTAGCTATCATGCTGTTGCAAAGACCTAATGCTATGCAAATACTGTGCAAAGCACTTTTTTTGTAGAAACTTTTCTTTTTATTAGAAAAACAATTTTTATTATGCAAAAGAATAACAATATTTAGAAAACAAAAATATTTTTCAAGCTGGCCAATGAGAGAAAAATCTAATCAGGGTGTGTGAAAGAACAATAAAGACATATGAAGAAATTCAGATTAAAAACTAGAAATTACCATGGGAAACCTGGCAGATGTTGCTCAAGGGAAGAGGCAGCCCTGAACCTGAGTGAGGGAGGTGGGTGGATTGGTGTCTCAGCCGTGTACGACCGGGACCTCTGACCCTGGAGCGAATGTAGTGCTAATGGGAAAGGACTGGGACTGCAGGGGGAGGAAGGAAGAAGCTCAAGTCCCTTCAATGCTCTTCATAAATCTGTAGTTGCATTGCTTTTTCTGAGTAGTGACAACATGAAGAAACACTAGAAAACACTAGCTTCTATTGCAAATACAGTAAAAAATGTTCAGCAATATTAAATGTCAGAAAGTTGTCCAGGGCTAGTTCTTCAGCTAGTGTAAATGAATATAATAAATTGGTCCTTTAAAGCAATGGGACAAGGATAACTTAAACAAGGTCAGTGTTTAACATGAATTAACTGTTTAACTTAACTAGTTGCTTTGATTTGGGGGATTTAGCGTTAAAAAAGCACGTGTGAATACAACGTTGGAGAAGTACCCATACAGCTAAAAGCAGGGCTAGATACTCAGTGAAAGAGTGGTAACTGTACATTGTTGCAGAATAATTACATGGAGGCCAGGATTTTTATTTTTTTTATCTTGTACAAGCCTGTTAAATTACATTACATTGTATTCGAATCTTCAGAATGTGGTGTGTGTTCTACAAGCTCTGCTCGGCCTGTTGATCTGATACATTTCAAAGTTGTGGTGCAAGGGCGAGGTGGCTCACGGAGTTAATGCAATAGCGTTTTATCTCGGGAAACCAGAGTTCTACTGCAAACTTGACATTGCTTTGGCAATGCGAGGCTAGTGCGGGTGCTTGCTCCCGCCCTTTCCAGCAGATCACAGCGCTGTGTGGTAGAGCCAACACCGGCAGCAGGCACGTGTGCAGAAGAGGTACGGGACTGCGGATGGATGGGCGCTCACAGGCGTCATTGGAGGGGTCCGGGATGGAGACATTTCAGGCAGCACACCTGATGCTTCCTCAGCACACTGAGAATTCACTTGGCTTCTGTACACCTGTCAAAACAACAACTATTATGTCCTTCAGCCCAACACATGCAGATGCATAAAGACTGGGGGTGGGGAGGGTTTGCTGATTATTGACGGTAATGAAGGAGAGTGGGTGGTGATTGCACATTGCAGAAACCTAGAAGAAAGGCAGTATGATATAATTTCACCCTGGGAATCTATTGCTATGGCAACAAAGAACAGATTTTTTTTTTTAAAAATAGGGTTCAATACAAAAGTATCACAAAAGCAGAAATAAGATTTTTAGCAAACCTTTTCTTCTCTTTGCTTGCATTTTATTCATTTGTATTATTACTGAAATGTTTGTAAGCATGAAAAATAAGTGTTTGTGGCCCACAGACATTTCTCCTAAATGAAATAAAGTATTGTTGTGTTAGCTTTATCGATTTGGTGCAAAGTCACAGCAAAAATCCTTGAGGTGTTCTTGATGTTCAGTCTACAGGCTTCTTAGAGTTTATATTCCATTTACAGCTGTTAAGCTGTTCCTCCAGATTAAATGAGATGTAACTGAGGTCAGGATTCAGCCAGAACCATTTTCTATTCCACATAGATAAAGAATTCATGAACACAATTACTTTTACCTAAAGCCACTGAAGTAGGTTTCGATGGCCATTACAAGACACTCTGCTGGCAATGTTTCACTTCAGGAACTGCAGTGGCTTGGGCTGGTGAATAGGTGCTCGGGGAGGCAATCTACATTTTCTGTGCCAGAAAGGTTTAAGCTCTGCAGTAACATTAAAGGAAGGACCAGTGCTAATCACCCCTCTGCAGGAAGAAGTAAGGCCTTTTGTCAGAAGGCCAAAAAAGGAATCCAGGAGACAGATGAACACTGTGTGTCTCAGTGCCAGCATTGCCTGCCGAACCCCTGGGATCACCAGTTTGAGTCTGCTGGAGTCAAGCTGCTGGTAAAAGGAATAGCAGCCAGTTCTGAGTTTCTTTCCCTCTTCAGGGTTTAAATTAGAATTATGAGTTACTAGCTAGATGAACCAAGGATTAGCCCATACCCAGGATCTGCTTCTCTGTTTCCCCTCGAGACATCTTCATTTTTAGGCTTCATCCCACCCCATTTTACTAATCACTTTTGCTGTTTCTCTGCTCAGACATCATGTTCATTTCAATTACACACTCATGTTTACATTATTTTAGCTCTACAGCAGGCATAATTACATTTTTTCATTATATTGATCATGTATTTTGCAATATCTGCTAGCTTTTCATATGATATTAAAATGATATTTTTCACACCTTGTTGCTGACATAGAACTTGCCAAAGATATCTCTGCTGCTGTGAGATACCCTGAACTCTATGCAGAAAACCCCTGGGAACATCAATAACATCGATAGTCAAATTACAAATTTAGTGAAGAAAGGCAGCATGCCTACAGCAAGAGGCATTGAATCAAAAAAAGCAATTTCTCTCTGTATGATTAGTTTGCACAAAACACAAACCAACCCAACTCAAAATTAAAACAAGAAACAGAGAAGAAACAAAAGAGAACCAGGGACTCATTTTGACAGAAGACAAGGGTAAACACGGAGATGGGATCCTCTGGGCCTTTCCCTCCAGCATGTAGACAGGATGAGACAAGGATGCTGTTCTGTTTAAATGTCAGTTTTAGAAGCACCTACCAGCCTGAAATACTGATGTGCCGTACTTTCACTGTATTTAGCATACATGTATAGGAAATAAGATTGCCAGGTATTGCTCACCTTTGGACCATTTTGGGAAGCTGGTGGGGGCCTCTGTTGTGTGTGGGAATCTGTGGTTGGCATTTACCTTACTCAGACAGCTCTGCAGGCCCCACTGCCTCCTCTTTGCTGTCAAACAAGGCTGCAAACAAACCTTAGCATATGTCGGGTGTTGCGAGATGATAAGATAGGGGAGAGGGAAGTCGTCTTAGGGTACATTGAGATGTGGCAGTCTTTGGCTGGCAGAACCATCTGTAAGGAGCAGTGGTGCTGAGAAATTTTCTGAGACCAATTTCTGCTTCTCTCCTCAAGCGTCTTGCCTATAAATTATGAATTTGCGATCAAAGGACTCTGTCCAGCAGACAAAGCTTCCACCGCATAATTATGGCTCACAGAAGCTGCAACACTTGAATCTGGATGGGGAGTGACTGAATTACATTTTCATGACACTGAAGAAGTGAAAATTGGTCTCAGAGCTCTTGGTCCACAATGAACAGGGTCAATCTCATGCCCCTCTTTGGCCTGGCATGTGCTCTTAACATTTATTTGCTCTTCCTGTTCTCACAACAACACTACCAGTTTTCCCGCTGGCAGGCTCTCTGGCAGGAGCCCTGGTGCCTCTGAAGTGATCTGGAGCCTTGGCACTGCCATGGGTGGCAGCGGGGTGTCAGCTCCTTCTATGCCTTTGTGTTGCTAATGGAGCTTAAAATGAACACAGCTTTTCTATGTGTTTGGACAGTAACTTCACGCTGTTTTTTCAGAGTTCGTTTTTTTGTTCTTGTTGTTTTTTCGTATTTGTTTTGTTTTGTTTTAAATACTAATCACCAGAAGTTAAATTCACCTGTGCTATTTACTCTGCTCAAAGCAATGATTTTATGGCAGGCATAAATCTACTCTCTGTGTTCTTCTAAGGCTGATAGTTGTTGGAGAGACCTCTGTGAATACTGTGGAGTACTTTTAGTTTGCTGTTAGTTAAGCCTAACTTATAATGATACCTTTTTGAAATGAGCTGTGTTTAGCATGAACTGATTTTTGTTGCGTATCAAATGCTTAGAATTTATGCAGGAGAGACTTCCCACCATGTATATAACAGAAAGAAAAGTAGCAATTTTACCTCTGGTTAAACAATATATGTATCTGTGTAGGCTGCGGTAAAGGTGCAGGTTTTTTCTATGGAAAAGCATTATTGAATTGAACAGGGAAGAAATCACTAAGATTCCACAGAAATTTAGCAGCTAATAGGTTTAAATGGAGAATTACATCCCTGTTGCAGTGCTCCCTGGGTTGTTCTAAGCACTAGATGAAAGCTTGTCATTCCCCATAAAACTCTATAGGAATTTCACATAAATGCTGTTTTTTGAGCTATTTGGACTGGAATTAGATCCTAAGGGTTAGGAAGTGCCATCCATTTCTTGGACTACTAAAAGTTGTCATTTAGTCTGCCTTACATAGCTGTCATTCCTCTGGAACCACAAGGCAATCCGAAACCTGAATTCCATTATGGTGGTGCACTTACCCAGCAATGCCTCTGTAATGAGGAGGGGTTCATTGCAGCTTTACCCTGATAGAAGGGAGAAAGAAATGGGATCCTCATGCCACATTATAAGGTGTAGTTGCACTACTGAAGCCTTAGGTACTGTTCAGGAGTCAGCAAACGAACGTATTATTAGATTGGTGGGTTTAATACATCCTGTGTTGTAAGTGCTGGAATTGTGTCTGCCTGCAGGCTGCAGAAGAAAATCCTACTGTACATTCGGGGACTGCACTCCCATGAATGACACCGAGTCTACGCGATTCAGGTATCATAGCAACCTCCATGAATCATGATCTTTGTTTCTTTGTGACTTGTTTATATAAAAAACACTGCTAGCGTGGGGCCTGCCCTTCCACTCTTCACCACAGTGAAGGACTGCAGAAGCGGTACCATAAGCTCCAGCGTGAGTCACGGGGAAGGATCATCTCCTTTTGTACCGAGTTCTCTGCGGTGGGAACTGCTGTGTTCTAGGTGCCTGTACAGGCAATTAGCACCCACTGAGTTTTCTGACAATTATGCGATTTTAATAATGAAAAGGCTTAGTTTTGCAATAGAAGAAATTATAAGGATATATCACTTAAAACAATCCTTCCCAAATGTGCTTTTCTAAGAAAAAGGAAGAATTTAAGGAGTTAATGTGCTCATGCAGAGTAATACTGTGTGGCTGGCCTTCCTCGTTGTGCTCACCAGGTCACACTGCACGCACCACTGAGAAGGAGGTAGCTCAGGAGAAAGTAAACTCCTTCAGTGCCTGACAGTAAGTGATTTGCTTTGCGCATGCTCACTGCCGTCTTCTCAGGTTGGAGAAGCGAACCTCAGGTCTACACACTTCCCACCAGATTCCACTTCCTCCCTCCCTCCATCCCTCCTATTTGCAGTATGATTGGGGAACAGAGACTTGGCTCCAAACCAGGCCCACCAAGAAAGCAAAAGGGTGAGATCAATGTAGTGAGGCTTTTTTACCCTCTGCTTTGTCAGGTAAACACAAAGAAGGTGGTGCTGGAATTTGCTCTTACATAGGAACACAGAAAGACAATGGCATGTGGAAGAATAATTGCAGTGTGAGTCCTTGGGCTTATAACTTTTGGTCAAGCTATTGTTTCCATCTGGCCCTGAAACTTCTGTGCAAGAGAAAATGCTTTCATTAACAGTTCCCCTATGAAAACATAAACTACCACAGTGTCAAGTATTGCATGGAGAGGAGAACAAGGAGAGAAAGAGTGAATCATCACTATGACCAAGCAGAACAAGACTGGCTAGCTATAAATTTCTACTAATTTCATTTCCTCTCCTGTCATTGGTATTTGTTTATGCATTTGTTCGAAGTGGGGGAAAAAAAGTTCTTAAAGCTACTGCAGTTAGATAGTATTGGCCTGAAAAGGAAGAACATCCATTAAACCCTTGAAGTTCTGTATAGGGTAATAAAAACATACTGACTTTTATAAAATAAAGCAGAGGAGTTGAATGACTATCTTGAGTATTACATTAAATTTTGTATAAAATTTCATAAGCCAGTAGAGCCTTTTTAAACTTAAGTTATCGATGCTGATAGATGGCAACATAGGTACTACTGCAAAGACAAAGCTACTGCTACTTAAAAGCTCATAACCTTACCAGGCAAAAAGTGCTGTAGATATTAAAAAGCCTCAGAGGTACTTGTACATCCTCCTCCAGAGGAAGAGTATTTTGCGGTTGCTGGGAACTTGAACATTTGCAATCTTGATTCAGAATGCAGCCTTTTGGCAATAACCTAAATTTGATACTGCAGTCAGTACCACTGAATCACAGGAGTTCAGAAATGAACTGTAAAAATGAACACCAGACATAAAATATAATTTTAGGTGAAAAAAACCACTTCATATCACAAATACAGAACCCCAAAAAGAAATGTAAATGTTCTTGTCAGCGCTACAAGAAAGATTCCCCTATGCATTCTTGTGGCTCCATGTATGTGTGTATTAACCTCAGTTCCAGGATTTCAGGCCAGTTGGCCTATGGGAAGTTAAACATTAGTCCTGGCATTATACAGCGTGCAAGCCACCTCCACACTTCACACTTTCATTTATGGTGTTAACAGAGAGGCCAAAGATGTGATTAATGTGGTGATTGTGCCTGAACCAAGTGTTTTGCTTCCAGGGAAATACTAACATACTTCACTGCTGAGCACTCTGGTGTGGTCACAGCCCTGTTTTTTCAGCTCTGGGTTTTTTTTTTTTTTTTTTTTTTTTACACACTTGCTCACCCTAATGTGAAACTGGTAAAAGAAGCATTTTGCTCATGCAGTTCTATCTAAGTCGGGGTTCCTGTTATATCTGCTGAATCAGTTATATTTATTAAATACTGTAGATAGCTGTGGCAGGTAGGCTGCAGTTCCTTACCGTCTGAACTACCTTTCTTGTTTCTCAACAAGGCAGGGGCATCCTGAGGAACTGGTAGAGGTGGCAGAAGTCTTCCAGGGCGCAATGTGTGCCCTTCCTGACCCTACTGGGATTTCTTCACTCTGAAATTCAGGTGTACTCTCTAGAGAAGCCTAATGCTGTGTAACTCCCCTTCATTTTAAACTTTGTTCTTTTATTTTTATACTATATTTGTCCTTATCTCCCTTTCACTCCCTTTGCCTGATCCCCCTCATGTCTCTTAATCTTGCCCTGTTTCCCATACCCTCCTATTTTTGGTTGCTTGAGGCTCTTGCTGCCTTGGCCACTTGCCGGCACCTGGGCTCTGTCCCAGCAGCTGAGGTTCAGTGAGCTGCCTGGTCCCACAGACCAGCCCAGTACAGTCCCCTTCTTCCTTCCTCCGGTCTGAGACCAGCAGTTATGAACTGCCCTTGGTCTACCAGGTATGGGATAAAGGAACTCGGAGCCTTGGCCTGTGATCCTCTTCCACTTTTCAGTGATCCTAGAAATTGGAAAGAACACTGAGGGCGTCTGTCTGGATTTTCTGTGAAAATCATAATACAAAGCGTGTTGTCCTCTTCCTATTTTAATTCTGCTGTTCCAGTCATTATTTCCAGAAGACAATGATGAATTTCTGATCTCTGGTTTCCTCTGTTAACAGCGCTCATTACAGCAACCTTGCAGTGTTTGGCAGTACCAGATACCTGACCTTTTTTTCCCCTGACATTTAACAATCACTCTGGAGGTATAATCTGTTTACAGCTCTTGAAAACCTCTTTGCCTCATACGAAGCTGGTGTCCTTGACCACAAATTGAGGGTACACTGCAGCAGCTGGCCCTTTATGAATCTAAAGAGAAACACAGGAGCAATGCCACTGACAGATAAATGTAAATCAGACAAACATGTGCTTATAATGGTGATGTTCAACAAGCTGGGACCATGGGAAAAAAGGTTGCATAAGCAAAGTAGATTGTATCCAGGAAGCTGCTAAAAAGAATCAAATCCATGAAATGAGGCAGATTTCCATAGTGGTTATATATGTTTTCACAGCAAAAGAGCTTTTGGGGATGCCTCAGATGTAGTTGTAAAGGACACAAAGAGGAACCTCAGTTCCACATTCACAGATTAATCAGAACATGGAGCCATATGTTTTCATGTGACCATTCATGTAAGAATGAAGTTGGTACCTCCAACATACAAAGAGAAAAGATCAACAGCTAACATAACGTTCTTGACATAAGAAATTACTTCTGGTGTTTCCACAACATGGTCCCAGTTTGCAGACCATAAAAGAGGGAGTGCCTTCCCATATAAATTCCGGATAGACTCTGTTGCCAGGGTTCAACTCTGGGCTCCTTTAGACATCATGTTTCTCAGCAGAGCCTCCTACATAGGACTTAAAAGGCCCCAGTGGACCTTCTGTAAGGAAAAGAGCACAGTAATGTCCATCTCCAGTTCTTTCTAATTCAGACATTTGACCTTCTTGATTGTTGTGAGTGGTTGCTAGTGGAGAGCATAGCTAGTGGCTGCAGTAACAGAAATAATTAATCTTTTTCAATACTAATGAAAAGAGCTGACAAGCCTTGCTTCACCAAAACAAGTATCTGCTTTCATTCATTAGGTAGGATGAGGGAGCAGAAAGGATGGAGCTGGAAAGGTCTTTCATTCCCAGGATACGACTATGGTTGTTGCCTGTTTCCAGACCTGGAAGTCCATGTGAGCCTTTTAGCATGTAGAAGAAGGTTTGCTGTTGCCGGTTCACAGGACTGTTGGAATAGAGCAGTTGTCCTTGTAGTTAGGCTTGATAAGTAAATTCTTTCATCATTTGATCCAGGATACTTAGAAGTCAGGGGGAACCACCACCACACATAGCTCAGTTATACAGCTCAGATCCTTTAGTCCAACACACAGCTCCCGCCTCCTTCTCCCTCCAGCTAGACTACACTTTTTACATTGTATTTTCTTATACTTTCTGTACAGTTCAGACTGGGAGATGCAGTTCCTTTCTATATGAGGTAGATTATGTTAGGCTCTACACTTCTCTCCCAGCAGGAGAGAACATTGCTCACTGAGGAAGTTGCATTTCAGGGCTGCTAAAGTTGCCTTTGATTACTACCTTTGCCTTTCAACCATGAGTCACCCTGTTCTCTCCTCCTGTGAAAGCTAATCTTAGTTGTTGTTTTGGGACAAATACTTTACAACTGCAGAGTTATTCAGTAGCAGTGAACTCAGTGCCTTTCTATTTACAGTGAACTTCCCACGCTCTGTTGTCTTGTGATGGATCTGAACTTTACGGAATCACAGGGGACAGCACTGTGCCCTTCTGTGCTGAAAAGAGCTTGAGAAGAAAAATACGTGATACAAGAAGCAGAGAAGTGGGAAAGGGCGATGGAACAGTCTTCCATGGAGATGCTTTGAAACATCTGAATTTTCTTCTGAGAAGGTGGAAAGGAAGCTGAAGCTCTAAGAAACTGTGGGCCATCGCTAGCCTCTTGCTATCCAAGCTTAAGAAGTCCGTTGTCCAAGGTTGGCAGAAGACCTCTTAATACACAGCATAACACCATCCTGCTGGAGAAGGGGAATCCATGTAAGAAAGGTAATCACTTGAAAGAAATGCTGTTGTGGTCAATAATTAAGCTGTGTGACTGTGTAAAGACAGATAACTCTGCACCACAGAGTTTTTGCTTCCTGCTGGGGAAATTATCAGTGACCGAGGAGTGCCTACATCTCTGCTGCAGGGAAGTGTAAGACCTATTTAAATGTGTGCGACAGAAAATAAGACAGGGAACCAGGACACAATTGGCTGTCCAGGCTGTAGTGACAGTGGGATCAATTAGCTTCATTTAGAGGTTTATTCCAACTCCTGCCTATGTCTGAGTATTGCTAGATGCTACTTTTTTCTATGTGTCATTTATTTATATATTTTTCCAGGTAAAATGCAGCAAAGCAGCAAAACAATCTGAAGACCTAATAGAGGGGAAGGAGAGAGTTTGACTTCCAAAAAACTGTACCCCAGATGTGTCTTGATGGGATTGTGCAATACGAAGAGGGTGGTTGTTTCTCCAGAAACTGGGTCATCCTGCTCCCATCTGTTGCTTCTGAGTAAATCCTAGTGTTACACCATCTGATTCGTTTGCTTTGTTCAGGATAACATCCTTTTAAAGAAAATATTTAGCATATTCTATCTTCACCATTAGCTACTGCCACAACATGCAATCCTGCAGTTGCTTTGCATTTTTATAGAAAAGAGAGACAAGTGGTAGCTATGGGGAAAGGCACAACATGGTTTTCAAACTTGTTCATGCTATGTTACTAGGGGATTTTACTTTCTGAACCTAAGGATCTCTTTTACTCTCATTCACCATTGTATACCATCCCTGTGGCAACACCAGTGATTACTTACAAGGAAACATAATGTTACAAAAGAGTGAAACGTATTTCTAGCAGACTAATCCGCCTTGGTGGGTAAAGAGATAAACTTCCCATAAAATACCATTTGCTCCTTACCAAATACCATTTACTCCTCATTAAAACTGTTCTGCTCTTGTGGGTTCCAGATTCCCGTTCCAATGTATTTCAGGCGCATCCCCTCTCCTGCTGCATGAAATCAGCTGGGAGAGGAGAACCTGAAAAGGTTTGAGTGTTGGGCCTAATAGTTACAGGCATATTCTCAAGTTTAGATATTTCCAGAACGTGAAACTGAGAGTCAAATAAATTGTAGTATGCAGAATCTAGCAGCTTTTTCCCCTTACCTTTTTAAAATGCTACAGTCACTAGTGAAGCAGTGCATACCTAGTTTGATGCATACATAACTTCTGGATGGCCAGACATGAGTCCTAATCCTATGGTTTGGTCAGGACCTAAAGTATCAAGGCAAAACACTGATGCTCTCAGGCAAATTGATAACAAGTTTGGTTTAGTATCTACATGCAGAAAGGTCACGTCTTCATGTTTGCAGTAGTTAGATGCTACCAGTCAGAATTTGAAGGGAAATTATCTATAATTTCTATAATCCAGAACAATTTGCAGTATTTGCTGCTAGCACATATTGTTCAGGTTCAGATGTTGACTGAAGAATTAAAAAATACAACCTATGTGAAATTGGTTATTCACTGGTGAAAAGGACTAAACATTTACGATGGAAGGCACAGAACAAGCAATTACTTTCTACATCCCTCCCACTGTACTTCCACCCTCCTTACTTTCCCTTCCCCAGGGCATTTCATTACAGCTGCATCCTGCCCTTTACAAACTGCCCTTCTTTTCTGGCATTTGGTCTCTTTAATAGAAGTTGCAAGTCACTCTGGTTTGCAACAGCTCTGCGATGTATGCAAAGAAGGAAAAATAGGATCAGAGCCCCAGGTTCATGTTTGCTTGTAGCCTAGGGAAAGATTTGAACTCAGGTTTGCAGGAGGAAAGGCATCATCTTTTTCTTTGTTACAATTCACAGTACGTTTCAAAAATTGTAATGG
Organism: Chroicocephalus ridibundus; assembly: GCF_963924245.1. Taxonomy (NCBI): domain Eukaryota; kingdom Metazoa; phylum Chordata; class Aves; order Charadriiformes; family Laridae; genus Chroicocephalus; species Chroicocephalus ridibundus. The sequence goes on from NC_086316.1 coordinate 42,057,793, forward strand.
CCTAAAGCCTACAGCTTAAAACCTGGTGTTGAATTTGTGTTTCCTTTGATAAGAAAAAAGCCCTACTGTGCTTGTACGGGTCTGAAAGAATGTAAAGCATAGGACCGAGTGCAGGTCTTTTATGCAGGCAGGCAGAAATAAACTGCTCACTTACTGTTTTCTAAGATCGCCTGATATATTGAGACACACCTTTTATGAAAAACCGTTCCCTGTTTCTAAAAGAACTCTGCGTGAGTTCTTGTTTGGTAGCTTAAGGCACAAATGAAGGTGAAACAAGACTTGCTCTTTGCAAATTATCATATATTTGATCATCTAGGGCTAACCTTGGCCAGCAGAGCTGCACTGCTAGGTCAGTGAGGCCTCCTGTGAAAAGTTTGGCCCATGCATTTCCTTGATGCTTGCAAACGGGCACTCCGGAGCCTTCCTGGGGGAAGGGCAGGGAAGGGCAGGGAAGGGAATGGAGCAAGCCTGCTGCCCTGCATGTCCAGTCAGTTTGGAGTTAGGAGGCATTTGTTACCCCAAAAGCGCCCAAGAAGCAAAGCACAGCAGTTTATCTAACACTCCCCTTCTTCAAAGGTCCTGCCAATGGCAAGAGAGAAAATTTTTTTTCATGAGACCAAATCTGACAGTTGGTTTAAGGCTGAGCAGGTCTCAGAAAGTGTTAGCTGTCTTAGCAAATGATCTCTGGAGCGCAACGGAACTATGGACCCCACTGCAGACTTATCTGGCAGAAAGAGGATACCTGGATAGTAAAGTACATGGACAAACTGTCCAGGACAAGGCCCAGATGTGCTTGAGTGAGGATTTGTTGTAGATTCAGAGCTGTTATTTTCTTCTCCAGCTTGCTGTGCAGGATTATGAAAGGGTACATGTTAATGGTGTTCAGCTGTTCTCAAGAAATACACCAAAAATAAGTCCAAAACATTTCCTATAGTATTGTTGATGAAAACAGTAGTTGAACTATTATGAAGTGGCAACTTTTGGGTGATTATTTCATGCTGTAACTTCATGCTGAATATTTATTTCCAAAATCTAAAGCAAGGCTTTGCGAATATGACAGAAATAGTTTACAATGAAACAGGATTCAATTCAGTATGATTTCAGTCATACTCTTACATATTTAAAATAAATGGATACAATAGTCTGCCTACAGTCAGGTTAGAATGACTATTTAGTAGATTAATGTAATAGTATTATAGGTTATTATGTGCTTACCTGGGATCTTCCTAAAGATATGAAGTGTTATTTACAAGTAACAAAGTTTTCAAATGATGTATTTCTATGCATTTAATTACATAAATACTTAATTTGAATAAAATGAATACCTCAAATAAGACAGATTTTACACTTTTTGCTGAGTGGAAGTCAGAGCAAATCATAGAATCATAGAATCATAGAATTGTTGAGGTTGGAAGGGACCTTTAAGATCATCGAGTCCAACCTTTAGCCTACCCTGACAAGAGCCACTTCTAAACCATGTCCCTAAGTGCCCCATCTGCCCTTTTTTTAAACACCTCCAGGGATGGTGAATCCACCACCTCCCTGGGCAGCCTATTCCAATGTTTAATAACCCTTTCAGTGAAAAAATGTCTCCTAATATCTAATCTAAACCTCCCCTGACGTAACTTGAACCCGTTTCCCCTCGTCCTATCACTTGTCACCAGGGAGAAGAGGTCAGCCCCCATCTCTCTACAACCTCCTTTCAGGTAGTTGTAGAGGGTGATAAGGTCTCCCCTCAGCCTCCTCTTCTCCAGGCTAAACAACCCCAGCTCCCTCAGTCGTTCTTCATAAGGTTTGTCCTCCAGGCCCCTCACCAGCTTTGTAGCCCTTCTCTGGACACGCTCCAACACCTCAATGTCCCTCTTGTAGTGAGGGGCCCAAAACTGAACGCAGTACTCGAGGTGGGGCCTCACCAGTGCCAAGTACAGGGGGATGATCACTTCCCTAGTCCGGCTCACCACACTATTCCTGATACAGGCTACAATGCTGTTGGCCTTCTTGGCCACCTGGGCACACTGCTGGCTCATATTCAGCCGGCTGTCAACCAACACTCCCAAGTCCTTTTCTGTCGAGCTGCTTTCAAGCCACTCTGCCCCAAGCCTGTAGCGCTGCATGGGGTTGTTGTGTCCCAAGTGCAGGACCCGGCATTTGGCCTTGTTGAACCTCATACCATTGGTCTCAGCCCATCAGTCCAGCCTGTCCAGATCCCTCTGCAGAGCCAACCTACCCTCAAGCAGATCAACACACCCGCGCAGCTTAGTGTCATCTGCGAACTTACTGAGGGTGCATTCGATCCCTTCATCCAGATCATTGATAAAGATATTAAAGAGAACCGGCCCCAGCACCGAGCCCTGGGGGACACCACTTGTGACTGGACACCAACTGGATTTAACTCCATTTACCACCACTCTCTGGGCACGGCCATCCAGCCAGTTTTTACCCAGCGAAGAGTACACCTGTCCAGGCCATGAGCAGCCAGTTTCTCCAGGAGAATGTGGTGGGAAACAGTTTCAAAAGCTTTGCAAAAATCCAAGTAGATAACATCCACAGCTTTTCCCTCATCCACTAAGTGGGTCACCTTATCATAGAAGGATATTAGGTTTGATAGGCATGACCCGCCCTTCACAAACCCATGCTGACTGGGCCTGATCACCCTGTTCTCCTGCATGTGCCGTGTAATGGCACTGAGGAGGATCTGCTCCATGACCTTCCCAGGCACCGAGGTCAGACTGACTGGCCTGTAGTTCCCCGGATCCTCCTTCCGGCCCTTCTTGTGGATGGGTGTCACATTTGCTAACCTCCAGTCAGCTGGGACCTCCCCGGTTGTCCAGGACTGCTCATAAATGATACCAAGTGGCCTGGCGAGCACCTCCGCCAGGTCTTTCAATACCCTTGGGTGGATCCCATCCGGCCCCATAGATTTGTGTACCTCCAGGTGCTGAAGCAGGTCCCTCACCATTTCCCTTTGGATTAGAGGGGCTTCATTCTGCTCCCCATCCCTGTCTTCTAGTTCAGGGGTCTGGGTGCTCAGGGAACAACTGGTCCTACTGCTGAAGACTGAGGCAAAGACTTCATTAAGTACCTCAGCCTTTTCCTCATCCTTGGTCACTATGTTGCCGGCCCCATCTACTAGAGGACAGAGATAATCCTTAGTCCTCTTCCTATTGCTAATATATTTATAGAAGCTTTTTTTGTTGTCCTTGACAACAGAAGCCAGGTTTAGCTCTAGCTGGGCTTTGGCCCTCCTGATTTTTTCCCTACATAGCTTAACTACCTCTTTGTAGTCGTCTTGAGTGGCCTGCCCTTCCTTCCAGAGGCCATAGATCCTCTTTTTTTCCCTAAGTTGCAACACTAGCTCCCTGTTTAGCCAGGCCGGCCTTTTTCCCCGACGGCTTGTCTTCTGGCACATGGGGACAGCCTGCTCCTGCGCCTTTAAGACTTCCTTCTTGAAAATCATCCAGGCTTCCTGGGCTCCTTTGCCCTGGAAGACTGCCTCCCAGGGGACTTTGTCAACCAGGCTCCCGAAAAGCCCAAAGTCCGCCCTCCAGAAGTCCAAGGTAGCAGTTCTGCTGACCCCTCTCCTTGCTTCTCGCAGAATTGAAAACTCTATCATTTCATGGTCACTGTTCCCAAGACAGCCTCCAACCTTCACATTCCCCACAAGACCTTCCCTATTTACAAACAACAGATCCAGCAGGGCACCTTCCCTAGTTGGCTCTCTCACTAGCTGTGTCAGGAAGTTATCCCCAGCACATTCCAGGAACCTTCTAGACTGTTCCCTCCCTGCTGTATTGTATTCCCAGCAGATGTCCGGCAAATTGAAGTCCCCCACGAGGACAAGAGCTCGCGATCTTGAGACTTCTCCCAGCCGTTTATAGAATATTTCATCTGCCTCCTCATCCTGATTGGGCGGTCTATAACAGACTCCTACTACGATATCTGCCTTGTTAGCCCTGCCCCTGATTCTTACCCATAAACACTCAGTCGAGTGAATATGAATAAAAATGAATAATATGAATAAAAATGAATAATAAGGAAACGTAAGGACACCGGGAGGCTGATCATTGCTCTGTAATTGCTACCTTTGATAAATAGAGCATTTCATTAATAAGCCTAATGTAAAACCGGAAAACTTTTATATAAGTACAGATTTATTTTATACTGTTTGAATTCAGAAAATCCTTTTAGTAGTAAGATTCTGAGATTTTGCGTGAATCAGAGCTCACTGGAGATGGAGGATTTACTTTTATAAAAACAGTGCTCAGACCTCCATGCATTAAAAAGTGAGAAGGATACACAAGACTCAGGTTCTGCAATACTCCCCATCCCATGCTTTAAAGTACTCCTTCGACCAAGGAAGAGCTGTTTCTAGACCTACTGTATTTTTCACTCACTCTGCCTGCTTCAAATAAGCTGCTCTTGCCACATCCTTCCAGTATGATGAACGGAGAGACTGAGCACTTTGGTCCTTTGGTCCCCCCCTGACTTGTGAATACTGTCTGTTTGTTAGAGGGAAGACAATAATGTGGAGCATCAACCCTCTGCACATTCTCTTTTGGGTCCAAAGAGTCTGTGCAACCACCAGCCTTAAGGCTTCTCTTTGAAAGCATGGTTACTACAAAGACACCAGGTAGCTTTTTACTTTTCTTTACTTTCGGGCCCCTCTCGTGCAGATGGAGGTTATCTGAGCCCCTGCCATTCAGTTTGGCTGTTACTATATGGTACCAGCTGTGCAATTCTATCTCTGTATAGAACCCTGCCATTACAGATTGTAGGACTATCAGTTTCTATCGGAGAAAATGCTTTGAATTACATTAGTGTTCATTGACATGCATTCCTTCAACTCTCTTCACAAGTCCTTGTTTTGGAGCGTGAATATTTAATTAATTGTGTCAAACTTTCTTCTAAAACTAAAAGAGACTGAGGCTCAGTTAATTTACATTTAAACAATTGATATTCTCTTCTGAGTTATTGATTAATCCTTTTTTTGGAAGGATATTTGAGTAAGAATGAGTTCCACAGCCAAATCCTGCTTCTGCTTCCTATGTAGTGCACCCTACATTGATAGTGAACTCTCCTATCAAATTAAGGAAATGTTTTAATTCTGACGTACTAATTGTCACAATAGAAATAGAATCGTACTGTATCTGACCTAGTATTTAGACTGACTTATTTATTTCTATTTTTTGAGAATATTAGTGGCCTGCAAAACTCTACAGGGAAGCACAAGTTACAGTTTTTAAAAAAATTGTTAGTAGGGGCATTTTACATAGGTTCAAATATTGTCCACTGAGATTCTTCAGCACAGTTCGGTATCAAAAAGTGAAATATTTGAGAGAAAACGTTTTTTAATCTGTTGAGAAAAGACAACTTTGCTTGAAAAGTGAAGCTGGTAGAATCTTTTAACACTAAAACATGGGTATTTTTTGATCTGTAAGTAGATATAGTGCAGCTGCTCTCAGGAAAAATACTCTCCCTCAATTAAAATGATGGTGAATTTCCTACATAGCGTTTTTTTAAAAAAAATGTAATAGTGTATTAGGACTCACTTAGAGCTGTTTGTATTTCCTTATTATTGCACATCTTCAGTTTTAAAATAGGCAAGACATTTTATTTTCTTCTGAAAGAAATATCCTGTACCATAATCAAATGGATCAGCTTATTTTAAGATACACAGTTAATGCAGACAGACATTTTTCTTCCTTTCACAGAAGTCCAAGAGCCAAGTTTGCTCTCTGTGCAAGCTGGAGAAGTGTGTGAGCAGCTGTGCAGACATCACTGGTCCAGCAATGCATGCTGGCAAAAGTAGTGTTTATTGCATAGGACAGAACTAGCGCTCCTGCCATTGCCATCCATCTCTTCTGAGAATTCTTGCTGGATTTGTCACTGTTCCATGTCCTGCTTCCTCAGCCATTGTCCTGCAGCCTGCAGAATTATCAGAGGATACTGAGTAATGTATTCTTTTACCCATTTTCCTTTTTGTTAAGAGAGGAGATGGTGACGGTTGTAATCACCATATTGGGAACAGTATTTGTGGCAATAAATATGTAGACAAATGCTTTCTGAATCTCAATTTATAATGGAGTATCTGTTTTGTCACCCAAGACACTGGGGGAATTTACTTTGCCTCTAGGATGCTGTTTGTTTATACCGAGCAAAGAAAGACTGGAAAATTGTAAGTGAGCCTGTTGTGATCTAAAAAAAGAAAATGAAAAAGTTGCCTTGCAATGAACTTACTCAACCTTACATGCTAATACTATAAAAGAAGAGGATCCCCTGTTTCTTGCCATTCTTTAGAAATAGCGTGAAAGCCTGTAGTTCCTCCCCATCTATTTCCAGAGATGCAACAGCATTAGGGGTTTGTCTGGGTAAACTCCATCTGCCTACCCACCCGAATTTTTCTCATAAACTTCTCAGCCTTTCATTTGCATCCAAAGAAGCATTTACATATGGCTTCCTAATGAACATTTTCATTGAAGTATACCATTAAAAAAAAGGTGCTGTGCTACAGATTTATTCTGTTATGTGGTGCTTGCTCTACATAGTATCCAGGAAGCAGTTCCACATGAATTGAAGTTTGGGAACCCTGGCTTTAAAAACTGGTCTGATTCCCATTGCTGTAACTTATGTTTGCTAGCAGCTTACATTCTGGAAGGCATCTGCCTGTAGCAAGGTCTTATTTTGAAGTCAGACCTTGGTAAGATGTGGGAAGAGAAGTGTATTCACTTTATTAATATTGCCAGAGACGGCTGACTCCAGAAAAGAAAGCACAAACAAACAGGTAAGAACAGTCTTCTCCTAAAAACTCAAATGGACTGAATAACTTTGCAACACCTCAGACATTCCAGCCTTTTCTCTGGAAGGCCAGAGAGCCAAAATTACAAATAGACAAACCTAGAACTCAGCCCAGCAAAAAAGTTGGTCTGTGCATTTATCAGGGGGAGGGGGAACACCAGAGGGGAGCTGCAACCTGCTCCCATCTCCCTGAGCCACAGGAAGGGCAGTGCAGAGACGTCTGAGTGGGCCGTCTACAAACCAGGCTGAACGCCTGGCTTCCCATGCGCCATGCTGGAGACACTGGCACTCAAGTCAGCTTTTGCAACGCGCTTCTCAAGCTTGTTAAAAGTACTCAGCTGGATGGATGTCCCTGCGTGGGTCTCTGGTAGCACAGGGAACCCTCACTGGGCTCTGTCCCCACTCACCCAGCTCATAAAGCAGGGGTTAAATTTTACATTGGTAATTAAACCCTGGTCTGTGTCTTTTTGTCCTGAAAGACTAGCTGAGGTCTGCTTGTGTTTTTTAATCCTGCCTTTCCTTTAGAGGCGGTTGTACGCTGGTGTGGGTTACTGCAAACTGCTGTAGAAACCATTTAGCTCTACTTGGTAAAGCACAGAAGATGCACACAAAACACTGACAGAAGGCGAACCACATTGTCAACCATCACGTGGCACTTCTGAGGATGATGGTTCTTCTGCCCTAATGATATCAACACCAGCAGTAGGCCTTATGGAAATGTGTCATTTCACAAGATGGGAGACACAGAACAGAAATCAAGGTGGCAGAGGCTTCCGGCTGGCAGCATCCCAAGAGTTGTAGCAGTTCCCTGACCATCCTGACACAGCATGCCTGGAGGTGTGAAAGCCTTGAGAGCGCTTGCCATGAGAGTTGAGAAGAAACCATGGCAACAGTAACTATGGCTGTGCCTTATCACCATTTAACTTTGCATTCTGGCCCAGTTTTAACTTTTCCACTTTTAGAGTGACCACTTGGCTCAGGCACACGTTTGCCTGTCTCTTGGCTAAGTATTTTGGCCTGATTGCTTGAAAAAATTATTTATGGAGTTACAGACTCTTGTATTTTACCTGGATGTTTCTGTGCAATATTCTACAAGAGGTTTTCTTCTCACATAATTGCAACCTCAAGCTACCACTCATGTTGTAATTCATTGTTTACTAGATAGATGCAAGGACTAAAGTGTTCAGTGGGTTATGGATTTCTCCCTTAAAGACCTACCAGTCTCATACTTCCCCCAGCATTTTATTCATTGCTGAAAAATGCAGGCAAATGGAAACACCCAACATTGTGCGTGCTTTGCCTTCAAGAGATATTATCACAAAACCTAAATTCTTTGTACACGTGAATACAAAAATGTTATCATGGGAGATCTGCTCTGGAAAAACCCTGCTGGACAGAAAGTAATTCAGAAGAGAAAGGTGATATAAGTGCAAGAAATGTCTGATGTTGCAGAGAGATGAAAGCCATACAAATAATTTGCTTTCATCAGAAGTGCTTCTGCTTTACGTGGTACAAATTGCTTTTTCTGCTGAACATGTAGCTTGAGTATGAAGTCATATCCAGGCAGATTAAAGGACACAGCTTTACTTTCTGCTTGTAATGTCAATGTTCTATTTTTGCATTTCCTAGACTACTTTTTCATAAAGTAGCTGTGATTTTACAGGGCTTCATGCCGCAGTGTTCATCATCTCTCCTCCTGATTTGGGTCACTGGCCACAAGAATGGGAGAAAGGTTAAAGAAAGCCTCATGGGAGCAAAATCCTTTCAAGGGCTACTTCCCTGTTGACAAGCAAGAGTTGTTGCTAAGCCATGTAGCTTGCACAGATACTTGTGGGGGGAAAAAAAAAAAGAAAAAAAAAAAAAGCAAACACTTTTGATCATCCCTAGCTACATACGCTGCATCTACCCAAACTAACGGTTTGGTCTCGGTCTCAGACCCCATACCCTTATCCAACTCCCCTGCCTTGCTCTCAAGGTGACTCAAATACCATTTTACTCTTTCTCAATTTCCTGTATTTCCCATTCCATATTCTGTACTCTGAAGCTGGACCCATCATACATACTGTCCTCATTTCCAGAACCTTGCCTTTGTTGATTTACAAGGTTTCCTGTACCCCTCACAAATACCAGCCTATTTCTTGAAAGCTTCAGATAGACAAATATTTGCTGCCTTGGACAGGGTAATTCTGGTACTTGCAGGGTCCCATCCTCTTTCCTGTTCTGTGGATGGTGCCAAATGCAATAGACCATCAATAGGGCAGCCTAGCTACCCAAGGCAAGAGAGGACTGCACACACTCTGCCTTACAGCCATGCAAAGCCTACCAGGAGCTATGCTCATATGGGTCCCACTAGAAAGTTCTGGGCCAGGGCTGCTGTGTCACTCTTCCTCTCCAAGCACAAGGCATATCTCATGACAGAGGACCCAAATATCAGAAGAACTTAGGTTGAAAAAGAGAAAACTGGGGAGAAACTAGTAAATGAGCAATACTTCAAATATTCATGAGCTTGTGTTAGACCAGTCATAGCAAAGAGGGAAAACAGATCAGCAACAGACCAAAATTAGGGAATGCCTTCTTTTAACTGCATGCATAGTTTCTTGGATCACTGATACAGGGTTGCCATTATCTTCTGTATCAACACTGAGCTTGATTTTGGGTTCTCTTTCTTAGGGTTTTACTGGGCCTATAATCTTTGCAAAGGGACTCGGAAGCAGACCCCAAAGGCATTGAAAAAAGTGCCTCAAACTGCTTTTCTGAAACAAATTTTCATCTGCTTATTTCATCATGAAGAATGATGGCTCTTTTAAATATAATGGAATATACCAGGTGCTGTGGTATGCTATTAAAATTTATATTGCCAGAAGCTTCCAGTATGTTGGTCAGAGTGACATAACAAAGGCTGCTATTTATGTTTTTAAGCCCTTCTTTCATCATCAGCTTAATCATCTCCTACCTTCAATCAGTGAATTTGTTTTGCAGATGAGGAGTACGTAGGAGAACAGGAATCTTATTCTGAAGGGAAAATATGAAAGAAACCTGCTGGTTTCTGACAGCTTGATCAGAAATGCAAGAGAAGAGTGGAGAACAGCGCTGATGAAGGAAGTCCATTTCTGATTCTGAAAATCCATTTCTTTTACATCATGGGTAAAGACTTTTTTATTTCCTATAAAGATGCGTTCTGGACTCCTGTGTTTCAGCAGTTCTCACAGTGTCTTAGTGAATGCCTGAGATCAAATAAACTCCTGTCTGTTCTTGAATCATACAGCTATATCAATGTCAACACCAACAAAAAATCTTTCTGTCAGTGTTTAGATTGGCTGAGAGCATCTGTTTGGCCAGTAATACAGATAAAAAACAAGAAAGGACAGTCAGATATTAAATAGCTCCTTGATAAAAAAACAAATCAAAGCTAAGCACCTTAGGAAAAATGTTGCCAGACTCTCCTCACAGCACAATGCCAGAAAAAAACCTCACACAACATGATTGGTGATGAATTCATGAGGGTTTCTTTGTTTTTCTAATTCAGAAAAATGTGTTTGAAAAGTCAGTCCAGTGTAGTCACACATTCCTAACCCTCTAGATGGTTTGATTATAAGTGTTTGATCATAATTGATGGATGTAGTTTTTCTAGACTTTAGATCTGATACTGTCCCCCACCTTCTGGACAAGTAGTCCATCTGTGGGATAATCGAGTTCATGGTGCGCTGGATGAAGAACTGGCTGAAGGGCAGAGCTCAAAGAGTTGTAGTGAATGGGGCTACACCTGGCTGGCAACTGGTCACCAGTGGTGTTCCTCAGGGTTCAATTCTAGGGCCAGTTCCGTTCAACTTGTTTATCAATGACCTGGATGCAGGACTTGAATGCACTGTTAGCAGGTTTGCTGATGATAACAAACTGGGAGGTGCTGCTGACTTTCTTGAGGGAAAAGAGACTTTGCAGAGGGATCTAGATAGATTGGAACATTGGGCAATGATCAATGGGGATGAAATGTAACAAATCCAAATGCTGGATTCTGCACTTGGTATGGAGTAACGCCAGACACAAGTACAAATTGAATCACAGAATCACAGAATCACAGAATACCATGTTGGAAGGGACCTCAAGGATCATCTGGTCAAACCTTTCTTGGAAAGGCATGGCCCATCACCCTGTCCAGATGAATCTTCAAAGTGTCCAGAGACGGGGAATCCACCACTTCCCTGGGGAGATTCTTCCAGTGGCTGATTGTTCTCATTGTGAAAAATTTTCCTCTTGCGTCCAATTGGAATCTTCCCAGGAGTAACTTGTATCCATTACCCTTTGTCTTTTGCATGTGACTTCTTGTAAAAAGGGAGTCTCTATCTTCTTTGTAGCCACGCTTTAAATACTGGAACATCGTGATAAGGTCTCCCCTAAGCCTTCTTTTATCAAGGCTGAACAAACCCATTTCTCCCAGCCTTTCCTCATGTGGAAGGCTTCCCAGTACTTTGATTATCGTTGTGTCCCTTCTCCTGACCCTCTCCAACTTGTCCACATCTGTTTTGTATAGCGGGGACCAAAACTGGACACATTATTCCAGGTGTGGCCTGACAAGCAGTGAGTAGAGTGGGATAATGACTTCTTTATCTCTGCTGGTGATGACCTTGTTGATACAAACCAGCATCCTGTTGGCTTTCTTTGCCACAGCAGCAGCACACTGTTCACTCATATTCAGCCGGACCACCAGGACCCCCATGTACCTTTCCACAAAGCTGCTCCCCAGCTGGGTGGATCCCAGCCTGTACTGCAGTCCTGGATTATGTTTTCCCAGGTGCAAAACCTTACACTTGTCCTTGTTGAACTTCATAAGGTTCTTGTTGGCCCACTCTTCCAGCCTACTCCAGCGTTCCTGTAGGGTGGCTCTCTCTTCCAAAGTGTCCACTTCCCCACTCAGTTTGACATCATCAGCAAACTTCATCAGGGTACCCTTGATCCCATGATCCAGACCACTTATGAAGATATTAAACAGCATTGGGCCCAATATCGATTCAGTTTGAAAAGGAGCTACTTACCACCACCCTCTGGGTGCAGCCTGGCAGCCAGTTCCCCACCGACCACACAGACCACTTGTCTAGACCAAAAAGCATCAGTACAGTAACGCCAGACACAGGTACAAATTGAATCACAGAATCACAGAATCACAGAATACCAGGTTGGAAGGGACCTCAAGGATCATCTGGTCAAACCTTTCTTGGAAAAGCATGGCCCATCACCATCACTAGGAGGAGGCTGTGGGGAACCATGTTGAAAGCCTTGGAGAAATCCAGGCAGACAATGTCCACTGCTCACCCCACATAACCGAGCAGGTAATTTTGTTGTAGAAGGTGACCAGGTTTCTCAAGCATGATTGGCCCCTGGTGAATCTGTGCTGGCTTTAAGCCCTTCTTGTAAATGGGAGTGACATTAAACTACCTCCAGTTTAATAGGATATCCCCCAATCTCCATGACTTCTCAAAGATTACAGAGAGCAGCCTCACAACGACATCAGCCAGCTCTTATAACACCCTTGGGTGGATAGCGTCAGGGCCTATACAGTTGTAGGGGTCAAGCTCTGGTGTTAGCTCACATACCAGCTCTTCCTTCACTGATAGTGGGTCTGAGTGGCTGGAGAGCAGCCCTGCAGAAAGGGATCTGGGGGTGCTGTTTGACAGCAGTCTCAATACGGGTCAGCAGTGTGCCCTAGCAGCCAAGAGGGCAAACCACATCCTGGGGTGTTTCAAACACAGCACAACCAGCCAGTCCAAAGAGGTGATTAGCCCAGTATTTAGCCTTGGCGCAGCCTCACCTTGAGCACTGTGTGCAGTTCTGGGCCCCACAATTTAGGAAAGATGTGAAGGTACTTGTGAAGGTACTTGAGTGCATCCAGAGGAGGGCAACCAATTTGGTGAAAGGGCTGGAAGGAATGTTTTATGAAGAGCAGCTGAGGACTCTGGGTTTGTCTAGTCTGGAGAAAAGGAGGCTGAGGGGGGACCTCATTGCTGCCTATGGCTTCCTGAGGAGGGGAAGTGGAGAGGGAGGTGCTGAGCTCTTCACCCTGGGATCCAGTGATAGGATGCATAGGAATGGTTCAAAGCTGCGTTATGGGAGGTTTAGACTGGACATGAGGAAGCATTTCTTTACCATAGGGTGGTCAAACACTGAAACAGGCTCCTTAGAGAGGTGGCTGATTCCCCAAGCCTGCCAGTGTTTAAGAGGCATTTGTGCAATGCCCTTAATAACATGCTTTAACTTTTGGTCAGCCCTGAAGTAGTCAGGCAGTTAGATTAGATGATTGTTGTAGGTCCCTTCCAACTGAACTATTATTCTATTCTATTCTATTCTATTCTATTCTATTCTATTCTATTCTATTCTATTCTATTCTATTCTATTCTATTCTATTCTATGTATAAGACTATTTTAACCTTGAAGATCTAGAAACTATTTCTAAGGATCTGTAAAACGTGAGGGAAACATCCATTGTCAGAGGGCTGGAATTCATTATGTGGGAACCCATATCCCCATCTGAAAGCTTGTATAAGTCCACAAGATTCTAGTTTAATACATCAAATTGGGGCAAGATTGAGGTTTTTTAACAGGGAAAATTATCCACTTTTACTCTTTAAAGCCAAATAGCTCCTACCCTGGGGAAATATTTTGAAAAGCTCTTGTTGCCAGTTTCAGGACATTCAGTCTGACTATAAAGGTTACAAATGGAAAGATTAGTAGGTGTTGCTCCTTCTTGGCTTAGCTTTTTAGCTTACACTTTAAAAAGTTTCAAAAAACCATAAGGATAAAAAAAAGAGAACTATTTACTAGTACACTATATATACTGCATCCAGTCTATATACCGTATTCACTTATACAGTGGGATCTGGCTCAGAAAGGTTACCCCAAAGTTAGTACACAGAACAAGGCTGTGTGTCTGGACATTGGCATGAGATCCAGAGCACGGTTCTGGCTGCTACCAGCTAGCCCTCTCCAAAGCAGTATCTTGGCATGCTTTAGCATAACCATAGGATGTTAACTGTTCTCAAGAGACCGTACAGATGAAGATACACTACGCTGGAGGATAAGAGGGCTTAGCTGTAAGGTTTTAAGCCAAGCCATGCCAGATAATGGTCCCTGGCCAATTTTATGTTGTATCATAGATGTAAAAAAGTCTTGGTTTGACAACGTAAAACCCATCTCCTAAAATGGTAAACTGCTCTCCCAGAGTTGTCCTTCTTTTCATCCTGCTGCCCAGCTCCAAGGAAAAAACTTTCTGCTAGTCTTTCAACAGGATCTCTGCAGCAGACTTTAGTCACAACCTGTTCCACAGCTGACAAAAACTATTGAATCAGTTCTATGTGTCGCACGGTGGCTTGTTTTTAATGCAGACTGGATAGCCAACAGCCTTGGGGAACCTTACTGCAAATTTCCTGAAACATAATATAAAGGCACTTTTGTTTATCCTATTCACTTCACATGACAGAGCACAGGGAAGGTTAAAAGAAGAGCTGTATGTGCTGATGTTAAGGGTTACAATTCAAGGTGAAGAGCGTATTTATAGCTGATATTTTTCCCCTTTTAGAAACACTGCTAATAATTGCCATTTATTGGAGAGACAGAGCTCTTTTTTCAGTTTGCAAAATACAGGTTAAAATGCTTGTCAGTTCAAAACATAATGAAATACACACAAGAATGCTACAGGAATGCTGGGGTTTGTATCTTGGCTTTCATTATCTAGACTAAAAGCAAGCCTTGCACACTCATTTGGTACTTTACATGCAAAATTTCTTAATTTTCTGATATTTAATGTGTAGAACTCTTGTATGAGCATCTCTAGCCTTGATAAATTGGATATACAACTCCAACTCTGCAAACTGAATACCAAAGTCCTCAGCTAGGAATGAAAATGTCCTGCTCAGATTCTACACATTCTCAAATAGCAAATGATACAAGTAATTACTGGCCTCTGGAGCCTCCTGTGTGGGTTAATCAAAGAATACTTATTTATGCAACATTTAGAAAGTGTAGTGTGCTATGATATGGGCCAAAGCTTGTCTTTATTTAATTTTATAGTGAAGGCTCCTTAAATGGCCAAAAGGCAGTAAGAGAATAGAAAAGGACAACTGAAATGCCATGGCAACATATCTTTGCCATTGGCAATGGTGGCTGATGATATGCAAATAATTTTTAAGCCACGAGATTACTGGAGAGGCACGTTTCTATTATGTCAGTCTTTTCAAGGGACCTGCACTCCTCAGTAAATGCGTATTTTAGATAGCATTGTTGTTTTCTCTAGCTAGACGTTACAGTCTTTCTTTATGTGCTTCATTGTAAGGTATGCTAATTGTGCTGTTACACTGTGAAAGTGGGTGGCGTAAAATTCTTTAGCTGAACTGAAAATCAGACCGTGTATGTTTTTAATCAATAAATTGTGCCTCGTTCCTCATAGGACTTGGAGGAATCTTTAATGTAAGAGGAACATCAAAAGTCAAAGTCTTGCTTCATTAACTGCAACTTCTTTAAAGTGAAAAGCATGGCAATTCTGGCAAGTAAGGTCCAGATTACTGTACTAGTTAGCTACTTTATGTGTAGGTACACAAGCTTGGGAATTCTTGGTTTCAAAATACAAACTTCGCTGCATATCTCTAAGACTGCATCCATCCTTCCCCTGGAAGTGAGTCAGACATGCCTTAGTGCATTTGATTTGTTAGTCAGAGTGACAATGAGACTTGTGCCCAGGCAAGAACATCAAAGTGTGTTTTCTAAACTGTCCCCTTTTTTGGTCATTAATATGTATTACTCTGTACAGGATCTCCCATAGCGATTCTGCCCTCAGAGCTATCACTGAGTCAAGTCATTGCATCTCTAACTGTAGGCAGCTGGCAAGGTCATATGGTCCAGAGTCCGCTTTCAGATAATTAATATAATGTGATAGCGTATGTGATGTGATATATACACATTTTTTCTTATTATCTCTAGGGTATTTATAATCTTCTTTCTTATTATTTTTCTGGTCCCTTTCTGATACATAATTTTTGTTTATATCAAATGAGGAAAATCTATTTCCAAATTTTACGATGATTCTTTATAAGAACTTCAGGGAAATTAGAAATTCCTATTACAGTTTGACCTAAATATATAGTGCAGATACTTGCATGGCACAGCTGCTTTCCAAGAACACCTGTGTATTTTGCTCCTAATGATCTCTGTAAGTGGATTTCTCAATGCATGGATTACTGGAAATTTACAAGTTCCAGTACTGGAAGGGAAAAAACCCAGTATCTTTGTTTAATGCCTTCTGAAACAACCTTGAGAAATGAACCTTGGGTAAAAGTCACTTAGCATTACTGAAATTGTTTTACTAAGACATGTTTTTGCTGATGATTTATGTTGACAAATGGAATTTCTGTAGCATTTTCCCCTTGCACCTGGGCAGTCTTGCTTTGAGGGCTGCAGCCTGTGTACTGCAATTGTCTACAAGGCTAGCATAAGGTAAAGATACTGTTTTTGTGGGCATTTTTGCACAGAAACAGCTTGTGAAGGCATTTTTGAAGAGTACAGGACAATGTCAGAGCTCTACCCCTCAGAAACGTAGTTCTGTTCCTTCCTTAAATACTGATTTCCCTTCAAAACAGAACAGACTTTTCAGTTAAATGATCTTTTTTGATTTGTGGAAATACAAGGTGCTTTTTCTCATTCTGTTAAAAAGCATTGTAGGCTGCTACATGCATCCAATTCATTCTTTCTACTGAACTTCTTCCTCTCTGCTACTAAAGTACCCTGCCAGGTACCACATATTTCAGGATAAAGAAGAGTAGGAAGAACAACTAAAAAGCCTTTAAGCAAGAGAAGGAAAGAAAAAGACAGAGATTATGACTCAAGCTAATATTCTCCACAGAAATTGGGAGCTGCAGAGACGCAGCTACCTGTGATTAGGATGTAAAAGAACCTCTTATATTTTAAGCTTTGAAGCTAGAGCAGGTTTGTTGTGGTTTGTTGTTTTTTTACCAATAAAAAAATGTGGATTTCCACTAAAGATATTCCTCTTGTAGATATATACATAAGAGTATCTAAAAACTAGTATTTTCAGTGTTTAGCAAATTGAATTTATTTCAGGGAAATCAGTGCATAATTTAATATCTAATACTCTAATGACAGAAAATGTCTGTGAAAACCTTCAACCTGTTCTGCTCAGCACACAAAACCAAGACTGGCTACACAGTCTCCCAGTGAGAGGGCTTCATGCCATACTGTGGAATTTTTGTCTGTTTTTGTCTGTATATAACAACTCCTCAGAAGATATAGCCTAAACAATATCTCACAGTATTTTTCTGTCTTGAATTCTCAGGAAAACTACTATTATTTTTTTTTTCCTCACGAAGCAACTAGGACACGGAAGGACAAAATTATTTTAAAACCATGAGCTATGTTTAAGAATTTTTAATTTACTTAAAAATAAAGCTGCCAGTTCAGAATACTGATGAAACAAACTAGATAATCAGTGCAAAGTACCATTTTCTCTGAATCCCAATCATACAGATGCATTTAAGAATCATGTTTCATATGGGACTTTCTGCCTCAGCCCGAGCTCTCCCGTTCTTCATCCGTGCTGCTTCATTCCTGCCCTGCACTGTGCTGCTCTGCCACCCACTGGCCTCTTTATTCCTGATAGAGATAGGGCAGTGGAATAACAAAATTATTTTCCTACATACATCAAAATGGTGATTTGAAACAGGCCAACCTGAAGTATCTTTTCAGCAAATGAAGCATCATTTCAATGCTGTTCATATCTGGACTTTTCCAAAATGAAGAAGTCTGTCTAAACAGGCTGCTAAAGGAGTGGAGCAGAGGCCATCCAGCACTCTGGATCATGTCTATCTATCCTGGGTACCACTGGGCTGCTGAACTTCCCACACATTTGGACTCATATCTAGGAGAGACGAGCATCTTGCACTGGCATTAAAAGGCAGCTGTGGATGACCCATGCCTCAGAAAGTTAAGACCATTGTTTACGTATTTAATTGTGGATTGACCCCATAGATACCTAAAGTGAGGCTGCACATGCATCAAAACTTAGAGGTGAGAGAGGCCTTGGGTTCTACCTACCTCCCTGTATAACTTAATACCAAAATGTGAGACAAGGAATTTCCACAGACCGGAAAGAGCTCCCTTACCTTTGCAGTCTCTATGTTAATGTCTTATGGCTGTGTTTTGCTTGTTGCAGACCATGTTTTCTTGTCTATGGGAGCACTAGCATTAAGTAGCCAAGCCCATTTTTGCACTTCCAACTCTTCACAAGTTATTTTTATGTTTTGAAAATTAAAATGATACTACTGGAACAGAACTATTATGTGCTTAAAATGTTTTAGGAAGCTTCTATAGTTTTACATAAAAATGTAAAATCTTTCCCCAGTATTAAAAGCAATTAACATTCATAGTTTCTATTTCAACCTGGGAAAGAAGATGATCATAATTGATTTTGATTTAATATACGGCATAAATATGTCACCCCATATTTCCATGCTCACACGACAGCAAAGCTTTTTATGAAGGACATCCAATATTCTGCTATATTAATGAGAGCCCTTTCTGTGCCACACATCCAGATAGCTCATGGACACGAGATGCTCATGTTTCTTTATCACTTAAACAAGAGTACTCATTCCTGAATTCATGTTCTGATCATCATATGAACAGTACTATTAAATAGCAGCAAAAGTATTACTGTTTTTGTCTTCTTAGAAAACCTGTCCTTTGAAGATACTCTTCCAAAGTACATCCCCCTACATATGGCTTACATTTCTGTTCTGCTTTCATTAATGAATTATGGTAAGTCTTAGCACGCAGTCATCCAGCCAACTTGACAGCCCGGTATATCCCTTTTATTTGAGAGTAGAATAATTACAGTTTCCTTAGCCACCAAATTGACCCTTAATTTAAGTGGCTTAAATTCTCCAGGGCTAACAGATAGCCCTGTGTTTCCCTCTTGGAATAACAAAGAGCATGTTCCTTTTAATGATGGTCGTATTAGACATTCTCTCATTCACTGTGTTACTTGGAGGCAATTACGTTGCATCAGTTTCCATGAGGTAGATGGAAAGATAAGAAAAAGATCAAGATGTTGCCACACTCTGATACTATGAACAGGCTATTCATGAACATAGAAAAAGGAGGTGGAAAAAAAATGTAAGTCAGATTCTCAGCTAACACATGTGAGCAGTGATGGGGTCCCAGGAGCAGCTTCAACAGCCACCAGCTGAGGGACCTTTGTGAATAGAGTATCCTTGCACATTAGCAACTAAGGCACGCACCCAAGTGTCAGCATCTGCAGCTGTCAACCGCCACATCACAGGGGAGGAAAGAGGAAACCTATACACCATCCTATCACCCAGTGTCCCTGATTAGAGCAGACAATTCAGAAATAAGATTGTCTTAGTCTCTGAAGTATTATACAGTATGAAGGCCCTGCAGCTAACGTCTACCAAAGCATGATACATGTAATAGGGCAAAACTGGTATTCAATATGCCAAAGGCATATTTCTGCTAATACATCTGAGGTAAAGGTAAGAAATCAAAATACTGAAAAGCCCAGGGATTCTATCACAACAAACCAAAACCAGGAATAAATATCACATCATTATTGGATTCCATATTATTTGAAACAGATCTGCAGAGATTTTTGGAATTCATCTTCATTGGCATCTGCTCCCAAGCTGCATCCTTATTAGCTCATTTGCATTCAGTAATTATCTTACTATTCCTTAGCTAGACTTAGAAGTTATGCAAATCAGGGTAGAGAAGATAATAAATTTCATCAGGTGCTAATTAAGTCACCTAGGGTTTACTCCATGGGAATTCTGCCATCAGTGCAGAAGGAACAGAATCAGGCGCACTGGTTTTGGTGCTGAGCACCTGTGCTGAACTGCTTGCACCGAAGACCCACACTCAGGTACAATACATAATATTCTAAATTATCTTTTTGCATCAAGTGTTCATCAGAATAAAATATTGTATTATGTGTCAATGTTATACTTTCAATACAGGATAGTATGCCATACCAGCTAATACTTTTGTTTGAGACAATGTTCTAGTATCGTCACTGGGAGAAGCCTAGCCTCAGCTAGGGTTCCTGGTCCCTGTTTCACCCTGACCCTTCAGACAGGTCAGGAACTGGTGCTGGCTGACTGGGATCACACTTTGTTACCTACAAACATTTGCTCTTCAGGTGTGAAGTAAAAGCATCCTTCTGGCCAGTGTTAACAATGACCTATGTCAGCTCATAATCACAGACATGGTTACAGAATATGTTAAGCATTCATATTTCCAGTTCAGCACAAAGGACAATTATGGAACTTTACACAGTGACAGGGACAGAGCTGAAACAATAGACCACCATGTAAGGCAACAGGCAGAAGGGCTTTCTCTTTGCAAACAGGCATTAGGGGATTACTTGGCAAGCTGTGTACACACAGAAAAAAATCGAGGGGAAGAAGCCAGCAGACAGAAGGAAACAGTTTGGTCCAAGAAGAAGGAAAGAGTAAGTGTGCTCTCCAGGGAACAAAAGCATGTGTGTGTAGTGAACCACCTACTGATGTTTGTTCCTTATGTGTTGGAGGGAATCACGACTTTAGTTTGATCTAGACACTGGGTTTATAGCTGTTCCCCTGTGTACACCTTGACTGATCTACATGCTCGTAGAGATGTTGAGCTCCAAAGTTTCTGTAGAAGAGGAAAGGAACCAAATTTCAGTATTTCTCTGCTCTTCAGACTGAATCCACTCATGCCTTGTCTTGTCTGTACTTGCACAATCGATTTGTCTTTATAGTTCAGATTATCAGCATCTTGCGGAAGGAGCTGTCAGAGGTATTTTTTTAATAAGCATCATGCCTGCCCATATCACCATGCCAATAATTACAGTTCTGGATTGCTTTCTGTGGATTGTGTGTCTCAGGCAAAAGTGAAAAGAAATAAATTAGAGGTATTATTGTAGCCGAGATCACAGACTTTGAATGAAGCTGTTGGGCACAGCAATTTAGATTTACATTTGTTAAAAATAGCTGTCAAAGTTATATGTCAATCTGTTAGCACAATGTTTAATTTATCTCTCTCCTCAGCAAGGTTGCCTGGAAACAGGGAAATAGTCTGAGAAATCCCTTTGTTGAGTGTGGTATCACTTGAGAAATCAATATGGCCACTTTATGACTGCTATTTTTATTCAAAGATTTAGAACCTCTGAGATAAAAAAACCAAAAACTTGTAGTAATTTTAAATACACCTGGTACAACTAGCAATTTGGAGGTAGGATTTTGTTCAGCACACAGCAAACCGTCACTTTCACAATTATAGTGTATACTGGTATCTCTCCTGGCACAAGTAACAATCACATTCAAGGCAGAGTTTCGCTTTCAATATGCAAACTTAGGACTGAGGGCTGACTGGCTTCACAGAGAGAAAGGAAAGCAAATTATTTTTAGCCACAGGCCGTGAGATTGCAGCACTAAGTGCAGTAAGTGCATGGAAGTATCCATACTTACAGTGTCTGTCCCTGGCAGACAAACAGAAGTCTCATGGTCAGAGTAGCTCATTCAAATGATGCTACTGAAGAGACATCCTTCTAGGTTTGCTGTGAGCTCGTGTACCATTCCACATCGTGCATGACTGAGAAGGGCAAGGAGGCAAGGACAGGCAGAGCTGCCTGTGTCAGTTATACTAACTGGTCAAGGGGAGAAATGATCATGCAAGATTTTTCAGAAATACAGCTTCATGCTGTGAGTCTCTTATCTGTCTGTGCTGAACTCCCTGCTGATGAATAATGGTCTTTAGGGAACACTTAAGAAACATGAGCATCAGTCACTGCAAAGAACTTTTTGAGCGAAACAGCTAGGTTGTAGGATTTCTTATAATGCAGGGGATTTATCAAAGCTTTTGATTTTTTCTTTACTGGATTATGCAGAGGTTTAAGAACCCAATACACCCTTAATTGTATGAAAAAACATCATCACATAGGTTATTCCCCTGAAGTCCTTGGGACACACGTGTGGGTTTAAATGGACTGCTTGATCAGGCTCCATAATTCTTTGCCATATTCACCTTGCTACCAGTTTTGCAGACCTGCAGGTGACCCTGCTCCTTGGACCCCTACCCTCCTGGCAGTTTGGCTCTTCCATTTTCCACATTTCTCAGCATCTTGCCTTTGCAGACACCAGATAAGCACAAATATTGCTGAACTATGAGAACGCTGAGTATTAAGCCATGAATGCAATAAGCATAGGTGGCTGGAAAAGGTTTCAGTGGAGTCAGTTGCACCATTGTGCAGTCAGGACTTGAGGCAGATGCAAGCAGAGCAAAAAAGGGTAGGAGGAGGCAGTGCCTGCTGGAAGAGCAGGGTGAACAGTTTATGCTGAATAATTAATATGATGTGCTTCAACATTCTCATTCTTCACAGATTGTCTGTCAGCAGGCTTATGATTTTCCCATTAATTTTCTGTGGGGAAAAAAAATCCAGTTTGATTTCTGCCAGTGATGTTGTTCATTATCAGTGGGGACAGAGTGAGCATTCAGTGTGCAGACTCAGGAGTTGCACTGGTTGCTTTTGGCTGTATAAACATGCGTTTTTTCTGTCACCTTACCTGGATAACGACATTCTTCAAAGCCTGGTCCTGCTACAATTGAATTTACTCCAGGATCCCTGTTGATTTGAATGATATGAAACAATACCCTGCAGTTATATGCTCAAATCAAATCAGTGCACCACGGGTACTCACACTGAAAATAAAAACAAATCCCTAGAGGATTTTATACTCCACATGTGTGGATTTTCCTGTCCAAAAGGTTACTTATAGATGGAGGACATGACAATAAAAAGCATAGGCCAATTCCTGTTCTTTCTTAGATCTGAGTATGATAAGTATAATTCACTCGCAGCCGAAAGTCATTTTACATTGATATATTTAACAGCAAAATTTGACAAAAGACAGGAAGGCCAAGAGCTGATACGAAGCAACCTTTTGAGTTTTGTGGCCTTCAGCTAGAACTAAGATGACTCAAATAATATAACATGCAATTCCAATAACGCTACAGGGATCCTGTTCGAGAGCAAATGTAAATTATGATGAACTTATGCATCCCTGGGGATTTACACAAAGAGAATACAGAGATGATTACCTTTGGGATGAATGAAGGCTGCAGTACTCACTGTGCTATACCCACATTAGTTTCTGTGAGCAAGACATAAAGAACGATGGCAACAGCAAGCATAGAATTGTTCTCAGGAGGGTTCCAAAAGAGCTGCTCCACGGATGAACGCTCATCAGAGAAGCTGGGGTATCTCCAGGGCAACTTGTTTCTATGACACTCCTGCCACAAGCATGAAGTATTGATCTGCACAACCCTATAGATGTAGGCCTTGGATTTCATCAGTCTTTCAGTATAGTCTCTGACTGTACACTGCTGTAGCACTGTTTTCAAGAGCCATTCATGCATGGAGAAAATTCAGCAGCTCTAGTATGGACACCAGCACACACACTCAGATGGATGTGGCCTCTCCGCTACTGATGCAGGTGTTCACATGCTAAGGTGTCCAGGCATATAAGAGAAAGTTTAGCATAAGTAGGACATGAAATAGTCATCAAGAAATTATAATCAAGTTAACAAAACACATGGATTAGAATGTGGGTTTTTTTTCAGGCAAAATAACCTTAATGGCATTTGATTTACAATTTACCAATGCAAGGATCACTCTGGGCCTGTTTCTTAATAATGCGTAATAGAAGTGCTGGTACTTCGGGGCAGGGGGAGGAACTATAGTCCCAGTCACGTGAGTTCCACCTCACCCCTAATCTGCTAGCATCTCTTAGGACCACTCTTCATAGTTTGCCTCATTGGTAAAGGCTGGTGGGGGGGTGTGCTGTAGCTTTACTCCCTGACAGCTCCATTCACCTCAGCAGAGGGATAGACTGGAAAGCAGGAGTGCTAATGTAATTCATTCCCTTAATTTGAGACAGTGACAAGCAAAGTGGTTACAAAGTAAAACTGCTTTTTTCTGCAGTGCCTTGTCTTTGTTGTGGTCCACAAGAAGATGGGCACCTACAAAAGGGGCCTTTCAGAGGGCCACTCTAGCTGTTCAAGCAGAAGGCTTTATTCAGAGGGATCTTTAATTAGCAGCTGTAAAGAAATGGTGGTGTGGAGACTTGCCTAAAATACACTAGGGGGTTATGATACCGAAAACAAGGGAGGAACTTGAACAGTAGAGCAAGATAAAGGAAAAGGGATATGAGAAGGAAATTACAGATAAGTTTTCAAGATGACTTGGTTGAGCCATTCACTGAAACTGATCTTTGTACAGCCTCCTTAAGCTCTCTAGCCCAGACATTGCAAGTTCTACACTATGACGAAATTGTTTTCTGGTCTCCTTTGCATTTGCAGGTATTAGTTAGGTAGCACAACTGGTGCTTTGCTAATGGCTAAGAATTGCTAAACTTTAATAGCAATATTAAGTTCAGAACTCATCATTTGTTAAGTTTGTAACTCAGATGATGCCTAAGGCCTTTCTGTGAGTTTTCACTGGGCTGATGTTTGCTTGGCCACACAGCTTCTGCATGCATGTATGTTGTCAAGACATATTAAACTTCCTAGGAAAAGAAAAATCTTATACAGAGAGAAGATGCCGTTCACTGACTTATTAGCCCTCATTCCTTAGATACTTAATATCAACTAGTCACTGCATTTAGCGTAATTATACTTGGCCAGGGTAACAAAAAATTGCTTGTCTACGTGAGAAGCCCCGTTAAAAATCGATTTACCTCAGGAGTACAGGAGGGCTCTTCTACCTCACTGTGCTTCACAGAACTCCCCAAATCTAACTCGTCACTGTAATACAACAAATCTACAGAAACATAAACTGATCAGCTTTAAGTTGTGTGTTTCATGGAAAGTGGAGGACCATAGACTGCCTACATTTGTAGAATTTTCTTCCTGTCTTGACCCTTAGAAGAGGAGTGAGTTCGGGGAGATCTCTAAAATAACTTGCAGGGTTACATGGAGAAGTTCAGCAAGCTGGTCCCTCCCTGTGCTCCTCCCCACTTGCTGCTCGTTTTATTAAGAAACTGAGGAAACTGGAGGGAACCCCAAAGATGACAGCAGCGCTCGTGGAGGATGCGCTGCCCTCCGCAGGCAACCTGCCTTAGAAAGCTCACTGCTGCCTCCAGGCCAACCATTCAAGCGGGAGAGACGCCCCTCCAAGAAATAACGTTATTTTATATTACCTTAACTACCAAGACATACCTCGCGGCAATTAAAAAAAAAAACAAAACACCCAAACAAAAATCAAACAACCGACCCCCACAGCCACCAAGCCGCTTCCCTTCCCCCTGTTGAGGACGCTTCTGCCAGAGGGCGGCGGCCTCCCCCCGCTCACCTCACGGGCCTTAAAATGGCGGGCGGGGAGCCGCCGCGAGGAAGCTGCGTTTGCATGGGCGCCCGCATCGCTCTCTGAGAGGGCTAACACGAAGGAGGGGGGAGCTGAGGGTGCGTTTGTTTAGCTGCCTGCACCTGCCCTGCTGCCAAAGGCCCTCCGGGCGGCGCTGAGGGGGGCGGAGGGGGGGCTGCAACCGCCGATGGCGGTTGCAGCCCCCCCTCCGCCCCCCTCACCGCCGCCCGGAGCGGCAGCTTCGCCCTTCTGTGGTGCTGCGGACACAGCTGTGGAATCTGTGACTGTTTGTGGGGGGAAAGGCCCAGCCGAGGCAGCGGTAATTTACAATTTAACCGATGGACCAGTTAAGAATCGGTGATGTGAGTTCGTAGGCCATTTTGCTGTCCCTTGGCATCCCCGAGGGGTTTGGCTTGGCCTCAGGGGGGCTCTGGGAACCCCAGTGAAGGGGCACAGGGATGTTGCTGGTGAAGGAGGTGGAAAGGATGAGGTGAAAGTCTGCATTTGGCCGACTAAAGGGAGGGGGTAGGTTGGTAACGGTCCTCATCCCCTTCGTTTTTTTACAGCAGGTTTGCTTTTTCATGCCTGAATGCGTCTCTTCTCGTAAGCAGGTAGAGCCGCTGGTAATGTAGTGCATCACAGGTAACAACGTGCACTGCCTATGCACAGTAGTGCATCTCAGGGCCAAGAGAAGTCCTCTGTATTCTGACGTAAAAGATGCTGCCTTCAGGTTTTCCCAAGAGATAAAGGCAAGCTTTTTATTTGCATTTGGGAAAACAGAAAATAGGCCAGGGAGCAGAATAATCTGCTTGGTTGATAAAGATGGCAAAAAAATTCCTCTGTGTTTCATTGCACTGCTGGATATTTATCCCCACAGCCCTTCATTACTCTTAATTGTTCTGGACTAGAAAAATTCTTAGCAACTTTCACCTCAA
Source organism: Chroicocephalus ridibundus (assembly GCF_963924245.1). Taxonomy (NCBI): domain Eukaryota; kingdom Metazoa; phylum Chordata; class Aves; order Charadriiformes; family Laridae; genus Chroicocephalus; species Chroicocephalus ridibundus. The sequence goes on from NC_086316.1 coordinate 42,083,935, forward strand.
AGTGCAGAGTAAAACAAATAGTCATAATTTCTTAGATAAAAATTGGATCAAATGCTAACCTTTGTGAGAGCTGCCCCTATTTTCATACATATTCTCAGTCAAAGAAAGGCATTTTGTCTCTTTGATATAATGCCCAAGCTTGCAGATATATTGTGTCAGGAGAGATGCTTATGGGATATGAGAGCTAGTGTAACTTTATTTTTGTATCAGCGGAGCAGAGACAAGCTGAAATAGAAGAGGTGGCCACTCTCCCCCAAACTGAAATCAGACTCAAATATGGTTTTGGGTTTTTAGGTTTTCTTTTGTTTTTTGCCTATTTACTTCTAACTTACAGGCCGAAACTACTATGATGTATGTGATCCAGTGGTACAATGGCTTTCCCTTACTGTCCTTTTTACCTGTGATCTTGGGACTTCAGAAGGTAACAGTACACCTCAAATGGTACATGACTATACCCTGCACACAAGAGACAGTCAGAATCTTGAGGCACAGAAAGACCATTATTTTGGACATGAATTATCAATATAATTGGGCCTTATGAACTGGAGTTGTGCATAGCAGAAATGGTAAGATTTATCTGCAAAAGCACAGCCTTGTAACGCCTGTAGCCACCTGGTCTTTTTCAGGCAAAAGGCCCCGTGAGATTCACAGAGACTGCAGCATACCAGCACACAGCTGTGCACTCATTTCTGATGGACTCATCACTTCAAGCTGCTATAGCAAGAGATGGGGAAGTAGGAAATATTTCTTATATCCCACTGAGCTCCATCAGGTGGGATTACTGGTTGACATCTGCAACCCAACTCAATATTGAGTCCAGCTACCTGGCTGAGGTGCCCAGTGTTGGGGACGGTCAGTCTGCATGGAAGATTTTGTAGTTGCTCCTGTTGTTGTAGTTTCATCTCCAGGCCTCATCCCTGATTTCTTGCCAGAGCAGGAAGCAAAGCTCCTTCTAGCCCAGTTTTGCAGACCCAATGAATTCAGGTGAAGATGGGCTCAGGTATTTAAATTTTCTGATTTCCTTCAGAAGTTTGAACTGCCTTTCATGGATTCTGCTGCAGCTACCACTAATGAAAGCTACAGGTGTATATCTAAGATGTGTTTCACAGAGCCAATTTCCCATTTGGGTGCAGAATAAAGCATCTGTTCTGAATTCGGCACATAAAACCTCTCTTACTGATCTTAAAGAAAAGTATGTATGTGAAATGAATAGAAGGCATGCCACATACATGAACTGGGCAAGCCAATTTATAGTTGCGGTTACGCTACTGTAAAGGTAAGATGGTTCATTAACTACTAGTGGTGCTGTGTTTATACCACTGATATATAGTCTTATTTAATATATGTAAAATGCTTTTGCATGTCTGTCTTTAGTATGGTCGATCTGAGGCTTGGGAAGCCACCCTGTGAATTTACGGAGCAATCACTATTAATCCACAGAGTGGTGCTGTTGGTGTATTCTGGATGTACTGCAGCAGAATACAGATGTTTCTTTAGTCTGGTTAATTTAGCTACACTTTTTTGTCCAGGTGGCATTGTAACTATGGACAAAATTTAAACAGAATACTTTACATTTCTTTTCCAGGCACTCAGCCTCTCTGAACAATAAGTGTTCTGTTCTAATTGCAATTTCGTGTGTCTGGATTAGTTTTCATGTTTTTCAGCTGTGCTCATGTCATGTTATTGTTGTTTATAAGTGAATGTTAGTGTTCTTTGACCTGGTGCAGAACTGGAGAGGGCTGTCTGTCCTTCTCAGTCTTTTGTCCCTCGGCGTATGAGGTAGGGTGACCTCAGGGTTTTAGATGACAGCTGCGGACTATGGTGTCTAGAAGGGCTTCCTTCAGCGTGAGGCTCGGCGCACAGGGAAGCCTAGTACAGGAGCCAGCATAACACCTCTTGCTCACCAAGTGAGTGTGTGATAGACGCTGGTGTCCTCTACTTTATGACTGAGCAGAAACAACACAGTTGATACTCAGTCAAGCTTCTCTACATTATGCCACCACATGCTTTTGTCTGTGTTATGCCAGGACAGTATAACTCTCTGAGAAGAGAATATTTTGGTTCCCATGCCATAAATTGCTGGCCTTTCTGAGGCAACTCCCAGTGACTCCTATCTGTACCATTCTGTACCGCCCTAAGTAAGTTACTCTTTAGAATTTACTACTGTCTTGGTTATTGTGGAGAATTAGGCTACCTTTATTTTAACCATTGGTTCACCAGCTACAGGTCACAAGAGTCAAGTTCTTTTTAACTTCTCAGATAAATCAGCCCTTGCAGGCCTTTCTGCCCTTTCTTGAATTCTGTCTACTTTGACTCCTTGACTGCATCACAAAGGAGTGAAGTAACTGCTGCTTCACAAAACGATGTGTCTCTTGATTTTTCTTGAGCCTCACTGGTGAATCCAGCTTGAATCTCCCCTAATTAAAAAATAACGGAGGAAGCCCTGTCTTTCTGTCTTAGCTATAAGGTAGGATTTCAGACAGTTTGGCTTTGAGATCTCAGTTGATGTGGCTAGTCCTATGGCAATCTCTCTGACCAGGTTTCTAACCAGTGTTCACCTAGCTAGTTTAAAATAATTACTAGATATCTGTGTAAATGTACTCTGAAGGGTGCATAATATATTTTATCAGGAAAATTAATTGCAATTTTATCATGAACAAAGGATTTCTAATGGCTTTAAAATTTATACAAGATGAAACAAGAAGACCAGATCTGCTGAGAAGAGACAGATAATCCTTGTTTGAGAAATCAAGAGCAAATTCTGCACAGAGAATCTATGTTGCTTTACAGAAGAAATGTGTTGTTTTATATCTTTGTGAAAGACCTTTGTGCAGATTTACATATTAAAGCTGCACAGACTATATTGCAAAACACTGATGAAAATAGAGCACATTGCCAGTGGAACACTTCGTTAATGTGCACAGTGAGCCTGGTGATCTCTTATCTCTGCATTCAGCATATACAAGGTTTAATTTTGTAAAGGCTGACTCTGTCATTCTTTCTCTGCTTAAACTTATTTTAGTATATACTCCAGTATCCAGTTCTTGTCTGTTTTAGCTATACAAGTGTGTGTCAAGATTTCATTGAAGTACACATTACACAAACTTTGTCGGTGGCAAGTTGTAACAAAGCTTTATTTTGTACAGTAGTTTCTTCAGCTACATCATACTTCCAAGATGCCTGTGACTGTTCTGTGAGACACTATTTTCAGTTGCCAAAAAGTGCACAGCTTTCAGAGGAGAAATTTTCTGTGTTACATATCTGCCACAGCTTTCAGAGGAGAAATTTTCTGTGTTACATATCTGCTTTGGGCTGATACGTACCTAAAGTTAAAGCTCAAATAGTTCTGCCATTTCTGGAAGTATGTACAGGGGGGTAAACAAATTCTTTGTTGTTGTTGAGAAGACCTGCATGCTTTGTAGAAAAGTTTTTGATGTGGTGGGGAGATTGCTCTTTTGCTAGCTGGAGCTTTCTCTAGCCTACGCAAACGTACCTCCGTCTGGCCAGGTTGGAACTTTCAAAAAAGTTTGATTGCACGTGCTCAGTAGAAGCTTTTTCAGAGCACAGAGCTAAATTTAGCCTAGAGATCTCACTTGTAGTGAGGGTGCTGCATCCTCTGTCACTCCTTTCCAGCTGCTCTGTGCACCAGTAACAGGCCCACAGAACCACAAAGCATGCTTACTTCCAGAACAATGATTTTTCAGTACTTGCTCCCACTGTGTATGTGGAGGGTCTTTTACAGATTAGAAAAGGTAGTAGACTGGGGCAGGAAAGCCCTCACCCCTATTGAGAAAGGGAGACCATCAGGACAAAGCAGTATAAAAAACTTGCTAAAGGACCATTCCCCCGGCAGAAAATGCTTTCTGCCAGAACTTGGAATTGAATATGGGATTTCCAGTCAGTATCTTCCTCCACGGCCAGAAAACAGCTTTGAAACCCACTGGCAAAATATGTTTCTTATTTTCCTTCACTGACTTATCCAGTTTAAGGTTAACAATTCACATGCATATGAAAGAGCTCTTTTAGTCCAAACTGACAATCTGTATGGCCTGGAATTTCTATTTTTGCAGGAAAAGAGTGAAGTTAATAACATTAAAAGAAATTTAGCACTCCAAAGTTAAGCACTCCAGATTTGTGATGTGCAGTCATTCCTCCCCTTGCCTTATTTCCTACAAGTCCTCCAGATTCTACAACAAATAATTCAGGGATTCTGGAGACAGCAGCCTTATTTACTGCATAGCTTTCCTACACTCCCAGACTGTCTGTCCTCCACCCAGAACTTTGCTGAGGCTGTTTGGAAAAATAGGATGTACTCACGTACTTAAAAACAGCAGGATAGCATATGCACAAAGGGGCCAAGTTTCAACAACCTTAGTATTCTTAGCTCCTAACTGAAGTTTTTAGACTGCAGAGTGTTTGATTTTCCTTAGTTTAATATAGCTTTGGAGAGAGAGAAGAGGTTGTAAGATTAACTAAGAAAACCAAAACACCGATAGAGGATAAATCTTACCCTGTTTGAAGAGGAAATAAACCAGGTATCAGAGCTTTCTTAGCTAGTGGGAATGGTGAGACTTAAACAGATTTCTGCCTTTAAATGTTTATTCAATTTCTTGTAAGTTCCATTTTGTTACCTTTCCTCCCTGATTATAATTCATCAAGAATGGAAAGATGAGCTGCAATTTTACAGAAAGGTAAGGACCTAATTGTTTGTAAGTACTTAGGTTTAGAAAATGGCCAGTACAAAAAGGTGTTCATCTGTTTCAATTCAAGTGACAACAAGACATTTGGCACTGGTGGAGGTTTGGGGCTATAGTCTTTGCAGACACAACTCCATTGCTTCCCTGAATAAGCTAAATACACTCCAACTGTTTTTTTACCTTCTTTCCTTTCAAAATGGAATTTGGCGTGGCTGCATCTCTGGTCCTGTGGGGCTCTGACACATACTGGTGCAAAGCCCAAGGGTTGCAGGTGTGGAGTTTTGTACATAGCTGTGCAGGGTTAAGCAGTAACAGCAATTCTCTGTAAACAGTTGTTACATTTCTCAATTTTACGATGATCTCTTGAATTGGGTAAATATATCTATGACCGTGTTCCGTGTAGCCTTTTAACAAAGACATAAAGAAAGGGAACTATTTTCTGGCCTTTAAAACATTCTCACTTTCCCATTCCTGAATGCTAGCCAGAATCAATGAGAGTATCTTTGGAAACATTTAGTCTATTCATCAATTAGGCTTTGTTATTAGTGAATGGCTAAATTTACATGCCCACCAGTATTCTTTTTAACACTAATAGCCTGAATTAGAGAAAGTCTGAAGTTCTGCAATGTTTGGTTGCAGACTCATGGTTTAGTGTCTCCCTTCTAAAGGAAAGGGCCCCATGGCCTCTTCTTCCTTGTGTGCCTTTTCTGTCTGTCTTGGGTTTCTCTGAGGCAGTATTAACACTGCATGTTAGCCAGGTGACATTTATTTGAAAACATAGTCCTCTGGGGAAAATTCCCCTTTTTGCATAGGATGGGACAGAGAGTAGGGAAGTGACTGGAGATCAGTCTATTTTGCTTCATCACCCTTTCTCAGGTCTCTTCTGGGACAAGGGAAGTAACTTTGGAGGTGCACTAGGGAAACACGGATGTAGTGCAATTTGGATCACACTTTCTTGAAGCCAGAGGCCTTTTATTTTAGTGAAGGTAGAAATGGCTCTAAAAATGTCTAAAGGGGAATTGAGACAGGATTTCTTTTCTGAAGAATGCATGAAGGCATGCAGTTGTCTTCAGAGGGTGATAGGCTTTCTGAGAAGACCAATATTTCAGGATTGTGTTTGTCTTGTCTGTCTGGGGTAAGGAAAGAGCTCGATGCCTAAAAGGGGAAAAGGAAGGAGTATTCAACTGGAGCTCAATGGAAGGATGTGGTATGGCAAAAGGATAAAGGAGGTCACGTAGAGGAGATGCAATCTGGAATAGATTCTTTTTTTTGTTTGTGTGTGTGACAAATTAATAGACTCTTACACTTGCTGGGATCCCACCTTCTCCTTTCCAGTTGCCGGGACTTGTGTGTGGGCTCTTTCAATGCCGTCAGTTGCCATACTTCATTAATGACCTTTAAGGGGCTAACATTAACACCTGTTTGTGGTTATTTCCTGTCACTGTTTACTCTCCCAGATGGTACAAATACAATATGCCCAGTGTGTTAGTCATTTGTCAGTAACACACTCTTTGCCAGCTAAATGCCATTTGTGTTAAATTTGGCAGCCATTTCATAGCTTGAAGAATCTGTCCTCTAAGTCAAAAGCAGAAATTGCAGACAAATCTTAGATACTCAAACAAATAGGAAAGAAATAGCCCAATTGTTTGTCTTTCACCTTAAAGTTTATTTTCTTGTACCAAAAAGGTAGAACTGAGGAGAAGCAGCAACTTAAAATCTAAATGAGTGCCTAAGACTGAGACGGGTGGCTTCAGTGCAGTTGGATAGGGTGGACTCATGTGATCCTGAACCTACTATTTCATGACCAAAAGATGTGTGACTTTGTTCTGATGACTGAAACCCACAGATACTGGAAGACTTTGCTGCAGAGAAGAATGTGGTCTCCAGCTCTTGAATTTAGTTTTGCTGTTGCCTTGGGAAGATATTTAAAGAAGTAACCAGAAGGCTGATAACCATGTTTCTGGAGTGCTCTGAGAAGTCAGCTAATACTGGCCAAAATGTTTCGTGTGTGTGTCATGCATGACTTTGATTTCCAGCTCTACCAGAGCAAGGAATGTGTTTTTTTCTACGACTGTAATATACCATGTCCATTTCCAGTTCTAGGGAAATGTTTTATATTGAGAGTAATAAGAAAAACATCATATTAATGCCAACTATCTTGGCTTTGTCAGAGATAAAAAAGTTGTTGACGTATGTATTTGGGAATTTCTAGCCCAAGAGGCAAAAGTCTAAAAGATGAGTAAGTGAATACCTCTGCTAACCCATAGACCAGTTGTTGACTAAAATCATTACTATATAAATTGCTATATTCTGCACAGGAAAGGTCAAATGGGGTGCTTGTGCCAACAGTGGGCCTATAGATGCATTCTTCCAGGTCAGATGATGTTGTTTAGAGGCTGAATCCCTGTCAGCTCTGCCTTGATGATAGAGATGATAGCGAAGCATTTAGCTCTTCATTCTGCACAGGCAAATGTCCAAAGCTGATTATTTTACTAGACCAAGCGAAGCAAAGACCTCATGGAGTTGTGAATGCAGCCAATTATTTTTAAGGTCCTTAGCATGTCTGGGCATGTGTATAAATGTTAAAATCAATTATGAATGCAAGACAGTTTTTAGCTAAATAATCAGGATCGTTTAAGATACAGGTTTTGAGTACAGTTTCTTCACTCATAAGGTCTTATACATCTGAGTGAATATGATCTTATTCACTCACCAGCTCCTCCCAGGATGAGTGATAGTTTGTCAATAATCCCATCAAACCTGGAAAATGGGTTCTTGTAAGTAAAAAGGTTCTGAGAGAGCAGAGCAAGGCAAAACCCACAGCTGTAGAAAAGCCACTGAAGAGCGGGCAACTAGAGGATCAATGAGAGGTCATCTTCACCCAGGCTATCAGAGCAGAGAAGGTTTTTTAATACAAGGCATCCATATCACAAATAGGTAATAGGACCATTTTACATTCTCGTGCTGCACCAACCTCATCCCCAAAATGCAAGGGAGGGTAGTGTATGGGTAAGGGGACTCAACTGAGCAACCATTGCCTTTGTTCTCCTCTTCACTTTGGAGTATCATCTCTTTGAAGCAATCTTTTGGCTTTTGTGGGTGTGGTATATGTCTGCAGTATGTCGTAGAACAAATATACTTATGGTTAAAGATTTTTTCTCTAGGTATTACCAATCTCGATACCCAAAACTTTTACCAGTTTGTATGAAAAGCAACCCCTTTTTTATTTATTTTTTTTTTTATTATAGATGGTGCCAGACTCATGCATTGCAACACTAGTGGCCATGTACAAACTGGCCTCATAGAAACCAGGCAATTAAAGAACTGCGTAAGAAGATGAAAGGAGCTAGAAAGACAAAGTGAGGCAGAAAGACTCAGGGTGTCTGGCTTCAATGGTAATGATTATGAGCTGAGGCTTCTTTTGTTCCCTGCAGTTTGATGCCTCTTCATTGAGATGGGTGTGATAAAACAGATAATTCTCTAAATTCAGATCATTTCTGCATTCTGTTTTACAGTGTGCTTCTGCAACTACCACTGAATACCATTGGCCAACTGAACGGGCAGCAAAGAGCAGGGAGGAGATAGAAATACACATAAGACATGCTTTGGATTTTGGAAATGCCAAGCAGCTGACTCAAAAGAGTTGACTTTTTGAATCCAGACAGCCAGTAAAGACTGGTTTATTTTGGAAGCGGTCTCCTGCTTCACTCTAACTCCCTACTGATTACTGAGGTTTAATTTCCTATATCAGAAGAGGTTTGTGTTTCTGGTTGTATGGTAAAGAGTGAGACTGTGGGTTTTGAGGCCCAGGCTTAAATTCAAAGGGGTCAGAGTGGCTCCCTCTGTATGAGGAAGCTAAGGTTTCTAACATTGCTGGAGGAGGCCATGTAGTCCAGAACAAGCCTCCTTCAGCACAGATGTTTGACAATAACTATTAAAAAATACTGAAAGCCTTATTCAGCATGGGACTTAAAAACTGGAATCCTCCAACAATGGGTGGGCCACAGATTTTCTCAACAGCTCAAGAATAGTTTCTCCTGTACTGGGAGCCCTGCAAACTCAAGCAGAATGCTGGAGAGCTTGTTGTGTTCTTTCTGCTTTATCACTATCAGTCATAAAAGATAAGTAATTGTGAATTAGAGGAGAATTTAAGTGCTGATTAATATTGAGAAAGAGTGGAATCTGTCTGGCTCCTCTCACAACTGTGATGAGAAGCTGTGATGACAGGATGCGTGTATGTGTGTGTATATGTGTGTTCACAAAAAAACAGGGCTAAGATGCTACTTACAAAGTTCAGGCAGAAATGAAGGAATTTTTGAGAGTTATTTGTCTCTTTTCAACTTGGATTAGCATTTAGAAGTGCTTGCACAAATCACCTTACAGGTCTGCTTTTTCCATCTATTCTCTATCTCAAACAAATCTCTTACCTGATTTTGAAAAAAGTAAACCAAATCTCATAAAGGCACAGACCCTAAGCAGGAAAAGATGGGACGATGTCTGCTATTCATTCTCTTGAGGAATATCCATAGAGAGCTATGAAAACTATGTGGGATTCCAAATCTATCCCTACAAGTTGACTAACAAATAATAAATGAGACATCCTTGTGTCATTAGTGGAGAGCAACGTGTGCTCAGGGCAGTCTTCCTGCCAGTTGTTAGTATTAGGAATAGAGCTGAGAGCACTGTCTGCAGTCTTGGGATGGAACATCATAAAAGATGCTTTACTTCAGTCCAGGCACAGTTTAGCCTGGACATTAGTTTATGAACTCAGTGCAATGAAAATTTTTCAGTATGGAGCTAGGATTTTCCAGACACCAAAGCCTATTTGCACAAGTTGAATCCTTTTTATTTTTAATCACTGCTACTCTCTGCTTTCTTGCTCCATATAACACATATTTTTTATCAGCAGCAAATGGGATCGCTTTGAATATGCTGTTATTTCTAGTTTTAATGATGTCTTTGTACTTTGATTGATGTGGATAATACGTTCAGCATGATCCTGTGCCACAGATTATCATCAAAACAGATTTTTCTCTGGAGAGTCTTTGGCTTGGCTATAACACCAGACATTTTTTCTCAAAAGTATTAAGAAGATTCATTAACGGCAAGGCTAGAAGGGAGAGAGAAGTTCCTGAATTCTCAGTGCAGGGAGACCATTAAAATGTCTGGAGCAGGTTTCTCTTGTTACTGATGAAGGTGGACAAGAATTACCATTCTATCTGACTCCCGAAGAACTTGCATTACTGTTCTGGAGCCATAGGCTGTCTTTACGCTTTTGAATCCATGTACACCTGCCATTACCTGTGTTACCTCCACTGCCCCAAGGGCAGCCTAGAGAGGCTCTTTAGCTGTGCCTGTGCTATGAAATTCAGGTGGAACATTCGCAGCTATTGGGAGGTTGCTTGTGGTCAGAGAGTGTTAGAGTCTTCCTTGCCATAGATGGGGCCCACTCCAGCTAGCGTTCTCGCCAAGCCATTCGCAGGCACAGCCTGGCAGCAAAAAAGGCCCAGGGACCATTTCTGACAGACTGTTTATATGCGCTTGACTGTCATAGAAGTGGGCTGTTCCATTCCCATTCAGTGCCTGGGAATGCCACTAGATGTGTGTAATTTAGACAAGAGTGATGCATTCACAGTCAGGCTTAATGCCACAGTGTACTGTACTAGCAGAGCTGGCTGTGGTGTCTGAAAGTTGAGCACCTTTTCTCTGCTTCATCTCCCACCTCTATGTGAAGAGGTGACAGCCGCATGACTGCTGTTATTTGCAATCATGATAACTTTATGTGCCATGATAGGTCCCTGATACTCCTTTTTCCATTGTTCAAATGCACAAACCAGGGTAAGTCTCCCAGGGAAGACAAGAGTTGATTTTGCGTGAGTTGGCAGCATTGCCTTCTTGCTTGGCTGTTCACAGAGAATTTCCAAGAATAAGCAGCACATTCAGGTGCAGGCTCCATACTGTACTTGTGCATTTGGAGTTAGCCCAACCTGCCTATTTTAGCACTGTGATACACAAGCAAGAAAGGACAGCCAGTACCACTACACAGAATATCAAATATTGCCAGCCTGTAAGGTCATCTGAATATCCATCACTGATCTGATTTCTGAAGGGCTGAACACCCAGTACGTCCTGTTTTATGTAAATGCCTACCAGTGGACTCTCAGTCTCTTCAGAAATCAGGCTACATATTTGGGTCCTCAGACATGGCCTTTATGCTTTTTTGTTTTGTTTTGTTTGTGTGTTTTGTTTTGTTTTTAAATATTGGCTTACTAGGTGTGGTTGTTTAAAATAAAACCCTTTTCTTCCCTAAGATGCTTCTTAGAGCTCTGGGGTAACCCTCCTTCTTTTTCTTTTCTCTCCCTGGAATTTATCTGGCATTACAGCCTAGAGGTCTGTAGTAGGTCTGCTCATGTTAATGAACTGATTAGTAAAAGGCTGACAGATTCCTTACAAAGACTTGTTCCCCATAGTAGGGTGACTATCTTCATAGGCATGATGGTATACTGGGAGTCTTTATGGTAGAAACAACTGCCTACTTAATCTATTCTTTCTTCCCTGAAACCTTCAAGACTTCATACTGCTTTACTTCACCTCTTGTCAGTGAGAGTGATAACTTTCAAGTTCTTCCTGCCCTTGTTGGTAAAATCTTCCCAGGCATTATTGAACTGGTTATTGGGGTGGACAAGGAGATAGGCACTGACATGTCGCCTGCTTCTCTGTTTGAGCTCGCTCTGTAGAGTCTCAGTGTACAGAGTGTCCCAGTGTTCCCATCACAATGTTTTCCCTCCAAAACTTTCTCACCTACACAAGATTCTCAGCTGGTGAATCTCAGCTATTTCAGAGATGACTGGGATTGGAAAAAACATCCATCAATAAAGCCTTATACAGAAAATCACACCTTAACTACAGAAGAACTACTGCCTCCTTATACCAATTATGAGTTTTTCAGTGCCAAAACTTCATGAAGATTTCAAATAAATGAGAAATAGAGCTTTTTCACAGGGGCATCTGTGTTCCAAAAAACAAGTTAAACAATGAGACCCTTTAAAATTAATTGGTATTCATTGAAATGAATACCTTCTCCCTTCTCCCCAGGGAGAAAAGCCAATCAGCTAAAGGAATTTTTTTTGTCTGTGTGTAGAAATCAAGGTAGTAAAGTCTAATTTACTTTGCAGGAATGTTGGTGGCATATAACTCTGATGTTCCCTTAGCTTCCCTGTGGGTATTTTTTTATGTTATTTTGTGAGTAAAGTTTTTCAGCTGGCATGTTGCTTTTCTCCTTCCTTCCTTGAAAATAATCTGAGAGATATGGAAACTGTGGTATGAATTATTCTTCAGTTTTGCACAACTGAATTGAATAATTTTTACTATGGTTTTGGTCTTTGTTCTGACTTTCTTTCTATTAAACCTCAATGTTAAACAGCTGTTTTACTTGCATGAGTGGTGCTTCTACTTTACTTCAAGACACTTAACCTGTGTTTAGTTATTCCTAAAGGAGGACATTCTTTCATGAAATCTGTAGGAACAGACCTATACCATTTTTTGATGTAAGAGAGTTATTCACGTTGTGGATTTACTATAGCGGGGAAGGTTTTGTTGCTATGATATCTGCTCCCAGGGCTTGTTTTTGGGTTATTCAGCATTCTGTGCTCAGTGTTTTTTATGGTGGGGCTAGTGCTTTTCTGAGGCATTTCTTCATACAGTGCTTTGGATGTTTTGTCTTCACTGAAATTTCTCATTCCACCCCAGTATTCTGATTTCCTCCTTCACTGATTTTTTGGCTCTGATAGCATTGGGACAACTTTTTTTCTCTCCTGTTTTAGGTTTCTCTGTCTTTCTTCAAAATTCCTTTCAAGCTTCCCATTTGGTATTCTTTAATATTTCTCTGTTTCATTTCCTCTGTGTGCTGTTCTCTGTTTTCTGTTGGTTTTATTTACTTGTGAAAACTCTAGAAAATGTTTAAGCTGTTAGCTGTCTTTTGTCCATTTTGCAGATAGTCTGTAGTAACTCTGAAAGTTATTTTGGAGTTAATACATGCTCTACAAAACCAGCCATTTTAAGAATGCTTATTTCCCTTTAGATGGAGCATCTTTCACTGGCTATTTATATCCACCAGTTTACCTTATATTTGCATTCACTAATTCACAATTTTTGTTTAAAGTTCAGTGGTTCATCCTGCAAGACATGCTAGAAGCATTTAATCTCTTATCATGAAAGCGATGTGTAATTCATATTTTTATTGAAAATATAAATTCTTACTTCTTTGTGTATTGTGGGAGGAAGCTAAATGACAGACAAATGACACATGGTTCATAGGACAAGGTCTTCTTTTGTGTTCCTTCTGGACTGATAATCCATCATGGGTAATATTTAGTTATTTCTCTGCAAAGGTAGAAGTAGCTCCGCCATCTGAAATGCAGACTTGGGAGTACTGTGTTTCTGATGAAAGAGATTTTGGACCCAATTTGACCTGTTTGGACTGTTTAATGGTGATGGGGCTTTGTTAATTGCAAAAATGCATACAGTATGTTCTGTGAAGGGTCTTTTCTTTCCACATGACCTGCTCATCTATAAATAAGAAGATTAAATAAATTACAGGGAAGCGAATCTTTGAGTTCTGTAGGATTAGAAGAAGATTGTCCATTGACTTCAAAGAGAACTAAGTGATTTTGAACATCTTGCCTTTGACATTATTTTTGTGAATGTTTGCATAGCTGGACAATGGTCAATATGCTACAAATCTCTGACAGCAGAGATTGACCCAAATTCTCTGCCTTTGTGAGGGGAGGTTCACAGCTTTCAGTTTGCTTTATCAGCAGAGAAGCTAGGTTTTGTTCTCTGAAGTAAGGGTATCAATATTTGGAACAACTTGTGAAATATATGTAATTTTCCAGAAGATGTTTTCGAAAGCTACATGGGAAACCATTATAAACTATTAAAAAAAAAAGATGATTCAGAGTTGTCTGTTTGTTGTGGCTTAACCCAGAACTATTTGAGACACCACAGCTTCAGTGAGTAGTTTTTTGCAAATTTTATACTGTTAAGTGGCTGATGACTCCTCTTGGCTTGTATTTTACTTGATTTTCAACCTCCGCACAACACTGGCAATGGAAATGGTTATTCTGCGTTAATCATTCTGTGACGGTGAAAAGGCAATTTAGGCATTTGGAAATGACACAATAAATTCTTGAGCCTCACACCAAAGCTCCCAGGGACTTTAGAGGGGCCATGGCCATGCAGATGAATCAACTCCTGTACTGTAGGGCAGTGTCTTGGTGTGGACTCAGTACCTACAGCATCCAAGATGACTGTCAGCATCTGCTTTGTGGTCACTGCCCAAGCCCTGGCTCCAGTTCTTCCTTCTGCTCTGGCCCTTTTTATCTAGTACAGGCAGTACATCATTACAGCTTCTCCCTGTTCTCCACATCCCACAGAAACTACCCATGTGACAATGAAATACTGCTTTCTGGAGCACAAGGAGAACTCCAGATAAGTAGAAAAAATCTTCTGTTTCCTGCATGTGAGGTCTTAGAAGCACCTAGCACTGAGACCATCCTCCAGAATGGGGACTAGCACTCAGTTAATTTGCTGCAGGCTGCTCAGTACTTTGTTGGTGTGACTTGGTGTCAGCGAGGAACTCTGCTCCTGACACAGCAACCCCATGTATGCAGAGGCCCAGCAGCCTCGTGTTTTTCCAGCAAGGCCACTGGAGAGCCCTGGTGAGGGGAGCTTTGCCGAGCACGCAGGCAGGTGTTGGTGTGGCAGAGAGGATAGGAAACTCTGCCCCACAAGATGGAATATTTCACCTTCTTGGCTCTCTCTGTTCTCTGAGAACAGAGAGACTTCCCTCTGTCATACCTTATTTGCAGGTTACACCATTACTCTCTAGAAGGCTAGACTCAGCAGACTTGATTTTCATGTGATGTTTACATACTCGTCTTATCACCTTGGGTATTACTTCACTTCCTTATCTAGGACGTGCTTGGTACATGAAGGTATCTGACCTCCCTTCTGCTTCCCTCCTCCTGCCTTTTTTTGTTGGTAGCTGCAATTTCTACATTTTCTTTCCGTAAGAAACTCTTACGGAGCTTATTTAATTTTTTTTCCCCACAATTTCTTCTTTTTTAGTCTTACTGTAATTTCTACAGGTTTCTGCTTGCCTGGAGAGTTGTTCTTAAAATCTCAGTTGTCCTTACAGGTAGTGTGGGTCTTGGCCTATATATCCATCCCCAGTGTATATATAACTGACATTTACATCTGACCTAATTATTCATAGGATCATATGATGGAGAAATTGGACAGAGGGAAGGTCATAGTCCTCTGTCTCTTTTTCCAGTGACTTCTGACTGTTTGTTGATGTGTATTCCTAGTTGTCTAATTTTAAATGTCTCTTTCATGTGGTCAGTATATAACCCAATTTAATGACTTTCACTGTTTGGAAAGTTGTGGGTTTTTTTCGTGATAGGAAGCTTTACTTTTTGTTTCTCACTTTTTCTCTTTACCTATTTTTCCAAAGTAAGGTTTCTACTATTGCACTTAAACTCTCCCAATGTTTTTGTTGGTGGCTTTATGTCCTGCTGTCCTTATAATCCCTTAGCCAAAACATTAAAATTTCATTCTTTTACTGCTTCCTTACATGTCATTCCTTTCATCCCAGATCCTTGCTGTAGTCTTTAATGATGTGCCTGCAACTTTTAAATTATTTCTGGTGTATGGAAATATGGAGAGTACTGTACTGGAGATATGAAACAACCCCTCAACTTGTGTAAGTAGTATCATTAGACTGAAAGACCAGTGTCAATTTAAAAGCTCTGCAGACAGGGCTTATGTTTTCAGTATCTGAAAATTAGGGGCCCAAGCCTGTATTCGTTTTACATCAAAATTTCCCTGAGTTCATTTGGACTTTTATGTCTATAAAGGAGGCTTAATTTGCCTTTAGTGTTGGATGTTACATATATTACAGGGCCAGAAAAGACTGCTCTGATCCTTCTCAAAATCCCCTCATTTAATATATCCAAGGATCACACTTGTTGACCACAGTGTTGAACTGGAAAGCCACATTCACTTGATTAGCCAACAGGAGCTCAAATCTTTTTCAGCTGCTCCTTCCAGAGTAGACTCCCCCTCCCCTCAGTATGGCCTCTGCCTCACTTTATTCCTAGAGGGATGAGCCTGCAGCTAGCTATCTTGAATTAAACATTGTGTTTTCCATGTTCCTTCCCAAGTGACCCAAACTCCATGGCAACCTGATCTTGTCATTATTTTGTCCTAGCTCAAATTTTATTTGAGGTGCCTTGCAAGGAGGTGCCTTGCTAGACCTACTGTTCACAAACAAAGAAGGGCTAGTGGGGGACGTGGAGGTCGGAGGACATCTTGGGCTTAGTGACCGTGAAATGGTTAAGTTTTCCATTCATAGTGAGGTAAGGAAGGGGGTTAACAAAACCTCCAGGACAAAGGAGCCCAGGAAGGCTGGACGCTCTTCAAGAGGGAAATCCTAAAGGCCCAGGAGCAGGCTGTCCCCATGAGGCGCACAATTAAAGGGCGGGGAAAATGGCCGGCCTGGATGAACAAAGAGCTCTTGATGGGACTTAAGGAAAAAAGGAAGGTTTACCACCTTTGGAAGAGGGGACAGGCAACTCAGGAGGAGTACAGAGATCGTGTTAGGTCATACAGAGAAAAAATCAGGAAGGCAAGAGCCCAGCTGGAACTCAACCTGGCAATTAATATAAGGGACAACAAAAAAGTTTCTATAAATACATCAACAAAAAGAGAGTGACAGAGAATGTCCATCCCTTACTGGATGCGGGGGGGAAACCTTGCAACCAAGGACGAGGAGAAGGCTGAGATACTTAATGCCTTCTTTGCTTCTGTCTTTAATAGTCAGACCAGCTACCCCCAGGGTATTCAGCTTCTTGGGCTGGAAGATAAGAATGGAGAACAGAACAACTCCCCTGTAATCCAGGAGGAAGTAGTTAATGATTTACTTATGCACCTGGACACGCATAAGTCTGTGGGGCCAGATGGGATTCACCCAAAGGTTCTCAGGGAGCTGGCAGGAGAGCTCACCAAGCCTCTCTCCATTATCTATCAACAATCCTGGTCAACAGGAGAGGTGCCAGATGACTGGAGGGTGGCCAATGTGACGCCCATCTACAAGAAGGGCTGGAAGGAGGATCCCGGAAACTACAGGCCAGTCAGCCTGACCTTGGTACCGGGAAAGATCATGGAGAGGATCATCCTGAGTGAGCTCTCAAGGCAAGGGAAGGGCAGCCAAGGGATCAGGGCCAGCCAGCATGGGTTTATGAAAGGGAGGTCCTGCCTGACTGACTTGATCTCTTTCTATGACCATGTGACCCAGTTTCTCAATGAGGGGAAGGCTGTGGATGTTGTCCACCTGGACTTTGGTGAGGCCTTCGACAGCATCCCCCACGGCATTCTCCTGGAGAAACTGGAGAATCATGGCATAGACAAGTGTACCCTCCGCTGGATAAAAAACTGGCTGGATGGCCGCGCCCAGCAAGTTGTGATTAATGGAGCAAAATCTGGTTGGCAGCCGGTCATCAGTGGTGTCCCTCAGGGCTCAGTTTTGGGGCCAGTCTTGTTCAATATCTTTATTGATAATCTAGACAAGGGGATTGAATGCACCCTCAGTAAGTTTGCAGATGACACCAAACTAGGTGGGAGTGTTGATCTGCTTGAGGGTCGGAAGGCTCTACAGAGGGATCTAGACAGGTTGGATCAATGGGCCAAGGCCAATGGGATGAGGTTTAATAAGGCCAAGTGCCGGGTCCTGCATTTTGGTCACAACAACCCCGGGCCACGCTACAGGCTTGGGGCTGAGTGGCTGGAAAGCTGCCCGGCAGAAAAGGACCTGGGAGTGTTGGTTGACAGCCGGCTGAATATGAGCCAGCAGTGTGCCCAGGTGGCCAAGAAGGCCAATAGCATCCTGGCTTGTATCAGGAATAGCATGGCCAGCAGGAGTAGAGAAGTCATTATGCCTCTGTACTGGGCACTGGTGAGGCCTCACCTTGAGTACTGTGTTCAGTTTTGGGCCCCTCACTACAGGAAAGACATTGAAGTGCTTGAGCGTGTCCAGAGGAGAGCCACCAAGCTGGTGAGGGATCTGGAGAACAAGTCCTATGAGGAGAGGCTGAGGGAGCTGGGCATGTTTAGCTTGGACAAGAGGAGGCTGAGGGGAGACCTCATTGCCCTCTACAACTACCTGAAAGGAAACTGTAGAGAGGCAGGGGTTGGTCTCTTCTCCCAGGTGAATAATGACAGGACCAGAGGAAATGGTATGAAGCTGCGGCAAGGGAGATTTAGATTAGATATTAGGAAGAATTACTTTACTGAAAGAGTGGTCAGGCACTGGAACAGCCTGCCGAGGGAGGTGGTGGAGTCACCATCCCTGGAGGTATTTAAGAAATGTGTAGACATGGCTCTTCAGGGCATCCTCTAGTGCCCAAGATTATTGGTTTGTGGTGGGGTGTTGTGCGTGGGGTTGTGGGTGTGGAGTTTAGTTGGTGGGTGCTTTTTTTTTGTGTGGTGTTTTGTTTTGTTTTTTTGTTTTGTTTTGTTTTTTTTTATGTGGTTGGACTCGATGATCTCA
This sequence comes from Chroicocephalus ridibundus, assembly GCF_963924245.1. Classification (NCBI taxonomy): domain Eukaryota; kingdom Metazoa; phylum Chordata; class Aves; order Charadriiformes; family Laridae; genus Chroicocephalus; species Chroicocephalus ridibundus. The sequence goes on from NC_086316.1 coordinate 42,102,241, forward strand.
AAGGTCCCTTCCAACCACTAAGATTCTGTGATTCTGTTAATTCAGTGCCATATTTTACTGCTAGGCGTCTTTATATTTTTCCCAGTGATGTTAATAGTTTGTGCAAAAACCTATTGCAAAAACCTCACTTCCAATTACACTGACACTTTATTACATGCCTCTTAGTTTGGCTGTTCCTTGATAAGTATAATATAAATTTCGTGTCAGCTTTGATGCCAGCAATGTACTGTGTCCACGGAGGCTGGCCGTCCCCAGTGCCTCCCTTTTCTTCATCATCACATACCAGGAATCACCAGCCCCATGCAATCAATGTAGGTGCTGCCTCCCACCACTGCTCCACCCTGCTGTCCCAGCCCAGCACCCAGTAACATTTCTCTGACTATCCAACACCCATTTGTTGGTCCTCTCTTGCAGCATTTCGTTTTCGTCCAGTCCTCTGTAATTTCCATCATATTCTAAACATCTCAATACATGAGTATGAGTACTTCATCCAAACCTTTTGTACAGTTTTTGGGTTTTGTTTTCTGTACCTTTTTTGGGTTTTGTTTTTAAAACATTACTTGTTTTAGTAGCTGTTTAGCCTCCCCTGATTTTATTTTTTTTTTTTTTTGTGAAATAGAAAGTATTTCCTTGTGGTAGGAGAGAAATTAGTCTCTGGCAAAAGCCAGCTATAAGATGAAGTTATACTGCATATTTCTCGGTTTTGTATGTTTCTAACAATAATTCAATATTTGTCTGGGTCTGGAATGCCTCTGTTACTGGGATTCCTTTCACTCTTAGTACTCTTAGAAATTTCCTTGCTGTCTTGAACTCTCCATGCCACCGATTTATTTTAGGTCCTTTTGTCCTGGTAGGAAATTTCTATATTTAGTTTCCTACCTATCAGCTTCCTTCTTATTTACAGTAGAAGTTGTGCACCTTATTGTCAACATTAAGAAAGAAGAAATTTTTTTAGGTAAAATTTTTTAATGCTGTTTTTCTTAACCTTCTAACTGAAGGTTCCCTTCTCTGTCAGCTTCCTTTGCCTATGAGGAACAATTCTGACAACATGTATTTGGGTAGAATAAACTTATTAGTATTTGGCACCACATCTTCATCTTTTTTTTTTCTTTTTTTTTCCTTCCAGTTCTCTGCTATTCCTGGTACACTTGAACATAAGATAACAAACAGACCACTAAGTGTGATCACTCCTGGTTTTGTGCTTTTTTTTTCTTCTTGTTTGAGGTTCATTATTTCTCCTAATTTGTTGTCAGCATGAGCATCAGTAAGGAGACAGGCGCAGCAGGAAGCAGGAGTTGTGCGTAGGGATTATACTCCAGGAGACGTTACATGCTGTTTTCTGATATGATTAATCAGGTGAAATGCACAGAGCTTTGTAGTCTGAAGAAATCCATTTTGAAAGGGGAATTGTTTGGTTATGACTGGGTTAGGAAGGTGAGAATTTCTCCCTTCCCCCACAGGCAGAGATTTCAACAGTTGAAGGACAAGGGTGAAATATTTGTAAGTAATACTGAGGCATGAAAGGTAGGCAGGCTCAGCAGTCGGGCTTTGATTTGTATGCCACAGATCTTTGGGTGGAATTCCATGGGGCTTTTGTAGCCTGAGGCAAATGCAGGCTGAAGATGGCCCTGGGCAGAGCTCTGGGATTGGAGGACGTGGCTTTTGGAGGGCAGTGGCATCACCCTCAAGCCCTGTGGTAGCCAGAAACCTGCTGGGCAAATGCGCCCATGGGGAGCCATGGCCAGGGCATGCGGGAGGAGGAGTGCATTGGTCACCTTCCACATGAGAAGGCCCCAGCATAGGGTTTAGGTTCGTTGGTTGATTGGTTTTCAAAGGTGAAGAGAATGAAAAAAACAAACTGTGACTCTGTGATGGCACAAGGCTCATAAAACTCACACTGTGGCAGCAGTGGCTGCTCCCACTGTGGATTAGGATTTCATTTAGAGGCACTTCATATAGTTGGGCAATATAGTCTAGCACATTTTGCAGAGCTGAAGTAATTACAAGGAGAAATCAAAACATTGGGAAGCCCTGTCAGGAAATAGGGCTTCAAGAGACCCTGCAGGAGACATGGACATGCCTGGCCCTGGTTGTCTTTATGGTATGCGGATCTTGGAGGGTCTCTGTGTAAGGAGAGCCCATGCTGGGGTCAGGATATGCTGTGATTTACCTGGGAAGTGCCCCTTGTGCTTTCATTCCCAGTGCCACTGAACAGCAACATAGGCTATCCTGGGAGCCATCCACTGGAAAGGTTTGTTGTTAAACACAGGTAAATTGCTTCTTTATTTGAAGAACTGGAATAGGGGCACTTACAAGAGTCAGAAACAGCTCAACAAAAAGGATTAGTAGTGTCCTATCGTTATTTGTTTTGGCATATGCGGAAGTAAAACATAAAAATTCTTGGATGTGGCCCAGTTTAATTTTAGGTCAGGGAAAGCTCTATATTCTTCCAACCTGGCTATTTTAATTGTATTATGAAAATATCCCTGCAGGTTTGGCCACATTATGACCAGACTAACTTCACTGTAAAATATGTCATCCATTTAAGGGTCTTTTTAAAGGCAGAAATATGGGAATGAACAGCTCTACTTTCTTTAGCTCTCTAAAGTACAGAACCATTTTTATTTTAAATTTGTAAGAAGAATTCTTTCTCTCATATGGGACCCTCTCTGCCAAACCGGGCACCTCAGCACAGTTAAAGACATAAACCTTTCCAAATGCTTCTAGGTAGCTTGAAATGAGGTCGTGTGAGTGCCTTGTCTTTTATTATAAAATATTGTGGGAAGAACACTGATGGAAAAGAAAAAATCTTCTGTTTTGAGAGGAAATACCTTTACATATATACTGACAGGAGTAGAAGGGGCCTATGAGAAAATACAAATGATTAATAGCTTTTAACAAATATTTACATGTATTTAGCAGGACTGTACGAATATAAACCAGTTCCTTTGCCACCTGCAAAGAAATCGTCTGGTTTTATTTTTAATACCTATGGGTAGGTAGTAGAGGAAATTTTTACTATTTAGGTGAATCCTGATACTTGGAAATATTTTTGTTGCTGTATTTGGAAACTGTGTAATTTTGCTGAAAAAAATGAAATATTGGGCAGACTGAGGTAGTGCTGTATGATTATTTTCAACATGCCTAAAACTTTCTGTATCCCTGTTCCTAAAGACATGACTGGACTTCCTGGGTTCTGTTTGGCTTTCTTGGGGTTTTGTCTGTTTATTAACAGAGGACTGGGAGGTGTATTTGGTGTAAAACATCAATGCAAATAGCTCTTCAGCAACCTTTTCCATTAGTTTGACAAAAAAAGTTCATCGTTTTGTAGTGGTATGAGTTTTAAGAGATTTGGTTCTGTTCAGTGATTAATGTGTTGGTCCTTTTTTACATTTGTCTTTTAAAGTTCTCCTAGGTAAGAAAGTGACAGTAAATCACAGCATCCACTGAGTGCAAAGAGAAGTTCTTTGTCAGATTTATACACCTACTTGTACTTTATGTGCAAAGAGGATTTTGGCTCTGAGTAATACCCACAAAAGATCTCCTAAAGTGAAAAAGCTATCAGTACGCTAGTAAGTGATAAATCTCAGTCGGGAACAGGTAATGGCCCAGCAATACAGACTGAAAACTGCTGAATCTGATCCCTCCATAGCAAACTGTTGGGTAATACATTACTCAATGCAGTCTTCACTGACTGTGTCATACTGATGGAAAAAAAAACCCATGCTTTTTTTTTTTTTTTTTGGTGAGAGGGGTCCAATACATCTGTATATGAGCGTGAAACTATGTCCACAAAGCCAATGGAGACATCTGTACTGTTGAGTCCAGCAGAGCTTGGATCTGATCTTCAGCGGTTCTTGGTGTCAGCTAATGGTGTGTGCACAAGGAACACAACTGTGCCTACAGGGTTGGCTGTATGGTTTGTTTCAAGTGCAAATCACAAGTGTCTTGGAGGCAAACAGGAGGGTGGTGGTAAATATGTCAAGATAGACAAATATCAAGAGTGATGTTAAGTGTTCCCAGGTCTCGATGGCTGCATTTTTTGCTTATTTGACATTGTGTTCTGGTTCCAGCGGGGATAGGGTTAATTTTTCCTGGTATTCCATGCCATGTGAGCCATGCCTACCCTGAGCTGCTGGGGGAGGGGGCGGGAAGTTGCCGCTCGGAGCGGGCTGGGGCATCCCGGGTCTGGGCGGGGAGCGGCGGTTCCGTAATCGTGTTTGTATATGCCTCTGTCCGTGTTATTGTTGTTGTTTGCCTGTTCCCTTTGCTGTTCTGTTAAACCGCCTTTGTCTCAACCCAAGACTCTTGCCTTTTTCTTCTGATTCTTCCCGTATTGGGAAGGCCCGAGCGAGCGGCGCGTGGTTCTTTGTTGCCGTCTGAGGCTAAACCACGACACATTGATGTAAAAGACAATGTACAGTCAGACCAGAGGAGAATACAGTCTTGGACAGTTCAATTTTGCAAGTCAGTTAATTTTGAGAAGTGGTTAGTCACTGGACCTAAGTCATGATGGCTTCATGTTTTAAATATGATTCAATACACAGTGGTTCTCCAAATGTTCTAGGTATCACTTTTGAGGGAGAGTTAGCATGCACATTCTGTATGGGAAATAGAAAATATAATTATTTAAATCAGACATAAACAATGTGGTGTGTGGCTTCAGTTTTGCAGAATATCATGCCTGGGATTTTGCATTTAATTTTAGTTCATAAGGCAGCTCCTCAGTTAGTGGATTTCAAAAGTATTCCACTGTGATCAGCAGAAGGAGCACAGACTTCACCAGCTCATGATGTCTTGGTGAGGAGATGGTTTGGCCTGTCACTGGTTGAAACAGACATGGGTAAATACATTTCTCAAAAGCGGCTTTTATTTGTTCAAGCAAGAGATGGGTGTTTTGAGTTCTTACCAATTATAGGCCTTAAAGTGTAAAAAACCCTGGGTCACTGGTTCTGATTTTTACCTTTACATTAATAAGCGAAAGAGTGAGCTCTCTGAGGATATGCTAACACGCGGAGACCCATGATTTGCTCTGATTTTAGCTCTACAGGCTATCAAAAAGTAAAATAACACACTCTGGCTTCAAGGCATGTAAAATAAAACATGTGCCCAGTACTGTATATACAGAGTGAAGAAAATGTTTCAGGAGAAAGGCAGCACTTTAGTATTTGACATTGGTAAATAAACATTGTGGTAACTTTGACCAAGAACAACTGTGATTTTTTTCATTCACATGTGACGAGTATTATTCTTTTATGCCACTGTTTCACTAACACAACACTATATATGATTCTCCAGGATAATCATCCAACGAGGGAAATTTTAAGTGAGACAAAGGAAAGGCAGCGTGGCAGTCTGAATACTCGAGCTTGTAAGTGAGCTGTGTGCTTTACATGCGATAGCTATTTCTGGGGTCCAAGGTCAGCAGCTCTTGCTGTGAGCAGAGGACTCTGCATGCTGGAGGACTTGGAGGCAAAACCACTGTCTCCTAGGATGGCTACCTGTATCTGAGGGCTGGGGCAGGTGCATTGCACAAAGCTGAAAGGAGACTTTCCTCCACTCCTGGAAAATTTTCTGCCCTACCTCCATCTGGGCATGGGAGAACTTAGAGGTCCAGGGTGAGATCCCAGAGGGGTTTGCCAAAAACTAGGCAGGCCTGAAGTTAGGATGTATCAATAACCTCCATCATTGTCCATGAGGTGATATTTGGTATTGGATGTAGGATGGATAACCAGAGATCCCAGCCACCAGGAAGCTGCAGAAACACATGCCAGTGTTGCCATATCATTCTAATAGGCACAAAAATGGGTTGGAGTATCTAGACAAGCTACTCTCACCCCTGTAGCTCCCTTTGATGCCTGGAGAATTATCTGCCCATATATAGTTCAGCAGCATTTTCAAGCAGCCTTATTGTGAAGTGCAGCTTTAATGCTAGGGCAGGGTTGTCTGCTTCTCTGAGGCTCCCTGTTCACTTGTGCAAGGTCTGGCAATGAGGCAGTGCGGCTGCTGCTCCGGTGGCCGTCGAGGAAAGATTTGGGGCTTCAACTTCGAATACCCATCACTGCCATTCAGAAGGAACCCTGTTCTTCCCCTTGCATGAAGCTAACCAGCTTGCTCTATTCAGAGAAAATGTTATTGTATATTTTAATGAAAAAAAAGTCTTTACTGACAAAACAGGTTTGCCTGTGTTCCGCTAGCTCTAGTAACACTGCTGTGTGGAAAGCAATCAGCCCAGCAGTTTTAATAATATGTGGAGCTGCAGCTTTGCTTTGCAAGCGGACAGGATTGTAATAATGTCTGCTGAAACTATTCCTGCCAAAACAAACACCAGGAGAGATTTCTTTTCCACATACCAAAGTCTCACTTTAGCATTTGCCAGGGAACATATTTTACTTTTCCTGTCTTCTTTTCTGCCTATGCCAGACAAATGAAAAAGGCATTGCAGATAGGTAACTATCAGTCAGCGTCTTGGTACTGGAGGACTGCCTGACGAGCTGTGGGCTGCAATCATTTATGGAGTTTTCTCTGTATGTTTGGGAAGGGCTTTACTCTTTCGTTTCAGCTCTTTTATAAGAGCTCAGGGCTGGGGCCTGCATTTTTCTGCGGTAAGCTCACGAAGTTGGATTCCCCTCGGACTTGCAAACCTTGGCCACATTCATATTTTACGTGAGCCACTCTGCGCAGCTGATTCTTCTAGTGTTTATTTTTCTTGATTTGAAATAATTCTTATTTCCCTCTGAGGAAACCTTGCCTGTTAATGACTGCTAGCTGTAACATGCCGGCAACTATCCCCAGGTCTTCTCCCATGGCTCTGTCTCACCTCATCCATCACCCCCAGACATGAGGTCAGAGGTTGCCATGAAGTGGGGGAGAAAATCATGCTTTTGAGGAACTGAATTGTTTTGCTTGAAAACTTTGTCCTAAGGTTAGCTATTTGGGCCTCCTTGGCTCAAGTGGTCTTCTCTCCTATAGGAACGGAGACCCAAAATTTTCTAGTGGTGAGGTCATAGCTTTGCGCATACTGATATCAAAAGCACAGGCTACCATGCTGACTGACAATAATTAGGAGATGCTCTGTGCAGTTGTGCCACTGCATTTATCCTTGTGACTTTGGGGTGTGTGTAGTCACAAATGTGTGTGTAGTCACAAATGTGTGTGAAAGTGAGATGAGAAACCTGGATCCAGACCTGTCCCTCACAGTTGCATGGGTTTGTGCCTCCAAAGCTGCACCTAGAGCCTGGATCCAAACCCAGGAGGAATGAGAGAGGAGCTGGGTCTTCCCCCCACCAAGACATGGGAGTAGCCGGGAGCAGCAGCAAGCTAACGGTAGGTTTCAGAGTTACAGATGGATGAGCCAGCCTTTTCCCATAAATTGAAGCCAGCTCAGGCTGTTCTGGAGATTCACATGTGGTTAGAAATGGCAGTCGGCAACATCTAGGATGTCATGAAAAAATTCAGACTTTGTGACATTTCCAATTCAGTGTTGTGGAGGAAAGCATTCCGATTATTTTGATTAAATTGGACCTGTTTTGCTGGTTTGACTAGGCCAGTTGGCCTTCTCAACCTCTAAGTTGTCGTCAGCCATAAGAAGCATAAAATACTACGAGTGGACATCATATTTATCTGTTTCATTTATCAGTCATTCCCAGAAAATGGTGTCATCCATGCAGATGGATAAGCATAGCATGGATGTAGGCCATGTTCTCTAATTTCCTTCAGATCCTTTACTTTATCAGGAATAGGAAATTCCCTGAGTTACTTTACAATCATAAATAACGTAAAATTTCAAAATGCTTTACTGAATTGCAAACTCAAAGTACCATTCTCATTTGACTATGAAATTTGCAGCTGGAGCTTACTTTCGAGCCCACCATTTCTATGTTTCAAGAAATTTACCTTCAGGGAAAGCTCCCAGGCTTTTTAGGAGATGAAGCTCAGATAGAGCATTTTGCATCCCTGCAAAACACCAGATTATTCTGGATACCAACCAGCAACCTTTGCCTGAGTAGCTATTGCTGATAAGATGATGAATGGTCACTTCTCTTTGATTGGACTTGCCAGTCACCTTGGTGACTGTCCTATATTATTTGAGAATATACAGATGAGCCTTCTTGAAACACGAGGGACTCCTGTGTCCTCTCCAATTCTTTGATAAGAAATCAGATTTACCATCCACTACCTTAATGGAAAAAGGCATTTGTGATGCCTGATGGGGTAAGAGAAATCCCACCATGATCTGATATTATTTAATCCGACTGTGAAGATGAGTCCTCCATTCCCACTTCTGTCTTCTCCTCTCTCTTTTTTCTCCATGTGGTTAGTAATTATTTTTCTTTCTCCATTTTTTTATCATGCAGCTATATTTGCGCCTAGCTTCTTGATCACTGCTAAACTGCTGGTGTCCAACATAGGTACTTAGTTATATTTAATATTATCTATTTTCACCTAAATGTTGAAGGACAACCTGAATCAAACTAACATTGACATCTAAACATCAACTAAACACGAAACTTTCTACCTCCTGTAGTCTGCTCCATCAAGACATGCTTTCTTTTTGTCATAAGCCATGCTGCTCTCTCTGACAGCTCGGTGCTTGATTTATGAAAATCCACATAACTCAAAAGTGTTACAAAGGAAACATCATGTCAATAGATAGGTGCAACATAAAAAACACTTGCAAGTTAAGCATCTACTAACAGATGATGCAATACAGGTGTTGAACACTCAGCAGATAGTGGCCAGCTTCTGGTTCCACTGAAGTTTCTGTTATTGTTGACACCAATAACCTTTTAAGTTTTCAAAGGAATTGAAGGTTCTCTCAAGCTGAAATGCAGGTAAGAGAGAACAGGAACTGATAATATTTATACAAGCTGTCAAGTTGAAGGAATTTTTGATCCACAATTTTATTGTGGTTTTTTTTGTTGTTGTTGGTTTACTTTTTTGTTTTAAATGAGCTAGGCAATTTTTGTTGTCCTTTGAACTGGTGGTGGTGGTGTTGTTGAATTGGACAGGTGAAGAAGATCCATTAGGTTTCCCATAGATAACCAATTGCAGAAATATCTTAAAAAAAAAAAAAGAAATTCCTTCAGGATGTGAGGTGGAAATTACAAGACATTATTTTTGCTCATCCAAATTACCTCTTTAGTTACCTCTTCAATATGGCTCCTTCTTAAAAGAGAATTTTGAAGAATCTCTGTTGTTGGAAATCTTGTGACTGTGAGGACAGTTCTGGAGTATTGCCATGGTACTTTGACACATTATCATCCTAGTAAATGATCCAAGTGTTGAAATTCAGTGTGGAGTGATGGCTTTTGCAAAATTTTGCCATGTGTTTCAGCCCTCCTGGCAAGCACAGCATTATCTGATGGTATGTCGCTTGAAGAGGAGTGGAAGGAGACAAGAGAAAAGAGAATGTGGGCTTTGTATGAGCTGTGGTATTTGAACTGAAGCGGTAGCTGAACAAAAGCTTGCCTGTAAGTTTACAAACATACAATTAAGACCCTTACTGTTATCTAAATCCTTTTTCTTGCCTTATAATTTTATGGTAAAAAGCATTACTGTTGTTTTTGGACTTTCATAAGAAATCTAGTAGCCACAGAGAGAACTAAATGTTGTTTGTTTATTTATTTGTGAAACAAATTATGCCCCTCTGCAAACTTCACTGTGTAATTTGCACTGGCTTTGCAGTTTACAAGAATGCACGCACTGGTTTAAGTACTCCCCTGTCCCTGGAATTAGAAGATGAAGTAGCAGGATTGCCATGCAAGTGGCTATGATTTCAGTGCAACAGATGCAGCTCATTATATCTCCCGAAGTCAGAAATAATTTGTCACAACAGAGTCCTCCATTTGAATCTGCAGTCCGTGCTTTTAATGAATAAAACATGGCAGTCAGAATTAAAAGGGATAGAGTTACGGTAACACACTCTGAGTCCTGTTGAGTGTGATTCAATAAAATTATGGATTTCTCCCCATTTATCATTTGTGGTTCATTTTGTTTAACAAATACAGTAGTCAGTTTTTGGTTACATTGGTTGCCTACCCAGAGCAGACGGCCTTTGAAATGTAGCCCTTGACATTTTAACTTAGTTTCTGCGTGTTTGCATGCCAGTTTTATATGTGTTTTCCTATTTTCCTGGTTGTACAGTATAGATACCATTCAGCAGCACAGCTGCAGTTGCCACTGGACATCTTCATCATTTCTGCTTACATTTGCATTTGCCTCAGCCTCACCCAGCTGAAAAATGCACTCTGTGTCTCCAAATGATGGTATTTGGAAATCTGGCCAGGGCTCTCTACAGGGACAGGCAAAACTTGAAGCTGATGCTGAAAACTTGCTGAATTATCAGTTCGTATCAGATGAAAACAACCCAGCTTTGCCCTAATTAATTGTTATGTGTGCTGGTGGTGAGATTTAAGAAGATACATGCAACTACTTTGTGTTGATCATACGAGTATCATCTCAATTGAGCACGAAGGGGAAAATCTCATCTGGAATGAAATTGTGTTCATTAAGACCAGCAAAGTGAAGTTTTTACGCCAAAGGAAATCTGCCTCACGGTAGGTAGATTTATGCTTCATTCCATGGGAGGGTGCAATGAGGTGATGGTGTCCCCTTCCAGCTCCTGGTACAGGGCTGGCTCTGGTTCCTGTGGGGTTCTCAGCTAACCTGGGGAGTAAGGCTGCGTAGGAGAAAAGACCCTGTCTACCCCTCACACCTTTGTCCGCCTCACAAACTCACCCTGGCAAGTGCGGTGGAAATACTATGACTTTGATCGTGCACCAGGGTCTATGGGTTATAGGGACAAACCTGGCCTGACGAGGAGACTGAACCTCCAGAGCCTCAAATACCTCCATTAGGTTTTCTTTCTTCCTGTCTCATTCCACACTGCTCAGTTGCATATGGGTGCCTCCACGATTCCAACTTCTGGGCCTCTGCATGGGTTCCTGTGCCTTGGAAAAGCCTGTGCAGGGAGCCAAAGCCTCTGCTAAAAATCTTCTTCTCTGGGGATTTGGCTTACTGCGAAGGACTGTGTAGGATGGACACTATAGTTTTTATGAAAGAGTATGAAGCAAGTGAAAAGCAAAGGTGTGAATGCTTGTGTATATTTGTATGTGTGTAGGAAAGAGGGAAAGCACCGTTGTTGGCATCCCTCATTTGAAGTATTGCCATGTTGTGGGTTCAGCTGATGCTCAGCAGTGCCTTCCCATTGACCTCAAGCACTAATGCCAGCTGAGAATCTAGCCCAGCTCTCAAACCTTTGGCATGTTTCTGCCACCAGTGCACAAAATAACTTTTCTGTAAACACTGGCCCAGGCACATGGTGCAGTGGGTGTATGGGCAGTCCATTTTTCAGTGTGCATGGATGCACACTGCTGGCAACCACATCGCATATGGAAAAGGGGGCTGAAAGAGAGAGGCAAAGAGGTTTCTCAAACACCAAGTAGGACTTTCTGGTATTTTGCATTCTGCCCTTGTTTAGTTTACACTTGATGTGAATGAAAGTGCTGACATTACTCCAGGAGGGCTTGTTTCCAGTTGTGCCTGTGCTGATGGATGAGATCGAAGAAGGTCAGCTCAGCTTTATCATGTCCTTCAACAGTGTCTGTAATGAGGCAGGGAGGAACATGCTGGGAATTCAAGGAGCAGAGGTTTTTATCTCTGCTCTTTGATGCTTGGTTGGCAATACCACAGGAAAATAAAAAGCTATATAAACAGAAAGCACTTTTAAGGTGGTTATACCGCACCTTAATGCTAATTCTATCTGCTTGTGCTACAGATCTGCAGGAGGTACTAATGGCATTAAAAAGAAAACTCACAGGAGCAAACATGGAGGGGAACGTTTGTAACATGCTTCATTTTCTATGAAAGCAAATGGTAAGCAGGCAAACCCATTGCTGACAGGATTAAAGACATGCTGGTAGCAGCATCGGAGTTGTTTTGAAATGCCTGGGGAATCAGGCATATAAAATGAAACATGTGTCATCCCAGGTCATCTTCTCTTTAGGACTGCTTCTCCTTTTCAGGCGTATTGTGCTCAGGACAGCCAGCCAGTCCTGCTGCAGCTTTTTGGACTGTCAGTCTGCCTGCTCTCTCTTTTTCTTCTAGGTGCTGATGTCCGCTGTGGTTCCTTTTTTTTTTTTAAATTTATTTATGAGGATTCTGTGCATTCCTATAGAGGAACAGGCCAGGTCTGAAAACAAAAGTGTGTGGTATTTGTTCTTCAGGGTTATAGACATCATTTTCTGCATCGTGGATGTGGGTGGCATCACTATTTGCACATGTTCTTTGTCACTTTTTTGTATACTTAATTATCGATCCTCCCTTTGTGAATTTACAGGGGAAAACTGAGCTTTGTGATTTGTAGTATAAAAGAAAAATAGTGTAGGAGTCCCACAATTCTGGTCTGATATATTCTAGAAAGGTTTTGTTAGGGACTCTGTGAGTCTCCTATTTTACGTCTTTCTTTTTTATACACAGGTAGTGTGAATACCACTGAAATAAATTTCAAAAAAAGCCAGCTATGCTGTGGCTACTTTTCCTCCCCACTGTATCAGTGTGACCATGGGTAAATCAGTTTGTAACTTGCTTTAAGGAAAAACGCTAAAGAACTCAAGGGGAAAATGGTAGGGGAAATAATTTTCAAGGGTCTTCTCACTGTAAGCTTGGGCATGTGTACAGAAAATGCTGTGTAATGTAATCACTGTATCTTAAAATACTCAGTAATAAGTAGTTGAAGCAGAGAATGTAGCCCAAATGCTCTTCAAATGCAAATGGAAGGATAGCTAAAAAACAGTGTGTTCCATTGCAATTACGTTTAGGAAAATGCTTTGCCATGTCTGGCCAACCACGTTCTTAAAATAGAGGACACACGACTTCCTACCGTTTCCTCTCACACACTTGGGACAAGGACCTGGCTGTGGTTAACAGTGGAGAAAGTAAGGTAACACAGATGGAAAAAGGAGAACACTGTGAAGACATGCCAGACATGATGACCTTATTTACGTTTTTTCCCCAATTTCTTTCTTTGGGCTGCAGCCATCTTCTGCAAGCTGCCGAGGGACTCAGGACAGCAACAGCAGGAAGTTCCTCCAGGCTTCCCTCCAGCTGTGATTGCTGGTGCTCCCTCTTACACAGAGATGGATGCTGCACACCAGGTCTGTGCCCCAGGTAGTGGTGTGAATTACACCTAGAAATAAACATTGATTGCCGCATGGAGAAAGCTTTCGTGTGGAGCAGCCCTCCATTTGGGCAACATTAGTTGCCAAGTAAGTGTCATCGCACTTTACTCATTACGTTAGCTCCCCGTGAAATATGAAGTCATAGTCAATGTTTCAGTGTTAATCCCCAGGATCCTCAACGGACTTGGCAGAGCTGCCCAAGGCAGTGCCTCCCTCATGGGAGCGATGTCCTGGAACAGCTGCTTTCCCTAGAAACTAGAAAGATGTCACTTTTGAGGCCGATGGTGGAAGTGAGGGGGAGAGTGGGGCCTTTGAAGCTTTCAAGATGTCCTAGCTTGCAGGTGGGAGGGTTAGAAAGGCTGCGACCTCATGATGCACAGCGCAGCACGGACCTCCTGGTTCATGGACACAGCTCACTGTGGGAAGGGGCCTGACAGAGACAGAGGTGAAAGGAAGAGTGGCATAGAGAATTCAAGGAAAAGAAAGGGAATTAAAATATTTGTCAAAGATGTGTAACCCATGTAGCTAGTTTGGAAGATGGGTATCTACATATTATGTTACTTCTCTGTGTTTTGGTATTTACAAAAGGTAAGTACTAAAAGCTCAGGATCGATACAGTGACCTCAGACATTCGAAGTTTAACATCAGTCACACCCTTCAGAAAAGATCAATCTTACTCTAATTCTGTAGCTCAGTCAGTGTCAGAAAATGCTATTTGTAGCAGTTTGTCTCTTTGGAGGCATTCAACTACTTTGGTTCTTTTTTATTAGTAGGTAGATTCAGGGAAGAAATTGTCAACTTGGTGGATTTAGATTTCAGCTTTCATTCGTTTTCCTTGTGTCCAATGTTATTCCACTGATAGAAAATATTTGCTTGTTGCTATGTGAAGACCTATTACACAGAAATTTGAGCTTGTCCTATTAGAGTTGGAAAGCTGATGCATTGCAGATACAGCATCAAGAAGCCAAGTGTGCTACTGAAGAGTTAAACCCTTGTTTTGTGTGCTTCAGCTGAAAAAAAGGACTGAGTGACTTTTATTAATAATGTGGATTTAATTATGGATCTGAGAGTTGGAAAAAAAGTAATAAAGGAAAAAATTTTGGATAAAAACCAAACACACCTAAGAAGTTTTACATTGTTAAGATCCTGAGGGAAAACAGAGATGTGAGATATTATCATGGGGAGAGAAAATTGTGGCAAGTCAGGAAGAAGAAATATGAAAGCACAGTACATAAAATATCTCTCAGAGACATGAGTAAATGTGTCTCCATGGTGTGGGTATTTGAGTTCTTCAAGGCAAGGACCGTCTTTTATTTTGTTTTCTACCAGGAGCAAAAATGGTGGGGACCTGATTTTCAGTTTACAGGTGGGGTCTTAAAGACAGCCATAAAGTAAGTAATGAGTTATATTAATAACTCCTGAACGTGAATCTGCAGCCCTTGATCATAGGAGAGGCATTGCTAACTTCTGAGAAGGTTTGCTGGACATCTGTGGACAATCTAGACATCTGGTTGTACTCCAAGAAGATCAAGTAGAAAGCCAGGTCCCCTGTTTTGTATTTAATTACTGCTAAGAAGTTATAAAGAGTGCATTGTGATGCAACCTTTGCAAGTGTCACTGGTGATTAGACTATTGTAATACTATTTCAATAATGCAATATGAACCTACATCTTAGATTTATCTGGAAAGTAGCAATGCAGAATTTGGCAGCTTTGTTTTGGTTTTGCTTCCAGGATGCACTTCTCAAGCAACTCATGATGTAAATGCTTTGCTGTTCATTCTGCAAGTTGCTGGGTAGGGTTTGTCCTTTAAATGGCCTGGGACCTATCTCTTGGCCAGCCACCCCTCCTTTCTGTGTTGGAGTGCCATGGCAGAGATAGGAAGGATTTAGAGACTCAGCTGGAAGTATAGAAGAGGTTAAACTGAGAGGACTTTCCTATGAGGATACCTGCCTTGGCCCTTGTTCCCAGCTCTGGATTTGTAAAACTCTAATTTATTGAACTGAAATGTGTGTTCAAAGGCCTGTTGGTTTCTTAGCCTGTCGAAAGTGTAAAAAGATTTGCCAGTGGGGCACACTCAATAAAACTGGTGGATTGGGAGGGTCAATGTGGCCTTTGTGAAAGGAAGCTTGGCCGTCCAAACCTGATAGAGCATTCTCAAAAGAGGCTTAGAGGCACGTGGATAAGAGTCATAGTATTGGCCTATTATTGTTCGCTTTCCAGAGGCTCTTGACAGACTCATTCACCAAAACCTTTTAAGGAACCTAACATAAGACAGGAGATCCTTACATCGATAAATACTTGATAAATGGGAGCTATGGATAAATCACCAATTCTTGGAGCAGACTGAAGTCAGCAGGGGGGTTAAATGGTGGTCTGTGGTGGAACCTTTTATGTTCAGTGAGCAGCAACATAAGAAAATTTGCTGGTGAAACTGAATTACTCAAAGAAGCAAAGATGAAGGACATCTGTGAAGAGTTGTAGAAGGATCTGCTGGATAGAATTCAAGGTAGATAAAAATAAAGTGATACAAATGGGGGGGAAAGGGTCTTAAATTCACCTGTTGAACAGTGATTTCTGAGCTGACCATTACAATTTAGGATTGAGATCGTGGGTACACAATAGATTCATGAAAATATCAGCTCAATACTCAACAGAGGTTGAGGACGCATATAAAATTGTAGCTGTTGTTAGGGGAGAAAACAAAACAGAGAGCATAATTTTGCCATTCCCTTAAATCTGTAAGTCTCTCAATTGTTTTAGTTCTTTCATGTTGTGAAGGGTGCAGCAGAACTGGAAAAGAGCCAGAGAAGGTCAGCAAGGGTACAGAGCATCTTGTTAATGAGTTGTCGCTAATGATGTTAGGGACACCGCACAAGGTCAGTGGAGTGGGTCTGCCCTGGCAGGCTGGGCCTTTCCCAGGCTCAGCTGAGGCTACAGCTGGGGATAGCTCCTGCCTATTTGTATTAGACTTGTCCCAGAAAGCTGCTGTGAAAGGCACTGGTTTTTAGTGGATGTGAGGACAAGGCTGTAAAAATAAACAGAAGTAATTTTGTTGAAAATATCCACTTCACTACGTAGTGGCAGAATCAACCGTCCTGTAAACAGATCCAGTTCCTTTTTTTCAAAATACTCTTCTTCAAAGCTAGTTTTCCACATCACTTCTCAGCCACCATCTCACTATCGTAAACGAATGGCATGTAAAGCCTAGGAATAGTGTGTGAACCAGATTTTACACTAGACTGCATCTCTTTCTTATGAACCAGGAAGCTGCAGATGCAGAAGTTAAATTTTATGTCTCTTATTGTAGTAGAAAAAGGGAGAAGCTCAGTGCAATCAGCCATGTCTGGAGGACAGGAGGAGAGACAGAGGAGGGAGAGCTATTTTCAAGGTAAAATGCCATTAGTTATACTGCCAAGATCTAAGGTCCCAGATGCAGAGGGAATGCATTTCCCACTTTTTTTTTCTTTTTTTTTAAGCTAGCAGCCTCTCTCTTTTGTTTTTTTTTAAATTAATTTTTGGCAGTAACATAACCCCTGGAATCCTGCCATTTACCGCTTTAAAAATTTCTCTTGAAAAGAGGGAGGGAAGCAGGGAGAAAGCAAAGGGTAGAGGGAGTATGAAAACCTAATGGAGCAGATTGCAAGGGTACATAACTAACATTTTTTTCTGCAAAAATAATCTCTCATTTATTTTTGTGATAAGTCCATTTTTATGTCAGGCCCCTGTGGGAGAAAAGAATACTGTTCAGTAGAGATTACTGGCTAGTTCAAAGTAGCAACAGGACAGCTAGGCAGAACTAAACATATTGGTATTTTATGGGGTTTCCTTAAAAGAAGGCTGTCAGTGTAACACGATCATTCCTTAAAACTTTAAAGCATGAAGTGTTTATATTTAAAAAGATGCAGCCATGGAAACACAGATATGTTAAAACAGAGTAAAGATTCTTCTCATTTTGGGCTGAAGAGTTTCACAGATGCTGAGGAAAGGGCACAGCATCCTCATCCTGCCCCAGCAAGATGCGCCATCTGGTCTGTGTGTGTTTGTCACTGACGGTGTTTTGAGACAGGTCTCTACCCATTTTTCGTTATCGTCTCCTCTGCCTTGGGTCAACTGGAATTAGGATAGCCTCTCCCTGCCCACTTCCTCGTCATCCTATGCACCTGTTGCCATCCTCATCCCCTGCCAAGCAGCAGCCCCATGACCATTTGCAGCGAGATGGGGACTGGTGCAGGTTCTTGTGGCACCATTCCCTGGAGGATGCAAAGTAAAGAAAAATTCTGGGAGCCCCTCTCAATGCCTGTGTCTCCCTGCACGTTTGAAAAGGATAGATGTAAAACAATCCATGTGCAGTAGAATTCTTTATGGTCATTGTTTCTGCTTCACTAGGGAGACCTTTGAAGGGAGTGTCGGGGCTCAGTATTGGGTCCAGTTCTCTTTAATACCTTTATAATGACCTGGACGAGGGGATTGAGCACACCCTTAGTAAGTTTGCAGATAACACCAAGTTGGGCATCAGTGTGGATCTGCTTAAGGGTAGGATGGCTCTACAGAGGGATCTGGACAGGCTGGATCAATGGGCCGAGGCCAGTGGTATGAGGTTCAACAAGGCCAAGTGCCAGGTCCTGCACTTGGGTCACAACAACCCCATGCATCGCTACAGGCTTGGGGAGTGGCTGGAAAGCTGCCTGGAGGAAAAGGACCTAGGGGTGTTTGTCGACAGCCAGGTGAGTATGAGCCAGCAGCATGCCTGGGTGGCCAAGGTAGCCAGCAGCATCCTGGTTTGTGTCAGAATAGTGTGGCCAGCAGGACTAGGGAAGTGATCATTTCCCTGTACTAAGCACTGGTGAGGTCCCATCTCGAGTACTGTGTTCAGTTTTGGGCCCTTCACTACAAAAAAGACATTGAGGTGCTGGAGTGTGTTCAGAGAAGGGCAACAAAGCTGGTGAGGGGTCTGGAGAATAAGTCTTATGAGGAGCAGCTGAGGGGGCTGGGGTTCTTTAGCCTGGAGAACAGGAAGCTGAGGGGAGACCTTATCACTCTGTACAATTACCTGAAAGGAGGTTGTAGCGAGGTGGGGCTTGGTCTCTTCTCCCAAGTAACAAGCAATAGAACAAGAAGAAATGGCCTCATATTATGACAGGAGAGGTTTAGCTTGGATATTAGGAAAAATGTCTTCACCAAGAGGGTTATC
The DNA here is from genome assembly GCF_963924245.1 of Chroicocephalus ridibundus. Taxonomy (NCBI): domain Eukaryota; kingdom Metazoa; phylum Chordata; class Aves; order Charadriiformes; family Laridae; genus Chroicocephalus; species Chroicocephalus ridibundus. The sequence goes on from NC_086316.1 coordinate 42,120,615, forward strand.
AAGCATTGAGGCTGTGCAGGGAAGTGGTGAAATCGCCATCCCTGGAGGTATTTAAAAGACAAGTAGACATGGTGCTTAGGGACATGGTTTAGTGGTGGTCATGGCAGTGTTAGGATGATGGTTGGACTCAGTGGTCTTAAAGGTCCCGTCCAACCTATACAATTCTACGATTCTATGTGTTTTCACCTTACTGATAAAAGCCAGGGGTATACATGCGAGCCATTGCGATATAGTGGTGGTGGTGGACTACAGTATTAACAGTTGGGAATGAATAACGGAGCCATTGTCAGTCACTGTGTTGTGCTTACCCAGAGGCAGAGTCTTTCCTTTCCCATGCTCGGCTTTCCCATCATAGAGCTTTGCCAACTACTGGCCAGGGCCTTGGCAGCTGCCTGCGCTGCCATGCTGCTCTTTGTCCAGCTCATCAGTTTCCTCTCCTAAAAACAACCCCCTCACAATTAATACTGATAGATGCAAGCTTCCTCTGTATTATTTCCTGTTGTAATTAGTTCATTCAGCTTTTCCCCAGTTGGTTTCAGCTGAAACCCCAGTTGGCCTGGCCAGCTTCCAGGTGCTTGGAGAGGAAATGCAGAGTTTACCTTCGTGTACTACTGAGTAACAAGATATGCACCCTATGGTCCATATTTTGGAAGGGAAGAGGAAGAGGGGGAAAAAAAGGGAAGCCAAAAATGATTCTTGTGTAAAGGATATGGATGGTTTTTGTCTAAATATACTGCACCATGCACATCCTGATATTCTCAAGCAGGATATCTTTAAATGGATACTGACAGCTGATTTATGCTTGGTACTGGGTTGTTTTTGAAGGGACATATGTGTAAAAGAAAATGTGAAAGATACCATGGCAAAATATAAGAGGAACTGTTGTTTTCATAAATGACCACATGGTTTCAAAATTTAAACATCTCCCTGCAATGTTGGAAAACTGAAGCAACCACATCGTGGTGTTGCACAAGACCTGCTAAAATGGTGCCACAGAGAAACAGAAGTAGAACTTACTCTTTGCGTTGTCCTGCAGAAGGGGGAGGGGACCGCAGGTTGTTGCACAGTGCAGCCTCTAGTCTAAGCAGGCTCTGCCATGTTCATCTGGTTCAATAACACTGTCTATCTGAAAAAGCCAAACAGTGCTTTTTTGAGCTGATGGCTAAAACGTGCTTTTAAGCTGCACCAGACTGCAGGCTGTGAAGCAGCACAAGCCTCCCTTGGAGGTCAATCAGTGGGCAGGTATGAACCATATGGGCTCGTAAGTAGCAAAAATATGTCATTGCTGATCTTTCTTGTGTCTCGATTGCTGATGCTACCAAAGATGTAGCAATCAGTGTGGATAATGGTGTCACACTAGCCTTTTGTCCACCAAAGTGCTCTGTAAATTCACATTACCTACCTGGACTTTTGCAGGGTAATAAGCTTCCAGCAGCTGCAAGTAGTGGAACATGGGAAGAGCAGACCAGCAGAGTGAAACCGGTGGTGCAGAGGCCCACTGACTACCTGCTTGGGGGATTTTTTCTTTGGACAAGGTGCAGAGGAGTGGCTGGAGTGGCTTTAGGTGACCTCCTGGGATGCATCTGCTGGTCTGGTTTTACCCTGAAAAAAAACAGTTGGTGCCCTCTGGGACTGCTCTTGCCATGGTGAATCAAGGGGTGGGAAGTGGCAGTGCTCTCCTGGCCCTACCTAAAGCACTGTTGTAAAAGACCACAAAATGTTGAACTTAACAGGAGCTGAGCAAACAGACACAAGGGCAGAAGGATCCCCATCAGGCCCCAGCATTCACACGTTGTGGAGCCCATCCGCACAGCGCTGCGCAGAGCTGCCTCACCCCTGGTAAGAAATAGTGACGTTTACTTCATAACTGCCTGCTTCTATATGTGTGCAGCCTCCACCTTATCTCTGAGGCATTTTTTAAATTCCCAGCATTGTAGCATGCTCTCTTGCTCTCCCAGGCATCTCATATAACCGCATGCCTCCCTGCCATGCAGTGCTAGGCAACTTGTTACTGTATGTCTGAGGAAAAGTCTGGAATAACCTTAATTTTCTATTTAAAAAGCAGCGGCTGGTCGCAGCAATTGTCCTAAGGAATGCTTTATAGTTGATCTGCGTCCTGATATGTGTAATATTACCGAGGACAGGATAAGCCAGATCTGGAGGCCTGTGAATAATACTGTATTGTAAGAGACTTCCACCTTTTCTTTTGTGGCAGACAGAAAGTGCGTGTCACTGGAGAAGGCAAGGCTTTCAATTAAGTTCGCCAAGTGTGTATTTAAATTTTAGGATCGTACCAGATGTGCGTCAGAAAATTGAATATTTAGGTTTTTTTTACACAGTTCTATTAAGGGATTAGGAAATATTGGCATCATTAAAACAGGCAAGGAAACATTTATTGGGCTGTCAGAAAACCTTGCAGCTTCAGATAAATCCACTGTTGCTTTTCCCCAGGCCCTGGTTTCCTGTAACTCAGGTGGATGGTAAGGACTGTAAAGCAATGGAAGAGTCACCAAGACAGCTGTCACGCAAGGGTGAAATCACAGGCTGGTGTATCCCCTTTAAAAAGCATTTAGACAAGCACACGTTGGGAAAAATGCCCTTCAGTCATTCTTACCATTCAGGTGGGACAGGGATCAGGCACCTTTGGTGTTTCCTACTGATCTTTCGGGTTTGTAATGGCTGTAGAGAGAGAAACACAGACATGCTGAGTCACATCAGCTGAAAATCAGGGCTTAAAGGTTAAAAATTGATATTGGGTTAAAATGCTGATTCTAAAATGTTTGGTAGTAAAAAAAAAGAAAAAGAAAAAGGTTGCTTGTGAAAGAGCTTGTGCTGCAAGCAGAGATTCCAAGAGTAAGATCTCTAGAAAATAATTTCACTTTTCTATTCTTTTTAATATAGTAAATGTGAATAAAACTTCATTAATTAACTCTTGCTTTTCACAACTCTCTTTTCATAATGAATATCTCTTTTAGAGAAGAAAAGGATATAAAGTGTATAATAATTGACTTAACTGATAGTATTGCACCTTTGTGGTTTATAATGTTACGCTTGTACAAATCTGCTTTGTGTTGTATTTGTTGTGGTCCAGGGCGGTGCAGAAGGTTGTCAGGGAAAGTTTTAGGTTCTACATGGAGGAGAAAAAGCCCTAGTAACCTCTGTACAGTGAAACTAGAATGTGGAGACTGTTATACTGGATTATGTCCATCATCCATCTAGTCTAGTATCCCACATCTGAGAGTTGTCAGTGCCAGATGCTTCAGATGAAAGTGTAAGAAACTTGCAGACAAGGGATCGTCTTGATTACTGATAGTTATAGTTTTGCATAAGCTCTGGAGAGTATGTTTTAATACCTCTTCCAGAATGCTTGTCCTTGATGTTTTTAAAGTTTATATAAGCATCTAGCCCTTTCTGAAAGTTGTTACATTTTGTATTTTAGGGTTTGTCTATGGGAACAGATCCCATGGTTTAATCCCATCTTGTGTGAACATTTTTTTTCAGTACTGTTCTGATCATTCAATTTCATATAAACCTTCTTGTGAGGGAAGATAAAGAACAGAAGCTCTTTACATAATTTCTTCCTATAAGCCAGTGTTCCATGTACATTTTATAATGCCCTGCTTTTTGTCACTGCTACAAGATGAAAACCCTGAACCTTAAAACTAGAAAAGAAAAAAAAAAAAGATTCAGGAGGGGAAAATAGCTCATATTTTTGCTGGATTGAACTATTCAAATAACACAGACAAATATTTAAGTATTCTTCTGGAATAGAGTTTAAATCAGTAAAAGTGTGTTACAAAAAAGTGAGTCATGGCTCAGTAGCAGTCTTAAAATCATATAAAGTTGGCTTGGAGGGTTTTTTTTTTCCATTCAAGAAACTGACAATACAGTAAACTTCTTATTGATTGAAACATGATAGCAACAAAAACATTTTGTTTCAGCTTTGCTTTGTATGTCAAAAATGCAAAAGAAATTGATTTTGGAGGGCAGAAGAATTACTGCAGACCAGAATGTTTGATGTTTCATTAAAAGGAATGTTAGACTTGGATCTTTCACATTTTTTCAGAACGAAAAAAGGTCTAGGTGGGGAAGCCAATATCAGTGCATATATTCGAAGGTTGCTTCACACAAATATACACAAGAGAATGAGGAAGAGTGGAGAAAGAATGAGATGTGTGTGAAAGATTTCATGTAGCATAAGTGTTCTTGATATACTTGCAGATTATTTCTAGAGCATAAAGATGTTTAAAACACAGCTGTTTGAGGAGTTGCCACTGCCACATACAGTTAAATTATAATGCTTACTACTTCTGTGGCTTGAAAATGTTTTTTGTTGTTTGGGGGGAGGAAGGGAGGTTGGGGATTTTTATTTTAGGCAGGACGCCTTTGCAGTGAATAGAAGAACAAAGAAATTAGGAAAAGTAACAAAACAAAAGCAGTCAACAAGAAGAACTGAATAATTAAAAACTTAGATGCCTCTATTTTTTATCTGCCATGTTTCTTGAAATCAAATGAACTATTGTAAACTATTTTTTCACTAGTTATGCAAACAGCTCAGAAAAACTCAAGCCATTCAGACTCGTTCTGTAGATATTCTGGAAGTCAAACTCTTAAATTTTTGTTGTTAACACTGTCGTGAATATTACGATTCATTTGAAAGATATATACTCCAATAGCACTGGCTGCACCAGAGGTCTCCTGGAGTCACGGTGAAGCCATCCAGATAGATGCCAACACTGCCTCTGGAAATAGAAAAGTTAGATCTGTGAAGGTGCTGAGCATCTGATACGTCCAAACACGGACATTTGAAATCTGGGAAATGAATTACACTCTTAGAAGGCTGTAATTGGTTTTCTCCATGTCATTTGTACTGGTGTGAACTAAAATTCAACATATTTTTATTGCCTGTGTTCCAACTTAGGCTGCACTTGATCAAAGGTAACTTAGCTTTCATCCAAGTACTTCCAGGGAACAAAACCATATTTCTTCTCCAGACTCTTCTGACCTGTGCAATATTCAGTAGTGCTCTTGTAAACGTATAACAAATGCAGATCAAGAAAGTGCCCTGACTTCAGTGTTTAAAAACCACCTCTGTCCCACTAAGAAAGCAGGTAAAAAAGTGTTTACATCATGTCTCTTCCCTCAAGTTATTGTTATATTAAATACGCTTTGGCTGCTGGGAGCATTCATATTAAAAAATGGAAAGGTTTACAGTACCGTAAGTAATAGCTTCATTGGGGTATGAAGAATATTTTAAATCAAGTGAATAGTTACCTTCATTTTTGCACACTCTGGAAAGGATATTTAAACTGTTTTGACATGTCCAGACGCTCGTTTTAGAATCAGTCTTTCCAGACATTACTCAATCCACCTGACATTGGAGAAGTAGGATTTGTCACCAGTTCTTGATCTAATGTGTTTTCGTGCTGAATTCAGAAACTATTAACTCTATTAATGTGGAGTTGTTCATACTGAAAATATTTTTTTTTTCCACAGCCCAGTCTATGCCAGTGGACTTTACTCAAGGGATAATGTGCAACCTGGTATGAATGGGAGAGGCTGGGCCTGGAGCCATTTGGGGATCCTTCCATCAGTAATTTCTAACCACTCTGCCACGAGTGTAACATTATTGTTTCAGATATTTACAGTTCTGTCATTGGTAAAAGCAATTTTCCATGCTGGTTTATGGGAATTCATTAGAGGTTATTAGTGAGTAAAGATTGTATTCCTGCTATCCTGCAGAACTGCACAAATGTGCTCTTTTAACAAGTCATATTTAAAGGGACTTAAGTCAGACCAGTTTAAGGCAACTTTTGGTTTCCAGGAAGTCAGATCTTGTCTTACTGTGGAAAAAGTCTCCTTCATGTGCTACAGAGTCACAGAGTGGCCAAGGCTGGCAGGCCCTTTTGGAGGTTGTCTTGTCCGGGCCCCTCTGCTTGTGCAGGCTCAGCCAGAGCAGGCTGCCTGGGGCCTCCTCCAGGCAGATTTTGATGTTTCCAAGATTGAGATGTCACAGCTTTTCTGGGAAACCTCTGCCAGTGTTTGATCACCCTCATGGTAAAGAAAGAACTTTAGTGGTTGGGGTTTTTTTTATTTTAAGTGGAATTTCCTGCATTTCAGTTTGCACCTATTGCTTCTGGTGCTGTCACAGCGCACCACTGAGCTCCATCTCCTTTAACTCCTCACCTCAGGAGTATATATATATGCCTCAGGTGTATATATATATATGTTGCTAAATCCCCCTGACCCATCACTTACCAGGCTTTTTGCAAAGCTCCCTCTTCTCAGGATCCTGCACTTCATCCGGACCCTCTCACAGTCGCTGCAGCCAAGGCTGCTGCTGCCCTTCACATTCCCAACCAGCTATTGCTTTGTGTAAGTATGAGGTTCATCATACCATCTCCATCCATTGGCACCTCAATCACCTGGTCCAGGAAGCTGATATCAATGTACTCCAGAAACCTCCTGGATTGCTTGTGCCCCACTGCATTACTCTTTTGAGTATTATTGGGGTGATTGAAGTTCCCCGTGAATATCATGTCCTGCAGACAAGAGTCTTCTTCCCGTTGACCAAAGAAGGTCTCATCAGCCTCTTCACAATCAGGTGGTCTGTAGCAGACATCCACCACAACATTGCTCACATCAGTGGGCAATTAGGATTGCCCTAATAATCCTAATTTATGAACTCTCTGTTGGTCCTTGTGTGTCATCACTTCTCGTGGTTCTCATGGTCATCACTTCTCTATCCTGTCATTCCCCATTAAAAGCTCTCTGCTCCAGGTTGGTCTGCCTGTATTATGTAAACTGTAGGTAACACAAAATCACATTGTGATGTTGCAATCGTAGTTGTAACATGTGTTATCAGGCTGAGGTAAGCCCTAGATTTCCTTTTAGCTCCTAACATGAAACTCCAATCTGCTTAATATTTATTTGCACTCCTTTGGGCCTATTATGCTCATTTCTTAACAAAGGTGGAAGTAAAAAACCATTATGTTCATAAAAAAACCATTACTTGATCAACAAAAAATGCTTAGGTCCCTCTGAGATGGTTCATTGGGATTGTTATTTTGAACAACCTTTTGCTGTAAAATCCTAATGCTTGGTTGGATTTTACCTTGGTTCTGCTACTTGAAGAAAACACTGAGTGTATATATGGGCATGTGTAGGAAGAGGTATGGGATTTCCTTCAAACAACTATATCAATGTGAAAATGATTTATCCCTTACCTCCATTCAACGCGTGGTTTTTGGCTTCTTCAGACATAGGACTTTACAAAGTCCGTTTCCCCCGTCACACAGCTTGCTTTATTTCTTCTTTTCATGCCTTGCATGAAGAGACTTTTGAGTCACAAACAGTGAAATAAATTTATCTGAGGAACTGACTTCCTTATCCTCTGCTGTCCCTGGAACAAAATGTTGCAGGGGCATTCTTAAGTATTTCACCTTTTCATGGCTTGAAAAATTCCCCTCCACTTTAACCTCCTTAATCTTCATTTACTTTTGCAACCACTTCTTACTCAGTCAAAGAAAAGATCTCTCCCCTCTCCAAAAAAGAAAATCTTTCAATTATTTTTAATTTTTTTTTTAACAGGAAATCAAAATAACCATGCTGTTGTAGACCTTGCTGCTGTGCTCAGCTGGGTCTGGCTGTGGCTACCATGAACCATCTGCTGTGCTGCCGGTGGAGAGAGACCCACATGATCCACTCCAGGGCAGGGATGAGCATAAGGCCAACAACAGCAACAGAAAAAAAATATCAGAGAAACCTCAGATGACACGCTTCTGGATATTGCTGTTTCTCCGTGACTTGGAGGAATGTTATCTTGGCTTGCTACAGGACATCTCCACGGTAGACTGGTGGCCACCCCCACCCTCTTTAATAGGAGTTTGGGTCTGGCTGGTGCACCCTGTGCCCAGCTGAGGTTTTAGCCCTGAGCACGGGGGCTCAGAGGCACCTCTGTGAGGACGTGGTGGGGAAGGAGGGCTGCACGAAGCACAGCCTCATGTGAATGGCAAAATGATTGCAAATGTGAGGGGAGGGGGGCGTTTGTCGTTGTTTTAATTTGGCTTTTGTTACTGCAACTTCTTTTCATTCACTGCGCTTTTCCACAGTCAGCACTGCGGCTGCCAGCAGTCGTTCCTGTGAAATGCTTCTGATTATGGTTGGCGTCAGCAAATACAGCGTCTACAGCCCCTCTGTAGTGTTTCCAAAAATGTGTTAGCCTGGATGGAGGAGTAATGGGTCAAAAATGCAAAAATGGTCTGAATGTCAATCTGCAAAGCAAAATGCTTTGCAACCTGTTGTTTCATTCAGCTCACCAAAAGCTGCTCACAGTATTTCTCTACATAGGGTATATTACTTTGCTTCAAAGGTTCATCCTTAACAATGGATCACACTCCTCCTGGGCTCCTGCAGTTGTGGTGGTAGGGAGGGCTTCAGGTGTTGTATCACAAGATGCTGAAACAAACCATTTGCTGAGTGGGGGAAAAGGAGGATCTGGCAAAGGTGATGCTGGCAAGGAGAGTTCGTGTTAGCCACCAGTTATTTTTTGCAGAGCTATAGCTGTCACCTGCATTTGGCTCCCACGGTGTTTTTTGAACAGGCAGGTGGTGCTGGTCCCTTCTGTGTCAGCAGAGCCCCGGGAGTGGGGAAGACAGGCAGGGGAGCACCGGTCCCATCCCATTCTGGTGGGTTTGGGCTCAAGTCCTTGCTCTAGCAAGGACATCTCTCCATCAGCAGAGCTTCTCCAACCCAGCAAGTCCTGACAAACAGTGAGTAAGAGGACAGGAGGGAACAGAACTATACTCACACGCTGCTGCTTAGCCATTGTTCAGGTTTCAGACCAAAAAAAGCATGCTGTATTCAGCGCACACTTGACTAAGGCCCAGTTATCTCAATTATCAAAAAAAGGATGAAGGGAGGCAAAACAGCTCACCTCTGGGGCACAGCTGGGTTCAGCCTCCTGCTGCCTGAGCCACAGCAAGGCACAGCTCTGTGGTCATAGTTGCTCAAGAACCCAGGACCAGTCCTCAGGGGCATAACTACTTGTTTCTTGAACTGTGTCCTCTTCCTCCGCTCCTCTGCTGGCATCTGCTCTTGGCCAGGGCTGGAGGCGGGATGTTGGGCTAGTTCAGCACACACCCAGGAGATGTATCCTTGGGTCCTTGTGCTCTGAGTCTTGAGCGATGTTACGCTCACCAAGGAGGCATACATACAGCTGCTCTCAGCTTAAGCAGTTCTACTGATTGCCATGTTCATTGCCAGAAATCCTGCCCGGCCCCACCAGAAGTCCTGGTGCACTCTGTGAGGCTGGGGTGCCAGGTACAAGAATTCACACCCAATGCATCTATCAATGACACTGATGGTGGTACCCCTGTTTTCAGTGCAGTACCCATCTCTGGCTAAGTTACTTGCCATGAAATTACTGTTTCTTCCCACCAAGAAAAACTAGGGTGTGAAGCAAAACATGACAGTCTGCATCCCATTGCTACCATGGACAGGAGAGACCACCTCCAGTCCACCCACTACAGTTAGTCCAACATGTTTCTACACTTCTGTCTCCTATCTCCTATCTAGTTATATTTATTTTTGCCAGATGATATGCTGCTGTGCCTCCCAGGTGTGCTGCAAGCTGGGGACAGCTAAAAAAAAAGAGAGATTCAGTGAAAAGAGATATCCTCCCACCCATGAGCACTCTTTCGTTCTCCTCTGCTGCTCATACGGTTTCAAAAGAGCCCGTGATGTCCTCCATCCTCTTTGCCTCATATGAGTACCTCCTGGAGATGCAAAGGGACAAACCAGCATAAGTCAGCATAGGGAAGGTAAGACTCACAGAAGACTATAAATAATTTTATTAATGGAAAATAAGGGACCTAGTCCACCTTATTATTTGTCCCATTTCTGTTAATGAAAACATACTGCAGTATGTTTCACTATTCTCTTTTTCATCAGATGGAGACTCTTCAGGTGCCTGTGTAATATAGTTGTGATCAGTGCCTTTTTACTATTACACTGGGTAATGCATTGACCTACTAGAAAGAGGTCCTCCCCTGAAGGATCTTGCACCACAAATGTGGCAGAAGGTGGTGGGCAGCACCTTTGTTATCCTTCAGTTGCAAATGGGAGCCTGAGACACAGTCAGATTCACCCAAGAAAGGGCTTTTATCATATTGTCTTGAGGTCCCATGCCAGCAGCTCCAACAAAGGGCCACCCTGACTCTTGTGCTAGCCATTGCCTTTCCTCCCTTGGGCTCCCTCCAGGTCTCTGGGCCATAGATATGTGGGGGACTTTGTGCCTGTGGTAAGAGCAGCTCTGGGACTGTACTGAAATGCAGTGCTTCAAGGAGGGATGAGAGACCCAGGACCATGAACAAATGTTGTCCTGATGGCTTCAAATCCACATAGACCTCCATGTCCAACATCTATGAGACTTGTGGCCTGTAACTATATATACATTAAATACTCTCTGCTAGTCATCCCACTTCTCCCCTGCCTGTGGTGTCTGCTCCCACCCAACCAAAATTAATCTCCCCAGTAGCAGGAACCTGAATGATTATCACTGCGAGAGCAGTTAAGACACTCAGTTGCCTTTGGTAGAGTAAACTCCTCAGAGACATGAGTAAGTAGAAGACAGCTACATGGCAGATGTTTATATATATGCACACACACACATATACACACACTCTCCCTCTAATTTCTTGACACATGGAGAGCAGCTACACATGCAGCACACTTTGTATTGTACGTCAACTTCAAACACAGCCCAAATCAGCCGTGGAAATGGCAGCAATTATGGTAAGCTGAAACCAAACAAACTGCAGCAACCTAATAGTTTCAATGGCAGAAAAAAAAAAATCCCACATCGCCCAGCTGCAGGAGCTGATAGGAAGACAAGCCTCAAGGCAGCTTATGGTTTCCCGGCTGTCATCAGCTAGCAGCTTGGATACTTGATATAATGAATAATCAGTGTTTGAACTGATGGAAGTGACCTTAAAACATACTGGGGAGGGGGAAATATTCACAGTGTGCATTGGGCAGTGGAAATTGTGGTTTGAATACATTTACATGGTAAATGTTTGTACAACGGGGTGGAATTAAAGCAGGGTGAAAATAAAGTCTGTAGTCACTACATGGCCAAAATATGGCGAGAGAGATATATATGAAACCAGAGCTCTGTAGATGGCAACAGCAGTTTAAGTAGATGTACATCACCAGTTGTCCTTCTCCTGAGGCCTGTATTTATTACAACAATGGCAAAACAAGCCAGTGAGAAGCAGGAGGGAAAGTCTTCAGTAGGCAACCAAGTAAAGGCATTAAGGTTGTCTTCTAGATAGCACATTAACAGCACAGGGAGCAAGCCCGGAGGGGATATCAGAGACCTGCCCGATATGGCAATGGTGGGCAGGAGCTGTGGCCACCTCCACCTCCACCTGCCTCTTCGTTCAGGCTGGTCGGTGCTGTGTCAGGGAAGGTCAGCAGCTTTCACCAGCCGCTCTCGAGACGCCGCGTGGCACTGGGGCTGTGGGCGGAAAGCCCAGGAGGAGACCGGGGGTGCCTTTGTGTGGGGCTGAAAGGAGGGAGCTGGCTGGCTTTCTGGGCTCCCTCTGCATCTGCTGCAGGCGTCCAGCCTGCGAGGAACCTGGCAGGACTGCACTCACCTTCTGCCAAGATTTCTGTGAAATCGTATTCCTGAGTTGCTTTGTCCATTTTAGCTGGCCTGGTCACTCTCCAAAAGCTAGGCTTTAGAGGTAAAAAAACTAAACCCACTGTGCAGATGTTACAGCCAGGACAGTTAGCATGCAACAGAGGCTTTTCTAGAACTGCAGAGGCATAAAGAAGCAAAGGAAATGAGGCACTGGCTTGGAGAAGGGCTTTCATCATGCACTTCTGCTCTCCTCCCCAGAATTGCTGCCTTTTAATTAAAAAATGACCTATTGGGAAATTTGGAACACAGACAGCTTTTTTTGCTAAAAGACCACGACTCGTTTTCCCTCCACTGCCTCCTTAATTTAGGTTAGATTTAAAGGAAATAACTTGAGGTTTGGAAACAAGTATCTCTAGAGACTAGCTCAGTAGTATGGTATGGAATGAAGCCAGTAGCCGTAGAGATCAACTTGAACTGAGGCAGGTAAAGAAAAGCCAGGGAAACTGAACCAAAACTTTTCTATATGCATTTCTAGTGGCCTGTTTTTCTACTGCTTTGTGCTTTACAATGCAGTGCGCAGCCACATTGAAGGGATCTGATGTTAGCAGATAAATATAGCCACATTTTTAGAGTACTCTGCAGGCTTATGAACACAGCTGCCCTCTGTGTGCCCTGCTACCTGTTTTACCCCTCTGTGATTTGGGGTGTCTTACTCCTCAGGTAAAAAGGGAACACATACCTCACATTCACCATAAGGGTGGCAAGCTGGTCAGCCTTTACTAAGGTACCTTGAGGCAGCTGGTGCAATATGAAGTTCGCACTTCTGCTTGCCCAAATGTAGCTTGTTCGTGTGCCTGGCTGCTCTGGCAAGAGCATCACTTTATAGGGACAGGAGGTTGTCCTTCCTTAGGGCTGGTGAGGAATAGTGAAGATAGCAGAGGTCTGTACCAGCATGAGGAGACATAGAACTGCAGAGTTTCTTTCTCCCTTTCTGCTCTCACTGCAGATGCATGACATCATCATTAAAATGTGTCCCATCTTTACCTAGTGGTAACATTAGAGCCTGTGATGTGGGGCAGGGGGGTCAGACACTAAAGCACTCTTTAAATCCCCAAACCACAGCAGAAGTCACTGCACCAGTGGAGAGCCACACTGCTCCACCCCTCCACTTCCAGCCTGACCAGTCAGGTTAAAAATACAGCCTGGACTCTAGGCTCCTCAGACACAGACCTCATTTAAGCAGGAGCGTCTTCATGTTGCCAGCAGTGGTGGCGATTGGTTTGATGAGGACCACAGACCCTTGGCAAATGGGCTGCACCTGCACTTGCAAAACCTTCTGCAGTTGAATCAGGCTGAAGTGAGGTTTCTGTGCTGTGGTCATGGAGGACTTGATTTACAGAGAGGCTCCGAGCTGACCAATCTGCAAAGCCAGTCTGTCTGGTAATTTTAAAGGACTAAAAAAACATTTGGAACAGGAAATGAGGAATATGCACCAGGGAAATTTCCCTCCGCTGGCCTGGCTTGCCTTAATGGCTCTGTTTTACCTCTGTATGACTGCCCTTGACTTTCTCTGTAAGTGATATTCTATCACAAAGAAGATGATGTGTTCACCCAGACAATCACAAATGGGTAAGAAAACAGAAATCTGTATTTTCTTCACTTCCTTAAGCCCATCTGCTCAAACATAGCAATTCCCTGGTGTAAGGGGCCTCAGTCATTCTGTGGTGGGCAAGTAAAAGTCATAAAACAAAAAGTTCCAACCAAACCAAATCCCCCTAAAACATCTGTAAAGAGTAAACAAAGCAGAAGGATGCAAAATCCTGTGTGTGTTTACAGCAGACAAGTGTAAAAAGAGCAGCACCTCTCTTCTTGGCCAAGCTTCTTTATCCACAGGAACAAGGCTTGAGATGCTTTTGCAGAGAGATATCGTGCCAGAGGAGGCAAGGAGTGATGCTGGGGAAGCTGAGCACTCGTTATCTTAATGATGCACCAAGCCTGGAACATTTAAAAGATAGATGTAGTCTTTGGAAAAACCACAGAACAGAAAATATATATGTGTTCATCTTTCAATCTGGTCAAAAGAGACAAGTCATTTCAGGCACTTCTTCAAAAGTACTGCTTTTCTCTGTAAAATGCTGCAATTCTGGTGAAAAGCGCCCATGAAAATCAAGTGTTACCAGAATACTATTTTTGTGAAAGAAGCCCTGTGGCTTACTTTACTAAAAATCTCATCTTTTCACAGAAATTGTGAGCCTGGCAGGTCTTTCATAAAGTAAATATTTACCTTTCTTGCCACCAAGTGTCAACACTGCTTTGGGCCTAACTTACCTAGATGTTAGTTCATTTTTATTATCTTGTTCAATTTAAAAAAGTCAGAAATGACCACAATTTAAAATTAAATCTAGTAATAAAAATTAATTAATTGACATATATGTCCACGCAGGACACACAGAGAACTAAGTCTTCAGCACCGAATTACTAGTAGGCTTGTAAGTCTGTCATTAAGCCCCTAAGTGTATACACAGGCTTCTAAATATTTCTTTCAATTCCAAAGAACAGGACAAGGCACTACTTTTAGGTATCCATATTTGTCAATGCAGACTTTATTGGACCATCAGTCAGGTGTAGCAACCAACAGTAAAAGAAAAGTGTCTGGCAAACAGTCCTGGGTGGATAAGCGTGCGGTAGCTGTTATTTGTGGTGACAGAGGGTATATTAGCTGCAAAGACATGGAAGCTGCAAATATGCTGAGATCAACTACAAGTTTAGTGAATTTTAACAGGAATAACTATTATCTTCAAATTCCTATCAGCAGCAAATCACCTGGGTTTTGCTGCTTATTGCCTTTCATGCTTATAATTCTCCTGGTAAAAACATTTAGGCAGCCAGTGAGAAGGCAGAAGTTATAACATGTGATTTAGGTGACTGGCTGCCCACAGGAATAACAAGAAAGGAGCAGATTAAATTAACATTTTCCAAATAGCTTGAAGCACGAACATAATTCTGCCAAAGCATTTGGTGCATACTTGCAAGTAATACATTCAGGGAAAGGCAAGACTGGTTTGTAAGTAATTTGCTAAGGAAGAAAAAAAGCCTAAGCAACAAGTTTATAATATAATTTAGGGGCTTAATGATGCAGATAAGAATCTAGTTGGAGATTTATGCCTGTGTGCTTTTGAAAAAATCCAAAAGGATGTCCAATTTACAACTTTAGGTTGCTAAATACCTTTAAGCTTTGGCCTTGGTTTCAAAATAAGCATACATTTGTCCAAAAGAGCTTGACCCAGGTGAGTGCATAGCTGCATGTCTTGCCAGTCCATACAGATGTGGACTACAATGTGACACATACTCTGTGGCAGATAAATTCATATCCTCACAGTTACAGAAACAATGCAGTAAATGATTAAAGATATCTTGCCAGAAAAAAAAAATCCCTCCAAAACAGCAGTGGGGATGTGAATTACAGGGGAATCTGTATCCCTTTATACCGTGTAGTATTGCAAAAAAAAAGTCTGGAAATTATGGCAGAGGTATACATTGGCAGGGGTGGGGCGAAGGAAAAGGTTTTGAATATAGTTTATATTAAAAAAAAAAAAGGGAGAAATTTGTGGTTTTGCAGGAGAAAAAATAGGAGAAAAATAGATTAATTTGTACAGACATGCTCGAAAACTAAAGGGGTGCAAGGATATTGTCACTGGAAGAATAAATTATTTCCTTCAGTAGGCGGAGTCTGAACATGCAGTTGAAAGAAAGAAGTCTTTCTTACAGAAAATTCATTCCAGTCTTTATTCTAGATGTTAGTGTTGAAAAGTTGTTCACAAAACGAAAGACGACCTCAAGAACATAATTTCTACAAAAAATCCTACATAATTCTTAACAGGAGCTGTCTGCACACAGAAATGGTTGTTTGGTGGCATGGATCCTGATTATTTCAGTATTGCTTCAGCTAATCTTTGACATGCCGTTAAGCTAACCTGAACCATGCTGTTTAAAATCAAAGCGTCTATGCAGGCTTTTATATCTCTGCTGACTGGGCCATCATAAAGAAGCAAGCCAACAGAAAAGGATCCAAACATTTGCTTTCTTTAACACTTAACCCTTTAACAGCAGTTTCTTTCAGAAAGGCACTTATGTAGGACAGATTTCACATAGGAGCTTCACATGGAGATCACATACACTCTTCTAGACTCCTGGGGTTTTGGGTGTGGGTTTTTTTTTGTTTTGGAGTTTTGGGTTTTGGTTTGGTTTTTTTTTTTGCGTGGGTTTGGTTTTTGTTGGTTTTTTGTTTGGTTGGTTTTTTTGTTATTGTTTTTTTTTGTTTCTTTTTTTTGTGGTTAACTTTTTAATTATAAGAAACCTTTCTCCTGCAGCAGAAATAGAGGTTTTCCACAACCAGCTTCCCTGGAGAGCTTGTCTTGCCCCGATGAAGTCTGCTAACACCCTCTGGGCTGAATGAGCCACCGCTTCCCCCCGCTCGGTGCCAGTATTGTCCAGTGTGATCGATAAGGGGTCGGGCTGTGGGCTGGAGGCGCATTCACAGCGCACCAACATCTGGAAGTCATTCCCAGCCGGAGTGGACCGTGAACGCAGTAGGCAGACAGGATCCTATAACGTCTCTCCAGTCTCAGCCTTAGCTGCCTCCGATGGCCAGATAATGAGAGCACTACTGTGAGTGAAAGTGTTTATGTGTTTATGTGACTGCAGGTATGGGCTTTTTTGCCGCTGATTTCTTGCGTGCTCTGCAGACAGTGAGCAGGGACATCACAGGGACAGGGCAGAGATGGAGCAGCGTGCCGGGGTGGTGTGATAACCACCAGCTCCAGGACTGTGATGACCTCCTTTTCTCCTGTCTGTCGCAGCAACATGCTGCCTGTTTTCACTAGGGCTTTCTGCTTGGGAAATAGCTTTGACCTAGAGCATGTTTACAAGGAAAGGAGCATCAGCTAACACCATCTAGCCAGGCAGAGTTATTTTCTAAATGTTTTTCTCTTCCGATTACTTTTTGAATAACAGCAGTGTCTCTTGAGATAACTCACCAAAGAGTATGAAGTCATTATACTCATTTAAAATCCACACATCATTAGAAACCTTTGCAAAGGCTCATGTAAATATGTGTGTTTCCCTGTCTGTGCTGTCCCATGGAACCAGGGCAGTGAGCATGGGAATTACATTCACCACAGTAGCTAGAGTACCGCTGTGTGTGCAGTGGAGCTGCCTGACGAGCCAACAATCGTCCTTGAAAACAAAAACAGTGAAACATTTCTCTTGCAGTTCCTCCAGGAGAAGGAGGGCTTGGATACACCTTCTGGATGTCATCACTGAACAGTGACAGTCTTGAGAGCAGCAGTGAAAAAAATATTACCCAGCAGGTTTTGAAGGGTGCAATTGGTGGTATACCAAGAAGTCATCCTATCTTAGATATGTTCATGACCCTTGTGACCACAGCCACTGAATACATCACCAACTTCAACATCCTTGTCCCCTCAAATATCCTGCAGGAACCCCTGCCACTACTCATAGAATCATAGAATCATTTAGGTTGGAAAAGACCCTTGGCATCATCGAGTCCAACCATCAACCCCACTCGACAAAGTTCTCCCTTACACCATATCCCTTAACACCACATCTAAATGAGTCTTAAACACATCCAGGGATGGTGACTCCACCACCTCCCTCGGCAGCCTATTCCAGTGTCTGACCACTCTTTCTGTGAAGAACTTTTTCCTAATGTCCAGCCTAAACCTACCCTGCTGCAGCTTGAACCCATTCCCTCTTGTTCTATCGCTAATTACCTGTGAGAGGAGACCAGCACCAGCCTCTCTACAATGGCCTTTCAAGTAGTTGTAGAGAGCAATGAGGTCTCCCCTCAGCCTCCTCTTCCTCAAACTCCTTCTGTCCTATGTGATGACCCCATGGTTGTACCTATAATGGTGTGTATAAGTGCAGCCCTGGAGCCAGAGTCAGGGTCCATCACATCACTGGCCCATTGCAGCAGCCTTGGGGACATCTCTGGGGTCATCCCAGTACACCGCAGGAGGAGCAATGGGAAGAGAAACTGAGCACCTCCTGCTATCTTAACCTGGGTGCTTGGCATAGACAGATTAGATGCCTTGTACCAGGTACCTGGAGCATGTTTGGAGGCATGAGCCCCAGCTCTCCACTGGAGCTTGCACAATGACATCGGTGCACTGCAAGACCATGTAACCCAGCTGCAATGTAGAGCACCAGAGAAATGCAGCCCCAAAGGCAGAGGTCTGGAGAAAGGAGTGAGAGGGACTAGCTGGAGTCATTGCAGGGAGCTTACTAATTGGCCTGGTTTATTTTCATACACCTTTTAAATGTTCAATTATTAAAAAAGCCTATATCCTAATTTCCCTGAAAAATGAATGTGTGCGTATTCTGTTAGCTTTTTAAATTATTACAGGGTTTTTTTACACACAATAATCTGCTTATTTCGTTTGGTTAAATAGTTAACAATTTGCTGATATTTCCAATAGGTTGAACGAGACAGCGTTGGTCGTTTCAAATACGAAAGTTGAAATGTACGTGGGTATACCTACTAGCAGCCATGTAGGAATAAATTAAAATATGTTTCTGATCTAAATATCTACCTATCAGCATTAGCTGACATCATTTTTCTATTCTACTCAGAGAAAAAATGGAAAGGTAATCTTAGACTGAAAATTCTCCAGAATCTCTTTTGTCAGCCATTAAACAGATCATTATTCCAGATCCATTATTTTCTATTCCCTCTGAACTTACATTATAAATAAATAATAGAAAAATAACTTTCTCCCTCCAAAAAACTTTCTGGCATGAAACTCTCATAAACTTCCTAGAGTGTGCATGAGCAATAACAGATAACAGTTACTAAAACAAATATTTTAAATGTTTTATAAATTCTGCTAAACAATTTCATTGGCAATAGAAATGGGAAATGCTTTTTAATGTTCTATTTTATCTAGTAATGCAGAAATCAAAGGTCTAAATCAAAATAATATGCCTCACTATGGTGTGTTGACATATGCTGTTATTTTAGATACCTACTTCAGCCACTTTTCTTATTAGGATAAGGCTTTTACAACAGTTTTTGAACTAAATTCCCATAGTCCTTAGTTTACTAGTGTTAAGGGCCTAGATAAACCTACCTAGTTATGGTTTAAAGGAAAGATTTTTTTTCTTTTCTGCCAAAGCAAAGTTTTGTATGTGTTACATCACTTTTGATGCTTCTTCATAAACAATGTCAGATTGATATAAGCCTACAAGTCTGATCTATGGATCTTATTGCACTCCTGTTTTTAGACACTGATCAATGAAAAGTATTGGGTCATAAATATTTATGTATAAAACAATATGATAAACTTGCTTTATTTAAGTCATTTTAGGAATTCACAAAAGGATTTCATAATGTATGATTTAATGCTATTGATGAGTTCTAAGATTCTTAGGTCTAAGTTGTTAAATTGGTTGTTGAACGGGTTCTCCAAGCTTTCATTTAAGGAGACAAGAAGTTTAATTTCAGCATTTCAAGATTTGGAAGATCAGAATATATTTTTAGCCTGAAGCGTGCTTATTTGGAGCACATTGGAAATAAAGTCAGTGAAAATGTGCTAGTACAAGCCACGGAATTCAATGGCTACATCTTGGATCCAGCATGGAAATTGTGTTTGGCACTTTGAAGCTACTCCTGTAACTTTCCTTCTCTTTTAAAAGGAGATGTTCTAACATTCAGAGCATTCAGAAGAAAAGGAAGACTACGGGAGAGTAAGTAAAAATGAACTTCAGGAACATGCTGCCCAGGAAAGTGGCTGAGTCACCATCCCTGGATGTGATGGTTTAGTGGTGGACTTGGCATGGTTTGGTTGGTGGTTGGGCTTGATGATTTTAAGGGTCTTTTCCAACCTAAACAATTCTATGATTCTATCATTCTATAATTGACAGGATTTGTAATTTGCTAGAAAATCAGCATCAAGAAAGAAGAGACAGTGAGAAAGTGGCATCAGAAAGTCCAATGAAAAGCTTTGTTTGTTTGCATCATGGCAGTATTTTTTCATGGATTTTCTTGGATTCTCAATGTTTTACAAGCCAGGAGAGTATTTGACCCAGGGTTGGAAGAGCATTACTTGCATTCATTTAACCTGCACAGTGAAGGATCATCCTGAAAAATAGTATGTGATTATAAGGTAACTGAAGTTTATCTCAATGTGATAGGGACATAAAGGATGAAGCAATGCCTCACTCAGAGCTTCAAGCCAGAGACCCTGTTGCTCCAGGCATTCAGGGGACAGGCCCTATGTCAAGTCCTTCCTTACCCTCCAGGTGAACATTGTAAGATCTCATTCAGCTAGTGTTCTCTGAGTGACTGGTGGCTTCTCCAGCCACGTCTTGTTGGATGTCACCACCTGAAGGCTCAGAGAGAGTTCCCATTGGAAAATATTCACAAGTGTTCCTTATTTCCTTTTGATTCCAGGCCACAAAGTCTCTCTGCTACCCACCAAGGGAGGCTTAGGAATGTGAAGAAAGGGTGCTCAGTGCCTGGACAGCTGGATTCGTTAGGTGAAACCACTACACATGAACAGGCAAAAAGGGACTGGAAATTGTGGAGGGAGAGATGTCAAGTGGAACAGAGTAGCGTAGGGTCATGAGTAAAGCAATACGTAAGAGAGAGGTCTGCTTAGTTTGGCCTGCAGTCCCATTTCAGCCAGTGCAACCAAGCGAGGACAAGGACACGGAGGGAGTAGCAACAGCAGCTGTACACTCATAGCATTTTGGTACAGCTGATCTCTGCAAACAGCTTTGAGCCTTGCTCATGTACCATACAAGCGCTGCAATGATCGCATCACATTTGAAACCATCTGGTTCTCTGCTGCACCTTTTTGCCTGGTACAGACAACCCCTTAAAATTCAGCAGCTGTCTCAACATATTTTAACAAACCACTTTTCCAGTCTGTTTGTCTGTCCTCACATGTTCTGTGTAATGTGCACAGCAGCAGCTGATGAAAGAATGGTTAAGGGCAGAAACAAAGGCATAGTTTGTCGCGTGAAGCCAAGCAATTATTAAAGCTATTGTGGATGAAGGTGCTGAGCTACCTGTACTTAAAAGAGACTTAAGCGAGTGTTAATGCTGAACCTTCAGGCAAAAAGAGCTTGTTTGACACAGATATTACCTCTAATACATTGAGAAAGCAGAGATTTAATGTTAAAATACTATTGACAGAAAACTTGGGTTTACAGAATGACATATTTTTGCTCCCATAATCCTTTCTTCACGTTTAAGAGCAACCACAGAATGCTATTATGGAATTAAAATTAATTCGTATTTTTCAGATCTAGTATAAAGCCAACAAATTTCTATGCTGTCCTTCTGAGTCAGTACAGATATATTCTACAGCAGGTACATCAGGCTTAAGGCAGTGTTGTGAATTCTGATACTTCTTCACCCTCATGCTGAAAATTTGTCTTTGTATTTTGAATTACCCAAATCCTTTTTCCACTGATTCCACTGTGAAGTGAAAGCCATCATCAGAAGACAGGGATTCAAATTCTTCAGAGAAACAGTGTATGTACAGACATTGTCAACTGAGATGAGGGAGAACGAACCTACCTCTGCTGTGACACAACTGGCATTACTGCACTGCAGTGCACTGTCAATAATATATTGCGGTAGCAGTTGCAGGCTAAGTTAAGTCCCAAGGATGGGCAAGCGTTTTAGCCATCTGAGCAAGTGGCTAAACCTTCTGTAGCTCCCCAAGTTTTAACGTGCCAGTCCCAAAAGCTAATCCCTCACTAGTATTTCCAGCACACTGGGTAAGTTGAGTATGATCTGTATAGGTTGATAAAGCTCCATCAAATGAACAACCCAGTCAAGAAAAAAACAAACCACCCTCAGGATAGAAGTGAGCTTGAAGATGATTAGATGTTTTTAATTCTGTCTTTTTTTGAAGAATCAGGAAGAGCGTTGCTTTTCTCCCTGTGCAGGTTTGGGAACATGTGAAGATGTCATAGTTTTCACGTCAAGGATGGTGAGAAGTATCTGAGCTGCAGAAGAAGGATCACAAAACAAGGCTGTGTTATAACACAATTCAGTTAACTGGGGTGTTGTTATCCCGGTCATTTTTTAAAGTACTGAAACTTCTCATAGGAAAATGTTTATCTATGATAACGTAAATTCTATGCAAATATTATGTATATTATAAACTATACAAAAAAGATAATGGCTGAATCTTTCAAGACCTACTCTGACTCCCCTAAGTTTGTTGTCATTGATATTAGTTGCAAACCCTTCCTGACCTCCTGAGGAGGAGATGGAGGAAATAGCTCTGCTCGGCAGAGGAACTACCCAAATCCTCCATGCTCATCATGCATGCACACCCTGCCCCTTGCCAGCTGTTACAATTGCCGTTCAGAGCAGTTTTTGCAGACGGGGTTTTCTCTGGCTGACAGTACAGTTTCTGTGGTTAATACTGCTAGGAGCCACGTTTTGCCCTGGCAGCTGGCTGTCCCTGCCCCTTTCAATGCTAGCCTGCTTGCTTAAACAGGTTCAGTTTTGCCAGCACTTTGCTGGTGGCAGCCAACGTTTTGCCTGCAGGAGTTCAAACTTTTGCTCCTGGTGCTGGAGCCTGCCCTGTGTTTGCACTGACTGAAAATTTCCAGGCTGTAGATAGACCTTTACAGGCCCCAAACAGCTGCATCTCATAACTGTAGCTGCAGTTGTTGCTGGTCTGGCTTGTAGCTGGCAAGGAGGAGGATATTAAAATCCCATAAAGATACTATCAAATTAGAAAATACTGTACAGTGTGCTTTTGTTTCTTTTAAGGATGAAGAAACCAGATGAGAGAGGACTTAAGCTCCCTCTGTGCATATATGCAGAGCGGAAAGAAATTACATTTAACTGACCCCTTGATGATAGGACTTGATATTTTACTATATTTAATCATGTATGGAGAAGACAGTTGCACTTTTCAACAGCTGCACTTACTCTGAGCTTCAAGGGGCTAACGAAAAGATTAGGTCTGGGCAGGGATTTACTCCCTCTCTCTCCCACCCCCACGAAACCTGTGTTTTTCATGACTTTGGCATTCCAGGGGGAAAAACAAAACAAAACACGTTCTTTACTGCATTCAAAACTTTACTGCTGTTTCAATAATGTTGTGGCAGTATAGGTGGAAGCAGATGGCTGAGAAAGAAAGCAGGCCATGCAGGTGTGAGAGCATACCCCATAGGTGGGGCTCATCTTTGTCCAGCCGTGGAGAAAAGGTTTTACTGACTTCCCAGATTAGATACTGAATAGCAGTGTGGTTTTTAATTCTGTTTCAAAGAGTTTCAGCCATTTTCAGGGAGACAACTGACCAGAGGAAGGTCGCTGCTGATACCTGGCAAAGGCTTTAGAAGTCATGGTGCTCAGAGCGCAGGGTGGAACAATTAATGGGCTGAACTCTCCCCAGCCCATAAAGGAGGCTCTTTCTGAATGGGGTCACATCCTGGTGTCAGAGTGCTCTGATCTGCCCAGATGTGCCAAAACTCGGGTGGGATGTTTGGGATGTGGCAAATGTAGGGAGTCACTTTCAAATCTAAACATGCTGGGGGATAATTTCTGATTTCAACTTGAGCTTCTTTATAGTCCCAATAATTTCCTCAAACATGTCCACTTCAGAACATGCCTGACAGATTTAGAAATACAAAAAAAAAATGTGGGGTATAAACTTTATTAGAATATGTTTGATGCTGCTATCAGTATTTTAATTAAAATACACATTAAATATTATTTCTTCTGGTCCTATTTCGCCAGAAACCTTCACTATGCATTAAACATAACTGAATGCTCCTATTTAAAAAGTATTAACATTTAAAACCAATCTTCTGGAGGGGAAAGAGGTAGAGTAGCCTAACAACTGCTTCTACACCTTGCACATATGTGAAGACTTTAATTTTAAATGTCCAGACTAGAAGGTGTTGTATGACATGACCCAATATTAATGAAAATAACCTTTTTGAAAACAGTTTATTGAAAGCATTAGGCATTTAAAAATCCGGCTTAATAAGGGGACGTAGTTTGCACAACACCTAAACTGCAAATGCAACGAATGGTGTCTGGTTTCACTTGTTAGGTGCATGTGTCATTCACGTTAACAGTAACTGTGCATGGGGAGTATCTCTTTTAAATGTAAGCTTCAAAATAAGCAAAAGGAAGGAAGCAGTTCAAATTGCTTTCCCACGGTAATACTGAGAAGGCCCAATGCTTAGTGTAAGGGAGCAGCCAGCATGTCAGCCTTTCGGATTCCAGGTAAAGCTATAGTGCACTCAGGCTCCGGTTCTTACTGGAACTCACAAACCTGGTGTATTGCAAGCATTAGATTGTCATGCCATTTGTCAAATTAGTTAAATGCTGTTATTTAAATGATCAGTGAGAACATTTGTCTACGCATGTGGGTTATTTAGAAACACAACATCACTTATTCTGATTACAAATGGGAGCGCTTGCTCTGTAAAGGCATAGGCACAAGACGCTTTACTCCTTTGAACAATAAACTTTCTGATTTAAGTAGTGCTTCTAGTTATGCATGTAAAACAGATGCAGTTGCCTACTTCACATCCACGTAGATACTGATATGCGGTGAAATGACTTGTTATGAAAAGTGTGGTCAAGAAACCTCACAGTAATATTCCCATGAAAATATTTTTGTGCATATCTATGTGTACTCAGATACACACTGGCATTTTGTCCCAGACTAAGTAATTACTCCTATGATTAGGCTTTTGTGTAAACTACAACTCAGTCTTCATCCTTTCACAAATGCAATTTCGTTTATATTTTTATAATTATGAGATCTTCATAATAAAGTTCTGTCTTGTAAATAAAGTTCAGGGAGATTAGGAATAAAAGAAGATTTAATGATCTTAAGACAAGTTGCCAAAATGATATTGGTTAAAGAAATATCTTTTGACAGCAATGCATAATTCAGTTCTGGTCCTGATTATGACAGGAAGTTCTTGAGGCCAAAAGCGTGCCAAGACCATTTAAAAAGACTGGGTATTAATGCAGATAAAAAATAGCCCAAATGGTCATAGTTGGTTATTGTCAAAGTATTGGAAGACTGTTTGACCTCACATTACCCAGATTAAAACAATCTCTCTTGTAAGAGCAGAAGGTGGGGCCTACCTCAAGGAGATGCAGTCTAAAGCCAACTGGGTTTGGTTGCTTTCCGCATCATCTGCTAGGAAAACATGTTTGTTCTCTTTTGAACAGCTTCCCCTGACCGCCCCTATATTGTCACTTTTCCTGCTGCTTTTCTTTCAAGCACAGAAATTCTGTTCCTAAAGGAAAGACCTTTCCAAAGAGAAGCAATAAAGGATATTGTTATCAGTTTCATCAAATGCTCCACCATAGTGTATTGTGGAGCACAAGTTTGTTTCGATAATGCGTTGGAAGCTTACTAAGTTTCTATTTATGCAAAACCTACTTTACTAAATGAAAGTAAACATTCAGAGTTTGTTTTTTGTTTGTTTGTTTGTTTTGTAGAGAATATTTTTAAAAATCTGCAGGGTTTTGGATAAACTGGAATAGATACGGACATCCCATGTTTAGAGCTGAATCCAAATGTTTGTTGCAGTTGGGGTAAGTTCGGGAGGGATGGGAAAACTTTCATAACACTTCAGTTTAGATCCCAAACCTAGATATCTGATCGTATATCGTATATCTAAACTTAGATTTTGTCTAGGGCTGGTGGGAAGAAACAGGTACTGTGAGCAGTCAGATGTCAGAGGCCTGGCTTGACTCCTTGCAACCTTTGGGGGTGCCAAGGTCTGGTGGTGAGTCCTTGCGTGCTGCTCTCTGGCTTCACTGTATGCCAACCTAAATAAAACATCCCCATGTGTGGTTCACAGGAGAAAACAAAGGCTGCCCTTGCCTCTCTGGGACTGTTCCTGGGGTCTTCTCCTCAAAGGGAGAAGCTCAAAGGACCTTAGTGGAGCACGAGGACTGTTCTTGCTTCCCATTGGTGAGAACGAGGGCTGCTTGTGGGAAATTCTCAACCATTTTGCAGATCAGTTCACTGAAAATTCATCCAAGTTATGCATAAGCCATATGAAATTACGCAAATCTGTCACTAAATCACACTAGAGCACCATTTCGCCATGTTGATAGAACAAGTATGAAAAGTGGAAACAAATACAGCTATTTGGCGAGTGTGGGTTTTTTTCTGTGGTGAATAGCTGTATTCCTTGAATAATGCTTTCAGAGAAAAATATGCAACGGGATTTACAATTTTAAATGATTGATCTCTGCTGCCATACTAATGTTTATTTTACATATTTTTTCTGCCCTACTCATCACACGGGATTTTTCTTACAAGCAAAAGGATGATGGATGTGCTTGGACTGGGAATATGCAAAAAGGTATCCACAACTCAAGCAAAATTCAAAATAAGAAAAAGCTTAACAAAGTTCCAATAATTCAGTTAAGGTCTAATCACCATTCCTAAAATTTATTTTATTTTTGTCACCTGTTCTTTCATGTTGCTGCTAGCTATTTAGATCCAGGAGGTCAGTCTCTGGTGAACAGAAATTCCCAGAGTTAGCAGCTCTTGTCTGTATTTGAGGTCTTGCATTTATATATTCAAAAATGAGTGCTAGTCTTGGCTTAAAAAATAGACTGTCTCACTTCTATCTACATGAACAAAAAATCGAGTGTAGATTTTATGGTTTCCATCTCTGGTTCTGTTCCTGGAAGGCTGCAGTTATTCTAACCTCATGCTATTCATGTGATGACCTAAAACACAACCCAAGTGTATAAGTATTGCATGCTGAGAGCTGTGTGATCACAGCTTTTTGTAAGCACAGCATGTGGAAAAAGTGGAAGCACCACTGTCTGAGATGGCCTCTCCTTGGCATTTCTTGTTTTCTAGAAGAAACCTCCTCTGATCTGCTATTTCATAGGGAAGCCGTGCTAGAAGACAGACCCTTTCTGCAGCGGAGTGCCTTGGATGCTCACAGAAAGCATCAAAAAGCACCAGAAAAGATTCAACTTCATATGGGAGGCCGCAGCCTCAGACCAGAACACATCATGTGATGGAGGATGGATAGTGCCACCTGCACCCACATGAGCTGTGCACTACTAGTTGTTTTAGCTGATAAATGAGGCTTTTGAGCCATTTTATCGCTGTTGCTTCCCGCCTCAGGTATCAACATGTGGCCTGGAGATCTTGCTGCCATGAGAAAGGCTGCAAAGCTGCAGGGTCGTGTTGGTGCCGTGTGCTGGGGTCACTAGGAAAAAACGTGATATCATAAAGCAAGACATGACACTAAAATATGAAGCTGCGAAAGCCTGTCATTTGCAAAGCTGTAATATGCACTAATGTAGTGAAAGAGAGAGCAACTTAGATGTTAAGGTGATAATGTGCACTTACTGTATGTCTCTGGCCTGGAAAGAGACCAAAACTCTTTATTTTGACAAGGGATAATATGCATCTTTGATAGCGACTATGAAAGAAAATTCAGCTTGAGATGTCAAGTAGTCCAGCATGCAACAGAAAGCCGCCAACATCTGCTGAGGTGTCACATTTTCTTGCGTCAAAAATGCAACTCAGATGTAGCAGCAATCTTTGCAAGGGTAGCACCACTTCAGCAAAACCCCACCACCTAAGGCAGAGCATTGTCTGTTTATTTAAAACAAAATTAGGAACCAACAATGTATTATTCATGGTCTTTAGTGTATCCAGAGCGTCTTGTGTGTTTCTTTGACTGCTATAAATACAGATTCAGCTTGCCACACACAGAGCACTTCATCTGAATCTCGTCAAATGTGTACATTATTTACATTTCATCCCATCTTAAAATGTGGCTTTCTCTTTTGTGCTTCTAAGTGCTGCAGTAATGCCACACCACTGTGATGGTGGATTCTTAGCATCATGGTTCAGATCCCTTCCTGACTTCTGTGGTGTCAAATGGGAATGTCTTCCTTCTTATCAGAAATGTCACTTGGACTTTTCACCCTCAAAACAAAAATCAGGGTCTGTCCTTCTATAAAAAAATCAGGATGTCAACCTGAATCAATTGACCAAGTTTCTCCATTCGTCTTCTCTTCTGCCCCCCCACCCCCGACCTTTTTCTGCATGAGCAGTCACTTAAAGTCATGCATGTAATTATCTGACAGTTATTTCAATAATACAAAAATAAATTAAGTAATCCTTCTCCCCTTTTATGACTGGAATCTTGTGCTGAGCCTGTGGCTCCTTCCAGGAGTGTGGAGCATAGATATTACCATTTTTAGCTACAGTCGGTGGCTTTTATTCCTTTTCACAGATACACAAAATGCAAAAGACTGTTTATTTCCATCTCTCTTTATTTTTTTTCCAAGTGTAAACTAAACAACTCCTTTTACATCTCTTGCTGGTTAGCAGCCAATGTAAATGCTTATGCTAGGAGAACAAGCCCATTTCCTGCCGTTAAGGCTTTTTTGTTTATCCTAGGGCTACTCACTGCCACTGCCTGCCCCTGACAGACTATTAACCCCTGTTTCTAGCAGGCATACCAGATGTGGGTTTCTTAAGCAAATTATTGGTTATTTCACCACATGTCGTTTTTGCAGTTAAGTGCTTCCAGCCTCTCAGAACATTCCACAGAAATAACATCACATTTTCCTCCAACCTGTTAATTAGCATAATTATTTATCAGCCTGAAAACCACAGCTTGAGTTTGTTAAGCAGCAGACAGATATGCACTGGACAGTGGCCCAAGAGACTTGAAAGAGTGATGAGAGGAGGGAGGCTGTGGAAGCTGAGAGGCTGTGGGAAGGCATGCTGTTTGCATTTCCCTCCACCACCTTCTCTGAAGACCCTTCCAGCTGATAAGACACATCCCTTTTTCATGCTGCGGGGTTTCAGAGTTACTTGTCTGCCAAGATCTACCCAGCTGTAACAGGGAGATCTGGCTCCAGATCATCACCCCAAAAAAGAGGTGATGTGTGAAATACGCACCCTCTGCTAGCCCCGGCAAATAGTCCAGTCCTCCCTTTGCATTGGTTTGCTCTTTGTGCACACATCTCATCTCCCTTACTGAAAGGAAGGACAAGATTGCAACATTTATAAGGCTTCTAGGATGTAATTTGTTCAGTCAGCACATGAAATAATCAAGGGGGTCTTTGTCCAGTGTTGTGCATGCAATAGTCATCCTCATGTCAAAAACCATAGTGCCTTGCAGAATACATTGCAAGTAGCAGGTCCAAACTGCTCATTAAAACTACTCATTAGGTACCAATGATAGAGGTAATACACAAGTGCTTGATACCTTTGAAATGCCCAGGTGACCCCATTTTTTCAACCTGCAAATGCAGATGGTCTGTCTTGGACCTGAGCAGATTAAATCTCACTTGCCCCTGGGCCCCATGTAAATCTGGTGCTAGAAGTGTTTGCACAGGTCTCTGTATGGGGTGGATTGCACTCAACTTTTGAAAGGTTAGGCACTGTAATTTTCTACCTGAATGTGTCTAGGCTGCTTTTATAGCTGCAGCAAGTCCTGTACTTCTGCCAGCAGCTGTACTGTGGTTTATGTGTACCTGGTAATTGAGGGGCTTTCATGTAAAAATTAATAGTAGCATTATGGATCAGGGATGGATATGTTTCTAAGTGGCGGCATTTGAGCTTAGAGCTGCAATGGATTTTTTATTTTTTTTTTTTTTCAGTTAGACTTCAGAAAAACATAACTTCAACAAATGAACTAGACCACAGTTAACTGTGCTGGTTTTCCTAAAAAATGTTCAGGACATCCAATTATATTCCCAAGCCTTCCAGCTCATTTGCAAACCTATAGATGTAGTAGGAAGTACCCAAGACTAGAAAGCCATACAGGGCAGTGATCTCCTAAGTAGCCCCTTTGCTTCAACATTGTTAAGGATGCTGCAACAGGTTGGTGGCTCTCAGGTATACCTAAATTACTGTGAAATAAATGTCACAGCGCAGTGTGGACCAGTTGTCCACATGACGCATTAGCTGTCATTAGTTACCTACTAGACATTAAAACATAGCGCATTAAAACGCTCTAGTTAATAAACGAGCAGACAACACTTCATTTACTCAGGGTCTGTGTCCATTAATGGTAGCAGTTAATCAGCATGTTCGAAAATCTGTTTTGTTACTTTACCTCAGATGACGGATGCTAATCTGGGAACACTCTATTGGAAGTTTCAAGTCTTCATGAAACGTGAGGAGCTGTGCTTGCTAGTGTTGTATCCGCAGTTGGTTTTACTTTATCGTGTTAGTTCCTGTTATGCACTGCAGGCCAGATGGCAGCAGGCTGACACCAGTTTGAATAAGCGGGCGAAAAAACACATGCTCCTATGAATGATGAGCACAAGGCCTGTTTCTCCAGATGCTCAGGGAGATGCTTGATACAGTAAAATATAATGGTACACTGACATTTTAAGTGAGCAGCATGGGATCTTCTCCGTGGCTCGAGCAAATCACACCACAAATGGAAACCATTCAACAGAGACAATCTTGATGAAACACATTCAGGTCTTAATATAAGACCTCTAGGTACCAAGCCTGAGCTCATGGAGCAAACATAGGTATGCATATCTCCAAATGTTGAGAGAGATGCTGTAAAAAGAATGGAGAGAAGTGAAAAATCCTACCAAAGAGAATGGAGAGAAGTGAAAAATCTTACCAAACTGAGAATCTACTGGCCCTTGGCAGCTATAATTACCAGGTATTCGCTCATGCCTGGTTTTTATGGAATTCAAGGGTTTTTAAAAGTGATTATAACATTTTACTGACTTAGATGAGAAGGAGCTGCTTGTCAACAAATAGGAAAGATCATAAATACAATGTTCATAGAAGCCAGCTTCAAACTATCCAGCAAATTATCTTTTGTTGCCGACATTCATTCACTCCTTTGTTTTTAAATATATATTTTTTTCTCATGCATGACAAAAAATATTATTTTTCCTTAAATAACTTAGTTGTTACCATTAATTGTTCACTCACATTTTGTTAACCGTCACAGGAAGGTAAGGGTCTCTGTGAGAATACATTCATTTAGGGACAAATTGATGACAGTTCCTTTTTTTTTTTTTTCTATTTCTAGAATGACACACATGGGCCATATTTTCTCACAGGAAGGAAGAGAGATTGATTTAAGCTGAGTGCACAAATACCTGCAGAAATGTAAATTTCTCTGGATCAATGGCTAAACCCAATAAACTTTAAAGAAAAATCCTACTGATTTCAAATGAAACTAGTTGTGACTGCAAATGAATTTTCAGTAAATCATGACAGCTTTTGGCTCTGCTAGATTCCCTTGCCAAAATTCCCCAGATCAAGCAATGCATGCTTGTTATGTTCTGCAATTGCATCTGCAGTGACTCACACGTACCAATGGATATCTGGAGCCCAGATGTTACGTGAAAGGGTGAAAATATCACACTGGCTCAGGGTCTATTCTTTCACATTGCTCCCTTGATGATTCCTGCTCCCTCCCCACAATGTAATTTAAAGAGAGAAGAGCTGATAAGGTTTCCACATTTCTCCTTAGGAATCTGTGGCATTCACTTGTGGCTGCAATAAACAGGTCCTTTAATGCCATCAGCAGCTCAAAAGAATTTTGAATGCATACTGGAGTACAATCTCTTAACCATTTTCTCTCATTTCCAGTTAGCCCCTGTAAGTTTGGCTATTTTTTTTTTTTTTTCATGATAATTTTAACTGGATGATTCAGTAACAGTAGGTACTATTGAGGCAAGATCAAGATGTGTGTTTTGCTGTACCAAAGAGGTAAATACACATTCCCTTTAGCAACACTGGCAATAACAGCTCATCCAAAGAAGGATTTTTACCCTTTTCTCCCCTTAGAAGGTGTTCTATTCCTATTCCTTCACTTAGACTTAGTTTACTCATCGGTTAGATAGGGAAGGATGATGTAGTCAATACAGACAACTTTCCTACAGGCTCGCAGTGGGAATTGTCTTTCCAGAAGCTGCAGGCACCAGGATGGGACAGATGAGATTAAATTTTCAAGCTTTACTTTAATTTGTGAAGTCAATAGCTTCTGAAGTTGGAAGTGAGGGTGAGCACTCTGTGCACGCCCTCAGCGCTGTTACTCCGCTTTGGATTTCTTTTTATGATTTTCCCAATGCAAATATACTCTTATACTCCCTATTTGCTAGCAATATAGCAAGTGCATCATTTTATACACCTGCATTATCTATTTTCTTCCTGAGCAGTCATTAGATGACGAAGGGCAAAACACGCTTCTAGAAGAGCCACCTTTTTGAGGAGATTCAGACCTCTGGTTTGGTGACTTGCCTGAGTGAAAACTCTCAAATGAGATGCTTCACTCACCACCCTGCATGGGTTCCCCGAATCTCCCTTGTCACTCAAGTTTAGTCTGGAACCCCTATCAATGAGCAGGAAGCTGAGCCAGTGCCAGTTGCGAGGCGGTAGCTCAGCTCTTCAGGAAGCGCGTGAGCACCCACAGGATAGTAGATCTGA
The DNA here is from genome assembly GCF_963924245.1 of Chroicocephalus ridibundus. Lineage (NCBI taxonomy): Eukaryota > Metazoa > Chordata > Aves > Charadriiformes > Laridae > Chroicocephalus > Chroicocephalus ridibundus. Next base: position 42,152,742 of record NC_086316.1, read on the forward strand.
CCTTAGAAAGAGGGAGGAGAAGGAAGCACGCAGCCTGCTCACACCATTGCCTCACACAGACGGGGAATGAAAGAAACTTCAAGTTGCACAGTGGCAGAAAGCTGGAAGAGGAGAAGCAAGATCCAGGCAGCAGCCTCCCACCTGCATTACCAACTAGCCCACAGTCCTGACTCTGGAAGCACCCTGTGAGGTTCAGCTACCACAGATCAACCCCTTTAACTGCCTTCTTCCCTCCACACAGTCCCCACAAGCAAGGCACTCTGAGGCACACAAACCCACTCACCTAGGATCTGCCTATAAACAACCTCCCAGGGGGAGGGGTCCTGACGGTGTTTTATGGTTACCACCTGTTGTTGCTCTGATCATATACTCCCACCAAGTCACCTGTAAACCCATTCACCTCGGCAGACACAGCAGAATCTAGCACAGTTTTAGCGAGTCTTTCATCCATAATGACATCTTGCTAGCTACTTTATCATATCTTGTATTTTATCTTTCCATGAAAAAGAGTCGAAGGGTTTTTTCACAAAGAAAAACCTACAGTTCTGGTATTATTACACATCACGGGTACAAAGCTGTCTAGCGTTTTGCTCTTTAATATACTTAAATGAAACAATAAAACATTAATAATGTTTGTTATTTAAGATTAGTTAAGTGAACACCAGCATTCACTGATATATTTCAGCCAGAGGGGTTCCTCCGCACTGAAAAAACTTTTTTTTTTTTTTTAAATAGAATCAGACTCCAGAAATCTCTCCTCTAAAGTTTTTCAAAACTGGTAGAAAAATATCTAACTTCATTGTAAATCCTCCCACTCAGATGCTTGGTTTTTTGAGGGGGTGTTTTTTAATAGACTTTAGAAAGTTGGAAGCCAAAGCAAGTTTAGAATAGAAACTCAATAGAACAGCAGCTGGTGGCAAACCCTAAACATGCCTCGACTCCTGTTGCTCCAGTAAGATACTTGTCTACTAGGGTTGAAAAATTTGAAGGAGCCACTGTGTTATTTGATACAGTACAAATAACCTTCCTAATTAATACTTTTTCTATTTATTTGTGAAAGCTCCTAAAACATAGTTCATAATATTTAGCTCTTGGGTCCCTCTGAGAAATCGGACAGGCAGCCTGAGAAGCCTGCAGTGGGACAGGGAAGACAGAGAAGCAGCAAGCTCCCTGGGACGCCTGCGCCAGCCATGCACCACACCACTAACCCAGCTCTCTGCTGTTGGTGCTAATGCCACTTCTTCCCCAGCAGCCCAAGTGGAGAATGGGGCGTATTAGTCCTAACACCCATGTACTGGCTTCGCTCTGACCCTCTGACCCTCAAAGTTATTTAAATTATTTTGTTTTTTCCTTGTGTGTGTATGCTTAATTTAATACAGGTCCAATTCTCTGCCGGAGTGCCGGAGCCCAGCATTGCAGCAGCAATTCTAATGAAAAATGGTGGTTGCACACACTTTCCAGGCGTTTTGCAGCTGAAGTAAATACTTTGTTCCTGAGAAACCTGAACTGCTGCTCGATTAAAGTCACCAACAGTTTTCAAGCTGGTGTTTATCTGCAACATCTCAAGTGAGATCTTGCTTCTAATATTGTTTTACACTTCTTTCTGCAGCACCTTCCTAGTAGGTGAGAGCAAACTGGCAAGGCTGAATGTTCTTGTGACCTGGCTATCAGTGTGCAGGAATCTTAACAGCAAGGGTCATCGTTTATTTTGAGCCCACAAGAGACCTGATTTGAGTATCGCACAACACCTTCCAATGTATTCCATGAAAGCAGTGATTGAATTGTTTGACTATATCATTTATTCCTGTTTTAAAATTCAGATCTACAGGGGCCTAAAGAAATTAAAAAAAAAAAAAAAGATACAGTTATGAACGTGGTTGTACATCTAGTGCTTTTGTGACCATTGGACATTTACAAATTCTGCACTACTCAGCAATCACCAGGGTCTGCAAAAGAGTGTGAAAAATTTCCTTCTGTGATACTCATCATCACAGACATGTACTGAAATAACTGTGTCAGGGTACGGGGAGGTGTGATGTCTGGGTGCAAGCTCTGACTGGCAGCACTTTGCTGGTCAAAGCCCTTAGGGGTAGATGCACTTATACCAGCAAATTCATGCTTCTGCCAGAACTGTTCTTTTACTCAAAATACATTTTTGCCACTTCTTTACAATCATAGTGATTGTCTCTATGCTAAGCATGATTTAGTATATGTTCACCCATGCTGGTAATGAATTCCTAATGTCACTTTCCATAAAACTTCTTCCAGCATTTACTATAGGCCTGTGCAGTTACAGTAGTGAGTGCTCAGAGTGACACATAAAAGCAGAGCACTCTCACCCATAAGGTCATCTGTATTTTTCTTATTACACTGTGTTAAACTTTACTACATTTTCTTTTCTGGCCAGAAGCAGGAAATATATCTCAGAAAATGAGGGTAACAAGCTGCCGAGGTTGAGAAGCACAGCTTTGCTATGTCATATCATGGCTCTGTATCGAGAGATCTAGAAGAAACTGAAGATGTGCCTGATATATTGCCACAAAGCATTCCAGTGAAAGCTACAGGGTAAGGCGAATGTCTGGAGCAACAGTTTCCTGGTATCAGCCTATAGAGCCCTGGTATTCTACAGACCTGTAGCACATTCTCGGAGTGGTAATATTATCTTCGTAGTATTTCAATTCAAAGTTAAATAAAGAGTAATGTAACGAGACCGCCTTAGAGTAATCATCAGGATCATTGTGGTCGTCTTCATCAGAACTGTTGCAAAAATGGCTTCAGTTTGTAACTCTACTTAGAAGAATGGCCCAGTGACCCAAAAATGACACAGTGGCATTTCACCTTATCACCCCTGGTGATGAAACACAAAGCATTCAGGCATTTTGTATTATTTGTAAAGATTTCAAAACCATATTTTTATGACCCATGCGAAGAAACCATAGGGTCTCATAATTAACGATGAGTCATACTTAAAAGGTGGGAGTTTTCACACCTTTGCTCTAATTTAGTTTAGCCAGCAGTATTCATGAAAAGATCATATGTTTATACAGGAATTAATGGGAAATCTCATCTGAATTTTGTTAGACCTCTTAGCCTTCTTCAGAGCATTTCAGAAGCTCTGTTGCTAATCAAACCCAGATAGTACAGAAAAGATGGAAATAAGAAGTAAGTTCACTGTAGCCAGTTTGAATGGCATCACTTCGATTTTGGGGTTGGATCAGGGCTGTTTTTTTCATTCTTCTGAATAGTTCATTTAGTCCTATCAAGGGCTAACAGGAAATTTGTCACTATTCCACACAAAGATGCAAGAGCAAAATCAGTTTCCCATGCAAAGAGCAATTTAGTGACATTTCCATCCAGAATCCTAAGGAAAGTATAAGCTTGTTGGCCAAAGACTAGACACATGAGAGACTTTTGCCAGAAAAAAAAAAAAGGCATAAAAAAAAAAAAGCTTTTCAGTTCAATCACAAGTTTAAACTCATCTGAAGGTCAGAAATCCTTTAGAAATTTGTGGGGTATCTGGGCAAGCCAGAAAAAAGTCAGAACAGATTTTAGGATGTGGTAAAAGGGCTTTGTGTATTTTAAGGAGTGGTATAACTATCTTTGCTATCTTTCTTACAGTACAGTAATATTTTCTAGGATAAACACATCTGTCATGCTTAATTACATTTTCTTACAAACATAAAACTGGCCAAATTCTGCATCTGGCTCTGCTGAGGTAAATTCAGAGTGAAGCCTGTAAACTCGGTAGAATAGCCTACAAAATCAGTTGAATTGATTCAGATTTGCCTACTGGTAATTTAGTGCAGAGGTTGAGCACAGTTGGCTCCAATCTACGTAGAGTGACAGTGTGGAAAAATGGGAAAAGAAGTCTCGCCAAATCAATGGAGTGACTCAAAAAATATTGCCATTGAATTATGGTCCTCTAAGCAGGCTACTCACTGCAAAAGAAATGCTCTTAGCCTTGCATCAAGACAGAAGCGTCATTTTTGCTTGAATTCTCGCAATGACCTCAATTTTAAATCAGGTTTCTGAGGTAGAAACCCAGCGTATTTCTTGAGGTCATTTTTTCTGTAGAACTTGGACAGCCTCTGCTTTGTGTATATACTTTTTTTTTTAAACTTCCATGTATTTTCAGGAAGTGATATCATATGAACATGCTGGTAAAATTAGCCTGAGGCTTTTACTCCATTTATATACAACAAAAGAAATCTTTGTCACTAATTACTTACAAACTTATTATTGGTCCCTTGTAACTGCATAGCCAATGATTACAGCAGAAAAACAATAATTTTATGTAGTTATGACTAAATACCAGCACAACCCTCATATTATCAATAATCACTGTAATAAAGCTGGCTTATTGTTCTAGCATTAAGAGGTCCCAGTATGTACTTGATGCTTATGTTAACTGGAGCTGTGTTTCAGCTTAATATCATTTCTGGGAATACTGAGATAATAAAAAATTACTGGCTTTCATATGATACACATATGCCAGAAGGGACAGTCTCTGGTTTTCAGTTTGTTCATTAGTTGGCCTCTTCAAGACGGTCTCGCATTTTAATAAATCTGAGTGGCTGTGCCTATTTTTTTTTCCAGAGAACTTTCAAAAGATACCAGGCACATACAGCGTATCCCCATTTTTTTTTCCAATAGTGTGCAATGGTTTCTTAAGAAAGGAGAAACAAATTAGGTTACTTTGAAATGTAAATGTGCCATATATGACACAAATAATATTGGTTAAAAAGAAGTTTTAATCCCTTGTGGAACTTCAGCCTCTGAGCTTGAATTTTATGCTAATGTATCTCTTAATCTGCAATATTGGGACACTTTCTGTAGTGAATAAACCCAATTTTGATAAATTCAGCCCTACATTGAAATTTTCTCCACATCCCCTGGGCAAATCTATATTTACTTTTGGGGAAAGGAAACAGGTGATTTAATTTACACTTACCTTGGTTTGCAATGCTCGGACAGGACTGACGGTGAGTATGCCAGCGCAGAGCAGCTTTTCCAGAGAGGTCAGTCCCCCAGTGCGCCTGCCCGGGCACTGAAGCCTTTCTCATGGCCAGAAGCTGCGACATGGCGGCTCCTGAGCACAAAAGCTGCTGGGATTTGGGCAGGCCCCACCTGCAGTGCCCACCAAATGCTCCCAACAGAGACAAGAGGCAGCTCCTGTGTACGGAAGATGAGCCCGTGCAGCTTTAGTCACTCGGCTTTACTGAGTGCCGATCAGATCCTCTAAGGCACAGCAACACTGTCTAATGGCTTGGGCAGAAGCCCACCATTCCACACCTGCTTAATTTTAAATTTTGCCCCTGCCACTGCATCAGTGTATGGGCATGGTGCTAAACTGTCTCTGTTGGTTCTTTCACAGGTGAAGTAGGCATTAAAGTGTGCCTGTATCAGCTTGAGAAGGAGGCATACAAAGAAGAAGCCTCTCATTTCCTAATGACACCGAAGAAAGTGTGAAAATTAGATAAAGTTTAATTGAGCCTGTGTTTTGCCACTTCACTGAAGCCAGGAGTTCGCTTTGCATGTCTCCCCATGTGACGCACCATAGAGTAACTTGCAGGCAGACGCATGGGCGGAATAATGTCTGCAGAGCTCCTCACTGAGATTGATGCAGAGGAAGCCCTCAAAATAAGCAATTCAGCCTCAAGAAGGCTTTTCCTTCCTGACAGATCCATACCAAATAGGGACAAGGCAGATGCTTGCCTGGAGGCAGCCACGTACACGTCAGGGTGTAAGCTGAACTAGACTATATTACCATAACACTGCTGTAACTTTAAGGAAAAGTAACTTCTTTACAGCTGCAGTATAGCTACATAGTCTGGCTGAAGTGAGAACAGTGCACATCATTCGCTGAAAATTCACCGGTTAGTTTTTCCCTTCTCCCCGTGCTGCCCAGTTTAGTAGCATGAATCAACACACCTGCAAACAGACAGAGGTTTGCCTGACAAAGCTCATTCAAAATACAGTATTCAGGCAGGGATATCACGTCAATCAGAAAAATCTTGCTGTCTTGCTATTCTTATAGGCAGTTGGAAGGTTTCAGCACTTTCATCCAGCGCCCCTCCAAAACATTCTAAACCCCTGAAGGCCACTGCTGCCTTTTATATTAAGTAACAGAACCAAAAGCAGCAATGAGGAAAGCATATAAGCATGTGCTTGCAGTTAATGACTCTACACACATGCTGAAAATTAAATGTATACTTTGTGCTTTCCTGGATGAGGGCCAGAGAAGGCAGCTCACAGGACGAAGTCACTAATGAGCATAGTATACAGCTCACAGCACACTGCAGGGAACTTTTTTCTTGTCTAGCAGTTTTAAAGAAAAAAAACTGCAGCCTTCCTTCAGCGCACTAGTGTTTTGCACAGAAGGAAAGTGTGGTCTTTAAAGGGGGTTTATGTCAAGACTCTTGAGATGAGAGTCACATGGCCCCAGTTCTGATAATGGCAGAGCTTTGACCCACCCTGTTCTCATGGGCAAACAGAAGTAAAGCCTGTAGCCTGTCTCGAACAAGAGAAAACTGGGGTCCAGCTCTACTTGTCGCCATTATACTCTTTTTCAATGTTTCTGCATTTCTTTGGTTGTGCATGTATAATGACATACAAACTGACAATCACAATAACTAGTGCACTTTCCTGTGCTCCTCTTGTCTCTCATGGGGTTGGGCAATAGAAGCGGGAAGAATTTGCCCACCCTGTCCAGAAACATTGCAAACAATTAATAAGTAAGTGTGGGTATTTCTTGCTCAAAGTAGAAACCCAGTCAGTTCGAGTTTCCTTCTAGTGGACAAGGAAAATAAAAATTGTTTTGTTCATTTTGTCTCTCCTCTACCCAGAAAAAAAAAAAAAGAAAAAAGATTGCAGCATTTTTGTTTTGGTTTAATTGGCTTTCCCTGGTTATTATTTCAATAAATTATGGATTACATGAAGGATGAAAGCATGAGAATTTGAGAACTTGTGTTTATGAGAAGAGGCCAGCCTCCCTCTTGCCCAATGCTTCTTTGGGTCATTCCTTTGTGCACAGTCATTCACATCTACTGCAAACTCCAGTCCCACAGAACACAAACTCCAGTCCCACACAATGCATGACAACAGGCATGGAGATCTAATGCTTTTGTGAATACGGAGAGAGAACAGCATGGAAGGAAAAGATACGAGGTTTATATCACTTTATGGATCCATCTGTTGACTTCAGCTGCCTTAACCAGTTCAACCAAACCCTAACCAGGATGAAGCGGTGGGAAGGACACAATGATCAGCTGCAGGGTTGATGCTAGCCTCGAGTTCAGGCAGCTGTGCAACGCACAGCACACACAATGCACAAAAAGCAAGATCAATGGGAAAACAGGAAAGGAGGGGAAACATGCCTAATTTAAGCAAATACAACTGGGCCGTGTCACGTACAGCAAGCGATCACGTCCACCTCTATTTACAATGTCTGCATGTGTCTGTGTGCGGAAATTGCCTCTGAAAACACCAGTCCCAGAAGCAGAGGAGCAGCCATGATACAAAACAAAACCCTTAAGACAGGAAAAAACAAAGTGCTGCCCTGTGGGCTTGACAGTCTGCCTCAAGGAAAAATAGCTTTGTCTGTTCAACCCAACTTCCTTCAGCTGTAATGCTGAGGACTCAGAGAAGCAGTAGTCTCACATAAATCAAAGGTATTCAGACTACAGACATTTTTTTAAATGAAGAAAATACTCCAAGGACAAATCTCTCTGATTAACAGGAAGAGGCTACAGAGCAGGTGATGTTCCAGTTTTTCTCTTAGTCTGATCTAGCAGACTGAGAGTCAGCATAATTACAAATCCATAAAACATCTCAGCTTCTAGCCGAAACACCAGGGCAATGCATTTCTGCTTTTGTCATCTGAATACTCATATGTTACTTTCCCTCATTTCTGCAATTGTTTGCAAGTGTGCTGGTGCTCATTCTGAAAAAAAACAACCCTGCATACACTGGTTGTCTTAAAATCCAGTGCTTCAATTCACAGGTTTCTTTGTCATCCTCCTGTGTGCTGCCATTCGTAGCAGGGACTAGCCTGGGGACAGTGACCGCCTCTGGTGGTTGGGGTGTTTGTCCAGAGCTGGAACAAACTCAGTCTGGCTTTGACGCTGCTGGCTTAGGTGTCGTGAACTGATCAAATGGCTGAGATGTGAAGGTGTTTTATCTTCAGGGACTTAATTTCTCCTCCAAAAGTGCAAACTAAGGCTAAACCAAGTGCAAAGGAAAAAATTGCTGAAGGAAAGCAGCAGGGAAAGAAGAGGTATGTGTATGTGTATTTAATGCATTGTTTAGATGGCGGATGTGGAAGTAGAAATATCTGTCAGCTTCTTAACACAGGTCAGTTTGGCTTTGTCTCTGGAGTACCTACCTGTTCTGTGGCTGTAGTGTAGTTACAGCTACAGAGTGGGTCAGGCTTTACCCTTGGTGATACTTCTCCAGCCCTGTTAGTGACTTTTACTTGTCCTGTTGTCTACAGTCAATTTAAAAATGCAAGCAGCAGTTCATTTTTTCGTACCTGTCCTTTAGCCCTGCATGAGCCCCTGGCTGCTAGGTGGCATTGAAGAAGAAGCTTTTAACAAGTATTCAAAATTTCCCATTAGTCTCTTTGTTTTCTTGCCTTTTGATGGCAGGGTAGCTGTTTCCCAAGAGCTGACGCAATTGCAAGAAGGAGGTGCTACGGTGGTAATGTAGTTGCTGAGGTGGGACAAACAGAAGGGGCATGTTTCATTATCTAATCTTCCCCTTGTATATGGCTTTCACCATGTTTAATTTTCTAGTCTTATTTTTTTCTGGATTTAAATATTTTAATATCATAAACAAATAAAGATTAGAAAAGTCAAACAGTCTGAGTCTGCCTCTGTGTTAACATAGTGGATGGTTTCATAATATAAAAGTTTATTTCTAAATAAGGCAAAGATGAGTTCTTCCAACATGAGCTGGAGCAAGAAAAAGAAAAAATCATTGCAGTTGTTGTCACTGGTATGTGCTAGTGCACTTCATCGCTGTCTAGCAGGGTTTTGAAGCAAGGGACAGTTTCTGAGACACGCAAGTAAAATAGGTCATTGGCATAATGCTGTTAGGCCCCTGTGAATTGTCACTGTGAGAATGAGTCAAAGCTCTTCTCCCCACGTCAGGCAGAAGAACTACACCCTTCCCTTTTAATATGGTCATGGGCATCTCGGTTGAACTGAAAATGTAATAGATGGTCTCCTTTTTAGTCCTCCTTCAGTTCTTCTTTGTCTGATCCTTTTTCTAAGGAGCTTTTTGCCATCTATCTTGTGTCACCACACCTGCTGCTTCCTGGGGTGAGTGGGAAGATCCTGTTCAATGCAATTGTGTTCAAGATAATCTGATTGAATTCAAATTATAACGTCTAGCTGGATAGGTCAGAGATACAGATATACCAGACTGGTTCTGTATGGCCTGTGAAAGGTCTGCAATAAGCTTCCATCACTCTGTATCCAATATGTCACCCACTTTAGACATTTCATTTTAATTCCTAGCAGAAGTGACCTCTCTGCAATGTTCCTCCAAGGTATTCTGATGACTACACATCTGCCCTTCATGATAAATCTCTTATTGTAGCAAGTGTCAGTTGCTAGGTCCAAAAGAAAAATCTTGTCAGTCTTCTCTCTGGTACTTACACACCAACACGCAGAACCAAACTGTACGTACTAAGTGTTCTGAATACCTTTGCATTATTTTTCACAAACAAAACAGAAACATTTTCCATTAACATTAATTTGCAAAGCATTGTTGCTTTGCTTGGATGACATGAGAAAAGATTTTTCCACAAATGGTAGATGAGGAAAGAAGAAATCAAATCCTGCTTTACAAATGCACACAATCCTGAACCCACCGGGGGCTGGAGCCGCGGCATTTGTCACAGCCGAGGGAGACTGTGTCTGTGGAGATCCCTTGTTTAAATGTTGGCAACACGTTATTGATTAGCACCTGCTCCCCAGGTTCAAGTGGGACATTGTGAGTTTATAGATCATATAAAATGTTTCCTCAGGTGCAAGGACCAAGGTGGTGTGTTTGTGTAGTTATTGTTAAGCTGGGAGTGAAATTAATTCAAATGACTTGTGAATCTCCAGGGAGGCAGGAAATGGGAAGTACCAATTTCCATGAGGTAGGATGCACTTGGCCAAAATGGGTTCTTGGTTACACCTCAGACTTTTCATCAGTTCCAGGATCCCGCAGAGACGGGAGTGGAGCCAGGATCTGTCCTGGAGTTGCTGTGCCTCAGCCTGAGTCTCAATCTAAAATGTCGGTAGGTTCCACATCTCTTGTTCCCCTGCAAGCTTTCTCCTCTTCTGCTTTAATTCCAGGTAACTTATTTTTGGCCAGCATGCAGTGGGAAGCTATCCAAACTTTTTCCACAGACTTTATTCTCCACACCGGCAATCACAGCTGTCATGACTTCATAACTATGAAACAGTACTGCAAGCGGGGGTAACAGGCCCCGGATTGTAGTCGTCTGGCAGGAGATATAAAGTGGCAAATGCAACCTGTGTAATGCTTGACCTCATGCTGTGTTATTGCAGAAAAACACTTTTATCATGCACACAAATCACTTTGCCTCTTTTTTTTTTTTCCTTCTTTCGCTTTTCTTTAGCTCAGAAGGTCGGTATTTTCAACACACTCTAACCACTAAAGAAAAAAATGTGCTCACAAATAAAGCCCGTGAATAAGAATGGGTTATACTGACCCAGGCTGAATACCTGTGGTAACAAGCTGGTCCTCTAAAGGCCATGGCAAAGCTCCCACCCACTTTATTTGGACCAAGAGTTCACTCTTAACCTTCATTTTCTCTGTATTAAATATGATGCTGGTACTATACTCTGATGAAGGACACACGTAGATCTACTTATATGTCAATCTTATTGTATTTTTGTCTTTTCAGTGGAAATGATCAGAAAAAATAATAATAAGAAATTACAGTTGAATGTACTGCTGAACTCAGGCTGTATTGTTCAGCGGCGTTGGCTTTTCCTTCTTTCTGTGTATGCTTTCCACAACAGAGAAATAGTGAATAGGTGTGACATTTAAGGTAATGACAAAGCACTTCTTCATGAGGAATCGGGCAGTTCACCTCCTTTTGAGGCTTTCACACTCTCTGGAGACTTTGGTAGACATCAAGACATTGGTTTCCACGTTAGGTCTATTCAGAAGAAATATCTGCTTAGTCACATGGGTAAGCAGTTTCTAACACAGGAACCTCATGCTCTGCAACACATTTCAAGGAGTTCGACACATCTCTTCTTTCATCTGTTTCTTTCCGTTTGCCACTTTCACTTAAGTAGTTTCAGCCATCAACTATGAATTTGCCCCTGAGCGTGGATGAACATGCCTGCAACTGCATACAAGAGACTGAGCCTGGCTCTATGTGTCAGGGGATGGCACTTAATGTTCACCGGAGCAGCACTCTTCTGCAGCCCTTACCCTATCTTCTGCTGTATTCTGCTGGGCATGTTGCAGCACTATGCATTCTCATGAAAATTTGAAGGATTTCAGCATATGTGTCTATGCATATGTGTGCACATACACACACATCGTGTATATATGTACATATGTTTGTACATATTCACACATGACTTTTCTTCCTGCCCCACATTGTGCAAAAAGTGTACCCATGTGGAACAGTCACATAATCTTACATGGACAGGGAGACACTATATAAAAGTGTTTGTTGGTTTGTTTTTTATGGCCCTCTATCTTTACTGCTTTATATTGCTTTGGCAGTCACATATTGCTAGGGGTAAGATAGATTTATTGTTGGTTTTGCGTCCAGTTGACAGGTACAATGTCAGATTTTGCTCCACTACAGGTCTCCCTAGTTTGCTGGTGGATTGCATCAGTGCAACCAGGAGAGTTTTCTAGGGTTTACAAAATTTTCATTGGTATGTAAATCGTGCAGTTGTGATGAAAAAACATAATGTCTGTTTCTCCAGAGAGGAAGTTTGCCAGGCCAAAGCCTGTTGTCCTCTCTGCAAGGCATGACTAAAACATGGTGCATTTCTGTAGTTACCTCTGTTTTCAATTCAGAGTGGAAAGGGGCATGAACTGAGGCAAAAATTAATTCTTTGTAATGTGCTTATGAATTTGTGGACATAATCTATGATCAAAGTCATGCCAACCACTAATTGCAAAAGGGTCAGCAGGACTCCACCCACAGTAATTAACAGTAGCATCACAAGGGGCAAAGTTAACACCAAAATGCTTCTCCTTTGCTGACATGCTACAGCTTTGAGCTATAAAAGAATGAGCAGTTTTCAAACTATTAAAGTAAATGCATCTATCAAAAGTCAATATTTTTGCTTTGTCATTTGTATTATTATAGGTAGCCAGCCAAAAAAACTCCAGTGAAAGCAATTTCACTGCTGCAATGACACAAGTGAACATCTGTAGACAAAAGTCCTTCATATTTCTTTTAAATATTTAGTTTAGATTATGGCTCCCTTGACTGAGAAAAACATTTTGCAGTTATAACGTGCTGATTGTACAGTTGCTGAAGAACCCACATAACAGCAGGGGTGAGGTTTTACAGGCTCCACTATAATGTCCAAGCTATTAAACATCAAGCAACAGCATTTTTTTGGCCTAACCTGAGAGCTCTCCAGGGAGAAGCCATAAAATATAGCCCTGTACAAGATGTCACCCACAGGGGCCACACTGTGTTTGTGGATTAAACTTAAAATGATTAACATTGATGTTTAATATCTGCTAACAGTGTGAGTGCAGATGTAACCAGCATAAGAAATATGCGGTCAGTTTCTTTGTTACAAAAGTAGAGTGAATTAGCCAGAAAGGGCATTACTTGTGAAGCCAGACCCAAGATTATTTACCAATAGTAACATCAAGTAGTTGCAGGTTTGGGTGTTTTTTAAGTACTTATTAAAAAGAATCACCAGGAACACAGAGCTCCATGGAAAACCCCTGACTAGAGAAGGAGAAACAGAGGTGAAGTGCAAAGAACAGTGGCAGATTTCAGGACTTGGAGAGGCTGCCAAAGATGCTTTGGTTCAGGCCATAGCTGAGAAATCCATCCACTAGTGCAAAAAACAGAAGGGCAAATGAATGGATGAATGGAGCTAGTGATTCGCTTTATCTTCGGTTTATAAATTGCTCAGCTCGGACGGGCAAACAGGCACTTGAGCCAAATCACAGACTATCTGGGGGTGTCAAAAGTAAGTACAATAAGACATACTCACATGCAGGACAGACCACATACACGTTCTGCAGTTTAGCATATGAAAGAGAGATAGTTTGAGAGTCTTCCTCTCAACTGGGCTTTGGACGCTGTACACCATGGTCTGGATTCGGGGCCATGCACATTTTCTATAAAAACAAGCCTAGTCAACATGGAAGTTTTTTATTAAGTTAGGAGCTGGCTCTTGAAAAAGAGAGTTTTCTGATACCAGTCCTATTTTCAGTTATTCAGTTCTGAGAAAAAAAAAAAAAATAGCTAGGCTGGTGGCCTTGCTGAGAGCAAGTCTTTACTTAGCAGTTGCACTTGCACTATTCCAAGCTAGCAATGTTTCAGGCTTCTGCACATCACACAGCCAATCTCTTTCCTTCCTGTAGACTGCAATGTGCTTTAAGAAATATTATCTGGCCGTTGTATCCACAGCACTGGCACCAACAGCTACTGGTGATGGGCTTAGAAATGTATAATCCAAGCAACTAGATATCTCAACCTATACACACACCTATGAAACTAGACACCATAGCACCTGTTGCTACTGCTTCCTCTCATAGCAGCACCCAAGAATCTCACTCAGGCCTACTCCAGAAATGAGAATGAATAAACTAGAAATAATAGGTCAACCCTGTGTCATCTACTTCATACCTAGTCTCATGATGAAGGCATGTCAAAACTTACAGAAGACAGGAAAACCTGGATCAGCAAAGGTGATTAGAGACAGTCAACATGGCTTCACCAAGGGCAAATTGTGCCTGACTTATCTAGAGGCCTTCTACAATGGAGTAACTGCATCAGTGACACAGGAAGAACTACGAATGTCATCTGTCTAGACTTGTGTAAGGCCTTTGATACAGTCCCCCTCAACATTCTTGCTGCTAAATTGGAGAGATATGGGTTTGACAGGTGGACTGTTAGATTGATAAGGAAGTGGCTGGAAGACTGTAGCTGAAGACTTATAGTCAATGGCTTGATGTCTAAGTGGAAACCAGTAACGAGTGGTGTCCCTCAAGAGACTGTACTGAGGCAAATACCATCTTCATCAATGACATAGTGGAATCAAGTGCACCCTCAGCAAGTTTGTGGATGGCACCAAGCTGAGTGGTACACTTGATTCACTTGATACACTTGATTAAGTGCTGGAGCTTGTCCAGAGGAGAGCTACCAGGCTGGTGAGGGTTCTGGAGACCAGGTCACATGAGGGGAGGCTGAGGGAGCTGGACATGTTTAGCTTGAAGAAGAGGGGACTGAGGGGAGACCTCATTGCCCTCTACAATTACCTGAAAGGAGGTTGTAGAGAAGTGGCTTGTTGGCCTCTTCTCCCAAGTAAATAATGACAGGACCAGAGGTAATGGTCTGAAGTTGCAGCAGGGGAGGTTTAGGTTAGATATTAGGAGGAATTACTTTACTGAAAGAGTGGTCAGGCACTGGAACGTCCTGCCCAGGGAGGTGGTTGAGTCGCCATCCCTAGAGGTATTTAAGAAACGTCTAGATGTGGCACTTCAGGGCATGCTCTAGTGGCAGAGATTGTAGGTTGTCTGGTTGGACGTGATGATCTTAAGGGTCCTTTCCAACCATGAATATTCTGTGATTCTGTGATTCACTATAGGGAGGGATGGCATCCAGAGGGACCTTGACAGGCTTGAGGAGTTGGGCCCATGTGAACCACATGAAGTTCAGCAAGGTAAGACGTATGTTCTGCTGAGTCAGGTCAAGCCCTGGCGTCAATACAGGGGATGAAGGGATTGAAAGCAGCCCTGAAGAGAAGGGCTTGGGGATACTCGTGGACAAAAATTGGACTTGAGCCAGAAATGTGTACTTGCAGCCCAGAAAACAAACCGTATCCTGCGCTGCATCAAAAGAAGCATGGCCGGCTTCTTTTGGAAGAGGTTGGAAGAGGTGATTCTGCCCCTCTACTCCATGCTGGTGAGACCTCACCTAGACTACTGCATCCAGCTCTGGAGTCCTCAGCACAGGAAAGATGTGGACCTGTCAGAGTGCCACAAGGACCAGAGGAGAGCCACAAAAATATTCAGAGGGCTGGAACTTCTCTCCTGTGAAGAAAGGCTGAGAGAGTTGGGGTTTTCCAGCCTATAGAAAAGAAGGCTGAAGGGAGACCATATTGCAGCCTTTCAATATCTAAAGGGGCTTGTGAGAAAAATGGAGAAAGACATTTTACAAAGGCCTGTAGTGTTAGGACAAGAGGCAGTGGTCCTTCAAACTGAAAGAGGGTAGATTTAAATTGGACATAAGGAAGAATTTTTTTATGATAAGGGTGGTGAGACAGGTTGCCTAGAGAAGTTGTGGATGTTCAAGGTCAGGTTGGATGGGTCTTTGAGCAACCTGATCTAGTGAAGGATGACCCTGCCCATGGCAGTGTGGTTGGACTACGTGATCTTCAAAGGTACCTTCCCACCCAAACCATTTTGTGATTCTATGTTTCCGTGTTGTTTATTATGGGTAATACCACTGGGGCTGAAATTGTCATCATTGTACATAGTGAGCTGCACTCCCAGGGCACCCCCTTTCTTCAACTACTTAAAGAAAATACAGGAATTATTGGGCAGAAAAATTAGGATTGAAAGAGCCTTGGTTCACTGAGTCCTGCGTGGGCTTTTGGGCATGTAAGTGTGTGCTTTGTCACCCATTTTTCTTGTGGGAAGTAGTATATGTCTGTGTGCTAGCACTGATTTATTGTACAGCCAGTTTTCATCAAGCGTTAGCTTTCTACGCATTAGCTCAAATAATAGCAAAACTATTTGAATAATGTGAAACAATTTACAAAGCAGTTACAGTCAGTTACAGTTGCTCTGTCTGAAAAAGTAAACAGGGGGATAGAGATAATACCTAATTTTAAACTTATGAAGTAGGACTGAGGCAAAATCATATATACAGTCCAGGGTTCATAAAGAATAAATTTCCATCTCCAACTACTAGACAACGCTCCCCACATTTATTCTTATTTAGGTAGCCATGCTTTAATTAATATATGTCTGATGTTGATCCCATTCCACTCTATTTATTATGGCTGTACAATGCAGCACTTCTATAAGAAATCATCCAGTAGGGTATTTCCACGCCATGTCTTCTTGCTCCATAACAGGTAATGTTGAAACCTGCATCAGCAAAATTTGCATGGGAGAGAGAGAGAGAAACTGATTGTCTGAAAGGACAATCCAACAGACACATTCACAAGGAAGGAAGAAGGAGTTTATTCTTTTAGCAAACAGCAGTTTGCTAAAAGACCCTTTTCTGACTCTGGATGGGGTAAAATTCCTACATTGGTGTATTTTTATTCTTTTTCTACTGGGCAACTATGCCGTCCCCTTGTATTTGTATAGCAAAGAAATTAGATGTGGAAAAATATCTTCCTCATCTTCCCAACCACCTGACTGTTCCTAAACCTCATTCTCCCTTGTCTGCAATCCGGGCTTTATTCCAGCCTTTTACAGTTAATGCATATTCTGTATTAAGTCAAAAACCAGACATCACCAGCCTCCAGTTTATTTCCTCCTCCTAATGTACCAGTTGATTGCTGGTAGTTAAAATCTCCCATTACTGCCACTTGGCCTCTTTTACATGCTTTTTTTATTTGTACAGTCATTTCACAGGAGATAAATCACAAATTAGTAATTCCATGGTACTGATAGCACGGTGTACTTTCCTGGATGTTCAGCACGAGAAATGAGATATGTGCTTGTAGGTTTGTCCCTGGGCTGCTTGTGCTGCCTTTTAGTGAGCAGCCTTGCTGGCTGAGGGGCACAGCAGTGGCAGAAAGCCATTCAAAAGCTTGCCTAAATGTGTTGCTTATTTATTTGTTTAATATTACTTTACATTTAATGGTATGTACCCTTAAAGGTATGAAAAGTATGAAAAAAACATATTTTTAATATGTTTTAATGTATTTTCAGTTACATTTTATTATATTTAAAGGCAATGTAATGTATATGTAGTATAATTGTGAGCCCTGCAAGTACAAGCAGGGATTGTATTTTACAGGTTTATTGCTGCTTACAGTTGGAGGCCTGTTTCCAAAGTGAGGTTTTGCAGCATTGACTTCTGCAAAGTCAACTTTTACTGTACACACTATTGACTTTCCTATGAGGACAGGCTGAGAGATTTGGGGTTGTTTAGCCTGCAGAAGAGAAGGCTTCATGGACACCTTTTTGCAGCCTTTCAGTACTTAAAGAGGGCTTATAAGAAAGATGAGGACAGACTTTTTAGTAGGGCCTGTTGTGATAGGACAAGGGGTAATGGTTTTAAACTAAAAGAGGGTAGGTTTAGACTAGATATAAGGAAGAAATTTTTTATGCTGAGGGTGGTGAAGCACTGGCACAGGTTGCCCAGAGAGGTGCTGGATGCCCCATCCCTGAAACATTCAAGGTCAGGTTGGACGGGGCTCTGAGCAACCTGATCCAGTTGAAGATGTCCCTGCCCATTTCAGGGGGGTTGGAGTAGATGACCTTTAAAGGTCCCTTCCAACCCAAACCATTCTGTGATTCTATGATTCTACGACTTCCTCCCACACCTGAAGGGCGAACTAAGTATGTATTCCACTAAGAAAACTGTCTAAGAAATGTAGGTTTTATTTTGAATAATGCATTGCCAGCATTTTTCCATTGCTCACTTTACTATTGTCAGTGCTCAAAGCGTGCTCACAACCTGGCCTATGGCCAGCCCTTGAGGAGGTGAGCTGGTGCACATTTACCCTCTGATCAGTCAGCTGTCTGACAAAGCCTTCCAGAAAAGGGGAATGCTTCACAAAAAATCCTCCTGTGACTCTCTGAAATCACAGAAATCAAAAATATCCAGCTTTGCTTGTTCTATAGAGGAAGACAAATATAATTCCTTGTATGAGTAGTTTCCCTAGAAAAAGCCTAATTAGCCTAAAATTCCCCAGAAAAGGCATCAGTGAAATAGTTTGGTGTGCAGTATAGAGAGACTTAATTTAAGAAAAACAAAATGTCTGGTTATTTTAAATATGGCTATGGATGGCAGGAAAATAGTTCAAGTTGGGTTTGGTTTTTTTTTGTTTTCTACAAGGCATTTTAAAACAGACTTTAAATCAGAAGACTAATTCTTCCAGTTTAGTCAGAGTGATATTTGCATTACAAGCACTCAAGGATAAGTATGACAGTTCAACACGCATAGCAAAGCAATTGCTAGTGTTAGGTCTTTAAAATGGATGAAAGTTTGGAAGGAACTTCCTAGAAAAAAGACAGCTTTAAAAAGTGCCTACCAGTGTGGCACATGATCCTCAATCTGACTTTTCTTGTTTACAGTATAAATCAGCCAAATATCTTCTTTTGTAAATTGAAGGACCGGCACAGAGCTGTTTCAGACCACGGTCTTCTTTAAGTAGTCAGATTTTCCATCTGCACTCCATGAGCTCAGGTAAAGAAATTCCAGCTAAAGAAATTCCCCACCAAAATAAAGGGTCTAAGAAACAACGCGCATTCCCATTCGTGCCAAAACTCTTAGAGAAAGGTCCTACTCTCTCATTTTAAAATGTGCACAGGAAAACCTCAGAGAAGCAAGCTAAAATGTATCCTTGGTAACACAGGGTGTTAAAGGGGCGTAAAAAACTGATAAAACCGATCGCTGAAGTAGAACTAAGTGGGAAATGCAACAGCTCCAAAGAAATGCAATTATGGTGGAAAAAATATGGTACAGTAAATGCCTTTCTGACGCAAGTATTTCAAACTGTGATTGTGATAAATGAGATGTCAGAGGACTAACAAAATACTCAAGTGACAATGTAGCAATTAAATAGGCACACTGTCTACTACGGTAACATTTAAAGTAGTTTTAAAATCCTTCAGAGTGTTTTATGGATTTTATGGCTTGGGTCTGTGACAGCTGATACTCTGACATTTGACGTGAATTGGTTAGAGCATACATACAATGAATTCTGACTGTAAAAAGTGAGAGAGTCCCAAGGCTGTTGCCTTTCAATGAGCTTTAGCCTCCTAAGTCATTGTGAACATCAGACACTTGAAAACGCTGCCCAGTGTCTCTCTCCCCGCTTTGTCTGCCTTGTCAACTTGAACTATAAACCCCTTGGGACCAGGTCTGTAACTTATTATGTATAACACCTCACACAATGGAATTTTGATCCATGTTGACTCCAGGGCCTCTAAATGCGGCGGCGACATATATGATTTGAAAAGCAACGCTTTTATGATACTGAATACAGAAAGGAATGGGCATTGGCAGAAGAAAGCAAATGCATCAGAATATCAATAGGAATTGCCAGAGGACCACTGGGTTGCAATTTGATTATAATGAGAAACCCTATACTGTTAGGAATTTCTAGGTAAAGGGCAAATATTTACACCACAAACTAATCTGCATTTCATGCCCCAAAGGCCTGATTTCATCTCCAGACACCATGGCAAATTTGGGATGCCTCAGAAGACGGAATTATACCAAAGTTAGGATAAGTAGGGAAAGGACCAACTCCTGAGCCTTTTAATTTGATAGTGTATCACCAAGGGTAATGCATAAAAAAAAATAATCCATGAATAAACACAACTGTGTGTTCTGCCAAGTAGTATTTTCTGGTATTTGTAATGTATAGCTCAGTGCTGTAATACAAGAGAACAGCTTCCCAGCAGCATTAAAGCTGTCAGCAAAATTGCTCGTCTTCACGTTTCTCTTAATTCCATTTCGTTTCAAAGTTCTCATTCGTTATGCCATTTGGCTTTTCCTTTATCTCCCACCAGCTTCCAGAGGACCTGGACCTATGCATTACCAAGGTGCTGTTCCCAGCAAGATACTGCGTTCCCTTAATTGCGGCTGCTTTCTGTGCTGAACAAGAGCGTGCTGCAAGAGACGCTAAGCAAGTTCAAAGCCCAATGGTTTCACTTTGTGAGGGGTTTGGTAGGTATTACAGGATTATCAGTTTGACAACGTTTGCTGGGGTTATGTGCATGACTGGAGTCCTCACTCAGAGGAGCCCAGACATATGGGAAAACTTCCCTATACATATGGGCTTGCTCTAACCCAAATGTGGCTCGTCTGGACTTAATTTCTTTTATCACATCAGCCTCAGAGAGCAGAAAAACAAATCGAACCACAGCATCTTTGCAGAGAAAGCAAACAGCCTCATTACCACTCAGTGGAAAGTACACAAGGTTCCTGGGATGGGCTAGTACAATAATAATTTAAGGAAAATATCATGATTTTGAAAGGATCCTAATTATATACTCTTCATATTTGCAATTCTTTCTCAGCTTTTGACAGGTCTTCATGTAAGGGCCTGTAAAGATGCAAAAGACTCAACTCCAGGCCCAAAAATTTCTGTGGTTTTAGCCCTGGAGAGCCTCTGTGAATACTGAGAGGTGGGAGAAGGCACTGTGTGCGCTCACTATCTTTTTACTCTCTAAACTTTTCCCTAGTTCCAGCAATGCAGAAGGCATTGCTGATTACTAGTATAGCATGGATATTTATCCTGCAACAACATTACAATAAAAATCACTTGCTAGATACTGCACAAGCAAGTAGGTGAACTCCCTCTAAATACACTTATCTTGAATTTAGGCTAGCCTGGGTGGAGAGCAGGAGGAGGAAAAGGACAGGACAGGGAGGCTGGCATGTATCTTCACTCTTTCATGTCCCAGAATACTGAGAGTCAGGTGAAATTAACATTTGGCAGTGGAGCCCATAATCGCTGGGCTTTACATACGATGTCTGCATTGCTGGCCAGATCTGTTATAGCTGCCAGGGGGAGTCGCACAGGTGTTAAAGTGGATCAAGTCCTGCTGGGCATCAGCACTCCCGTGTCTGGGGCACCGTCGCAAGCACAGGGCGGCCCTTCCTCCAGCCCGGTGAGTAAATTCACAGCAAGACACAGACACGGAGAGCACAGCCAGGCTTTGTATGAGGACTCCTTCATCGTTTCATCCCCAGGGTGCAGAAACTTTGGGGAAACCGGCCTCACAGGATCAGTGATTGCTACATACGTGAAATTCCTATTGAACTAATTCACATCTCAATAAAGCATAGCATATTTCTTATGCTGTGATGCATAATGCAAGAGCTACATGACGTTGTACCCATGGATACAAAGCAACTGCTTCCTCTCCAAGGCTGGTGTCCTGTGTTGCTCTAAAAGGTCTGATCAGGAATGCTGGTGTGGTAACGCAGGGATATAATAGGTCCTCTGTGAGGCAGCCCTCAAATATTTCTCTTAAAAGCTCATCTCACCATGGTCATAATCACCTAATAATCTTAACACACACTACTTTGAGAATGTATAGTATGTTTTATGATATTTGCTTCAGCAGACACCTTCCTTAATGGAGCTATTTTGTGACCAGACATCCAAAAGAAAAAGAAATTCTTATCCACAACTATAGGGTACGTAACTTCCCAATGTAATATTTTTGTTTTCATTTAAAACTGCTGTAAGTAGGAGAAAGGTTACATGAATAAGTAGGAAAGAGGTGGCTCAGTGGGAGAGTTGGAACAGTTCTGATGTCTAAGTTATTTTCCATGTCTAGATTCTTTTCCACAATATCATTTTGATTTTTTTCCAAGAGCACGTTAAGAGAACGACAATTTTGTGGTCAGAGTATAAAATCATGAACAAATTCTCAATGGGAATCTGTGGATAGACTGTAAGTTGGGAAAGAAACATTTATATCCCTGTACAAACAGGTGTAATCCCCAAAGGCCCTTTGCGCTTAGCAGTACTGTCTGGTATTCCGTTACATACACACTCTATACACCCTGCACAAATGTGTTTATATAATGAGTTCATACATGTATAGAGCGTACCATATAGTGTGTATGTACACAATGGATTGTGTAGTACCTGTGTACTTCAGTGTGCTCAGTGGGTAACTGAGTATAGGCTAGCTAAGCACAGATATGTGTGGTATTTGTAGACTTGATTTGCTCTTAATAACCAAAAAAAAACCCAAGCGAAGTTGATGAAGGAGTCCAGGGATGTCTATGATGGGTGTAGCTCTACTCTCTGATTCCTGATATTATATAAATTAACAATATTTTAAACTCTGCCACATACCAATCCTCAGAAATTCATATCACTCACAAACCCCCTTCCCTGAACTAACCCATGTGTCATGGATGAGAAGAAGAATGGTGTCACACTGAGCGGCTTCTGCCTTTTCTTTCTAACCCAGACCAGCTGCCACTCCACCAGTCCTGCGACCACCCCTGCAACGCTGCTGTCACCAACAACCACCTGCCACCCAGATGAAGAACAACCGCACCTGAGTAGACCAGGACACGGTCTGCCCAGCTGCTCCTCTCGTTTCACAGTATAGCAGCTCCAGAACCTGTGCTGTGCCACAAGTCCTGCCTCTCTCCCATGCCCCACTGGTCCTGTTGCTGCCATATTAACATTTCCCCATTCTTGGCTGCCTTCTCGAGGTTGCTCTGCCTCCTCCTCCAGCTTCTACTCATTCCTCAACACAGAGGCTTCTTGGCAACTGTATGAGCTCTGCTCAAGGATGCTGTTGGCCCTCGCTGGTATGCTTAGAGGTGCTTGGGTGGCTGGAGAGCATAGCTGGTGCCAGCTTGCCAGCGCTTGAGCTCAGATGTCAGCACAGGACAGTCTCTCCATGACTGACATCTCCCATTCAGCAAAAGGAGAACAAAGCTCTGCTTTGGGCACTGTCCATTCAAGAAAAGATGATGAATTTCCATGGACCTATGAAAGACCACATGGACACCTAAGAAACTCTGATTTCTTGGTGTTTGGGCAAAACAGCGGTGGCGTCAATAATGCAATGACCTTATCAGTTTACCTGGCTTCTGGGAAATGCCAGCTTGGCTGCCTACTTCCAAATTTCTGAATCAGGTAGCAGAAGAGTAAAATCACAAGCTACAGCATTGTGTGCATAGCCAAAGGAACTCTGTCTGTCACTTAATCTCCACTGCTCCATGCTTTTGTGCTTTGATGACAATATTTTTTTTAAACTTCTGTGAAAATTTTACTAGTTTTTACTACTTGTGTTTTTCAAATCACTCCTTTTTTTTTTTTCTCTCTGGGACTATTCCAATGCAAATACAACAAACATCGAGATCTGGATAGTCGCTGATGCTTGACATATAACAGCACGTTGGAGGGAAGGGAGTGATCCAAAATAGACATCAAAGTGAAACAATCTTTGGGAAGTCCTGCTTGTGTCACACCTTCCTCGGAGTGAAAGTAATCACCTTTGAGGAACTACTTCCATTACAGGAGATACACCACAGGGTCTGTTGAGCTGCAAAGCCCACAAAACCTAACATAACCAGATTTAAGGGCAGGGACTTGCACCAGGAACAGGAGCTTGTCCACCAACATGTAAGATGTAGACAGACAGCACTTACTGACCCTCTGAGTCCTGGCTCCACACAGCCTGCCATCCTCCTCTTCTTCATGAAGTTAAACAAAATAAGTGTCCTCTCTTCCCTTACATGCAAACTTTATGACCTGATAGTGCTGGAGCTCAGACACATATTTCAGCAGGATGTGCTCTAAGTAACAAAAATGGGAGTTTTGAGCATAACACTGATAGCCTGATCTCTCAGGCTTTAGTCTTCTCTCACGTCTGCTCTCCCTAGGTGCAATCCACTCATGCTACCCCCGTGCTTCCACCTGGCATTTCAGCAGCTGATTAAATTGAACATAATTAAAATACGACTGTGAAATGTAGGCATCTTATCTCACTGCATCTGTGTTCCAGCTGCAAATATTTTCTAAGTGTCTCCTCCCGTATGTGGCAGTTTAAATGTAAAGACAAATGGCCTCTAACAAGACAAAATACTATCAGGTTCCTAAGACAAAATTGCTGCCATCACCCTGCTGTGAAAAACTATTTGGTTGCTAGAAGTAGTCGCTAAGGAGGCTGTTGGTTGAGATGAAATGATTTGCCAGCCTTTGGTAAACAAAAGGGCTCTGTATTCCTCTGACTCATTGTGCAAGTGTCCTTTACAGCCCAGGAATGTACATGTTTTGAGGATGAAAATCCTCTCCTAAATCAGATTTATCCAATGGCTGCACAATAACTTCCCGTACACCACAAAAACTGAAAATACCAAATGTATACGCTGACTTTGGATTAAACTCAGCTGCCCTCCTACATGTGCATAGCAGCCTAACACCTGAGAAGTCCCACTCATTGGAATAAAGAAGATAACAAAACAGACGGTTTGCCTGATTTTGGACTTTTACTGCAGAGTTGTTTCAAGAAGCATTTATTTCAGATGGGCTCTACAGCAGCAATGGCATCTGGCTGTAAGTCTTGCTCACATGGAAGCCCCGGTGGCTCATCTTAACTCGTTGAAGAAAAGTAGTTAAAAAAACATATTAAAAATCTACATATACACAGGAATGTATATTTATGGATATTTCCTGAAATCAATGGATCATAGCTGTTTACTAAAGCATCCTTTAGCCACTCTCGTCTGTTAGGGCTGTAGCCCTTGCTGTGGCTGGTTGCAGTGCTGTTGATGTGGCAGTCTGCTCTGGGTGCTGTGGGTAGAGGCAGCAAGACCTGTGGTATCAGATGTGAAGGCTGGCTGCATAAATAACATTTCTCTGCAGAGCTGACCTGAAGTCACTGCCATGCATCACGTATATCGTTCTTGGGGATGATTCCACTAGCTTGGTTTGAATAATACAAGCAACGTCAAATTACTTTGGAAATTACTGATATCATTCTTCCCTCCCTGCCCCCACCCCCGTTGTCATATGCTAGCAGAGAAACTCTAAAATCCCTTACGATAGCAGTTCCTGGGTTTTATTGCCTTTCAGTTCCAGTTGTTCAGTGGAAACAAGAGAAATGGAAATTGATTCACAAACCAGAACTAATTTGAGAATTCTTCTATTTTTTTTCCTGAGGTTTTCATGTTTTGTGTAATTGCATGTGTTCTGGAATTTAATACTGAATTGTTTTGATTTGCACAGACAGCACAGCATAGAGTTGGTTTTGTGCTCTTTGCATATTATGCCTATGTGTTTGTATCTCTAGGCCACTGTAATTTGCTCTTCAAAAAACATATGGAAACAAAATCTCAAATATTTAGAGCCAAATTTTTGCAAACTGTTATGTATGTGGTTTTGACCTCGCTTCTACAATTGCACTCCCCGTTTTGCTTGTCCACAATTTTATGTGCAAACAGTTTTTTTTTCTCTCTGTGGCCTCAGATGTGTGCACACTAGCTACATTAGCACATATTCACATGATCAAGCAGATGTGTTCTTTAACCACTCGATTCCAGCACAAACACAATCTGAAGGTACAAATCAAAGATCTGGTTGCAAAAATCATGTGATAAAGTCTTTCCCACAAAACGTCATCATTGTAAAAGTGACAGTGTGGTTTAAGAGATCCTATGTTTAATGTACACTAACCACAGTGCCTTTCTGAAAAGTACTTGTTTGAAAGGGACGTACACATTACTAGCTATAATATAAATGAAGCATATCCACAGATTAGGATGGCATTGTTGCATTCAGCTTCAAGTTTTTTCTCTACTTATCTACCCATGGTCTACACACACCATGTAAGCCTCTGTTAATATTCTGAGGGAGGCTTAAGCAATATATATATTCTCTGTGCAAGAGAAAAGTTCACTTGTAGGAAATTATAATAACGGTGCTTAAGTATACACTGTTCTTGAATAATGGGACTGCTTAAAAATTTCAGCAGGGTATCTAAAAGGTGAAGTGGAAAGAAAGAAGTGTTTGCTTAAGAAATATAAAAAGAGAATTTGAGACCAGATTTCTCAAGACTTGCAGTCGCCCAGACTGCTCTAATTTGAGAGGGGAATGAGAAATGAAAATTAATATTTCACTTGAGAAAAGAGTGCAAAAGATGTCCTGAAATGAACCATTTAAAAGGCTTTCTTTCAATTACCCATGGATTGGAAACTAATCTCAGAAACTATTTTCCTTACATTCAGTAATTAAAGCCAAGTTCTTGTTCTTCAGAGAGCGCCACATCTCCATGTGAAATGTCAGGCCTTTTCCAGAGACATTTGTGGGCGTGATCTTTGAAATATTATAAAATTTTTATTTCTCCTTCCTTAGCTTCTTGTGTGGTAAGCAGCACTGATGCCTCTGACTTCCATTATGGAGAAGATCCAAGAACATTCATGTATCAACTTGGCATATTTTCAAGAATTTAATTTTTTTTTTGTTCTACTATGGGATCTAGGTTCCCTTGAAAAAAAACATATTGTTTAGAATCCAGTGTTCAGTAGCCTAATGCTGGAGCATTATATATTGTAGGTCAAGAAAATTTATGATGGATGAGAACAGTAAAGGGAGTATCTGTCAAAGCCACATGGACATGTGCATCCTTCCAAATATAATTCCTTTCCAAACTAAGCAAGGATTAACTAAAGATGTTTTGGAACCACAAAATGTTATTTTTAAAAGGTAGCTAGTGATTGAGATAGATTAAGACTAAACATGGCTGGGCTCAGCCAAAACCACGAAGAGCTTAACTGGTTCACATATTTATGGCTAGAGCAGAATTTGAGGGCCTTCAGCAATCCAAGCCCTGAAATCCTCCAGCATATTTTGCAGTAGGATGATAGGCTGTTGGTTTTGCTTTGCTTTGTTGTTTTTTTAATGGACTTGTCCTTTGTAAAACTTGGCCCTTCCTCCCTCCCACGCACATAAGGAGACGAGTTCAAACAGTGTCCCTGCAGGTCACTGAATCCCAAAGCATTGCCCAACGCTCTTTAAAAAGCAAGAATGATTCAGCTGAGAGATGCTCCACAGCCTTGTGACCAAGGTCACATTCACCAAGTGGCTCCTCTCCCACGCTGCCTCCTGTTCCCAAGGGCACGGGGCACCAGAGCAGTCTTTCCATGGGCATTTATTAGCACAATGGAGGAAGGGAGGTGCGTGGACATGTGTCAGTGATGAGCTTTACGGGAACAGGAGATGATTATTTCTTCTTAAGGCAAAGGAAAGTCTCTCAGTTTATCCCGGTGGGAGCCACTGTTTATTTATTTGAATCTCTTTCTAATTGTACCTCTTTAAAGTGTGATATTGTGACCTTTTCGCATTAAAAGCAACAGCATCAAACAGACAGCTTTAATGAACTCCAAGACCCAGACCCCAAAGGTGTTTATTCCTTTTGTTTCCACCACTTGCTGAATCAATGCCATTCATTGCTTCATCAACAGACCTGAGAGGATTAGCAATGCCTATAAATTAAGCTGAAATCATCAACTCCAAGCTTCTCTTAAATATAAAATGCCTGGCAATATAAGGTTGAATTTCAATAAATCCTCCAGCTGTTACTCTGGTTTCACTTCAGTGGGACAATGTTGATTCACCTGGACTGTCATCTTGGTAGGACACCTCACTCAAAAGCCCCAACATCACCCACTCTTTTCAAAAATGTGTTTAAAAATTTTGGCTGTGGTTTTCTGTGTAGTTTGAAGAGTCACTTAAAAACCTGAAAACAAATAATCCATATGCATACGTATATACATATTTGTGTGTATATACATATGCATACATATATACATACATACGTATATAGGGGGAGAGAATGTGTGACAGAGAAACAGAGTGACAGAGTCAGTAATCACGCCTTGCCACGCCCTTTGCTGACTACAACATAGGGATCCAACTCTCAGCATTTACTCAGTGACTGAGAATGAGACCTAGATCCAGCTTCACTGAAATAAAAATAAAAAACTTTGGACATTTTATTTGGCCAAGGATTTTAAAGGATAAGCGTCTTTGTAAAGGCAAGGGCAATATATGATACAAGAGATATTTATATGTATTCTCTAACCACAGTATCGGAGTTGCTTTAGATTTAGCTTTCCTCATTCTTTGTTCGTGTGTGCTGACTGCATGTTATGATAACTGTGAGAAGGTTTCTCAGGGGACTGGAGCTCTTCCAGCACAATGCGTTCTGCTGATGTGGTGAGTATCATTTTACCAATAACAAGGCAGAAATTATATGCTGTAACTACAGCTAATTTATTTGATTTCCAAGAACACTGAAAGAAAAGTTTAATTACAGCAAATGAAATATTAAGGCAAACATCTGAAAACAGAAGGTTCTTTCCCCTCTGCTAATGAAAGGAGAGATTGTGACTAACCATCCCTGGTTAATATGGAGGAAGACAAGGCGTACTACCTTTCTTACATCTTGCAAAGAAGAAATGGCTGAAATCAAAGTTCACATGTACTGCAAAAGGTTAGATGCTTCCAACAGAGGCAGAAGAAGTAAAAGGGAAAGAGGAAGCTATTAATCTCATTCCTGGATCTCACCACAGTGGCCAGAGGAGACCTGGCTAAATGAGAGGGCATCCAAGGTCTTCTTGAAGAGATTAACTCAGCCCACATCCCTCAAGTTCAGCAAACTGGGACCAGACTTTTGGTTCATGCAGATCGAGACAATGGCAACCAGAGTTCATAAAAAATGCTGCGCTTTGGAGGGAAAAATAAGATTAGAGGCGTGCTGGGATTAGGAGATGAACCACTGAGTTGTATCCTTTGCACACAGGTTGGAAACACTGTCATTAGGAGGAATTTGGGTGTTATAGATCCCTTGTAGCACATATAATATGTGAAATAAAGTTACATTTTTTCTGTGTAATAACCTCTTTGAGGGGGATATTCCCCTCGAATTCCCCTTTGAGGGAATGTGATTTGACAGTTTAGTGATTCCCATGGGTTGCCACAAATGAATATGGTATTGGGAAGGACTCCAGCAATACTGGCTCCTCTTCCCTGGGGTTTACAGCATATCACTTCGCTCATACCCAGTCAGGCTACACCACACAACCCTGTGCCCATCTGCCCTCACTTTCCATTGGAAGGCTGTCCCAGTGCCTTGTGCCACCAGGATGAGAAACCTCAATCTAACTTCTGGCCTAACTATATCTGTGTGTACTATCTCCCCTGAATCCTTCTCTTGGCATTATTCTATACCTTAAGCCACTCTTTGAGTACCATGTGCAGCAGTTCTCCAGCGTTTTTTTATGGCCTCAGCTGCCACTCAGCCTTCCTATGCCTTGTCACACTTCAGACTTTTTTTTGAGGCCACAGTCTCTCAGTTTTCTCACTTGGGGCTGATCTGCCATGACCCTACCCTTTTGTTAACTCTCCCCTGCCTCAGGTCCCATCTGAGTTCACCTCTCTAGATCTGGTCTGGACATAAGTGTAGCCAGCTCTACTAGATACCTAGCTTTGAGTGGTCCTAGCCTGCAAAAATCTGGATCCACAATTGCCTTTCTTGTGTTTCTCATTTAACTATGTCTGGCAGGCAATGAAGCTTTGTTTCTCCTCCAAGAACTTTTTCCATCGATCATAAAGCAGCTTTGTTTCAGCCAACTTATCTGTTGTGCATGTCAACCTTTCCTTAGGCCAGGCACTGCCCACTTTCATGCTTTGTAAAACACCAAATGTACTTTGGCATAAAACAAAGACATTAATAATGATGTATAAATTCAGATGCACTAATTAGTTTGTGAGTAACGCATTCCATCACCAGTGCATGAGCTGAAGGAACACAGCCAGGAAATCCAGATTACGGTCACAAGGAGGAGTCTCAATTATTCTAGTCTTAGCATGTGTAACTATAACACCATTAAGCACATTATTATACAACTCTTTTAAAAAGTCAGTGTAAAAATTGAAGAAAACTGAAAATACCTCTACGTTTTGAAGAAAAAATGTGTTTCAGATCGACCATTTGGGGTTCTTGGGAGTTACTGATTTCCCCAAAGGCCTTCTCCACCCCCACTTTAAGAAGATGCTTTGCCTGTGATGCCAAATCTGTATGTACCCAGCATGTGGGAAGGGAAACTTCCCCTTTTATTTTGCTAAATCTTTGCAGCAAGGCTGGAGAAGTAATTGACCTTTAGCCAGTGCCCTAAATATTCTAGTAATAAATGCCTTGGCAATACCACAGCTAGACAAACAGATTAAAATAATGAGTGGTACAGAGACTGCTGTGCAACACTTTTTTCCCATTAAAAAGTACTGCTTTCCATTGCTTATCACTTTGCCAAACAATTCAAGCTGAAATGTTGAGTGTCTGCTATGAGGTTGATTTTTCTGGGAAAAATTTCTGCTAGAATGGAAACATTTATGAGAATGAAATTGCAAGATGGGAGAGGGAGGGAGAATCAGCTGCTTGCCCACATTAAAAAAAAAGTTACTCCAGACATTTCACTGAACTGTCATTGTACTCTGGAACTGGGATTTACAATCAGGCCAAAATGGGGCTGTTTGATGCTAAAGGTGTTCAGCATGGAATTCCAAGATTATGCCTTTAGACCAAATCCAAAGCAATAATCCCCATCGGCTGCCTTGGTCAGATTCTTAATACTCTAGAAGGGATTTGGTTACACCTGAAGTTTTGAGACAATAACTACTTTGAGATTAAATCTGTGACAGCAATTGTTTCCATGAAGCCTGAAATTCAGTCTCAACTTGTTCTCAGATGTGAATCTGGCCCAAACCATTCCCAAAAAACCAAAGCTGAACAATGCCTTTCAGGTATCTGTTTAGTCAAAATGAAGTAGAGTTAGTTCAAGGAAATGTTACTGAGAACAAAAAGAAACTGCAATGTTTACTCCAATTGGAAATGAAAGTTCTATAGAGCTCAGGCTTAAAGACCCAAAATCATACCGTGTTGTTAGTGATGGATACATCTATCAACACAACACCTCAGGAGGAAAATGTACTCCTTGATCAAGCAATATGGAATGCAGGAATTTGTCTTAACTGTCTCAAGATTTATCATGCACAGCATAGCCAAAACCCTCAAATGAAAGCCACAGAAGGACAGGGGAGCATTGCTTGCTAGCTCAGAAGAGAGAAGCTTTGGGCTCCCTGGAGACACCACGTCTGCTCTGCTCTGCTGCAGCACAACATGCTGAGCATTACAGCGTGCTCATTTTTGACTGTTTCTTATCCTTCCTAAGCTGATCAGCTTCAGCACCAAGTGCTTTTTTTTTTCTTTTTCTTTTTTTTTTCTTTCAACAGATGATTGAGCTGATTGATGGTACTGCAAATTTTGGGCTAGTAGTAGTAGTAGTAATAGTATTTAGTAGTAGCATTAATTATTTTCACAGTGATATTTATGACCCAATATGAGTTGCCGGTTACATTGTGCCAGGCAACACCGGTGATAACAAGCCTGATGCGCTGGGGTACTATGCTCTGCTGGGTGGCATCCTTGCTTGGGGTCCCATGATTGCCCCAGTCTCGTGGGTCTGGGCTGCAAAGCCCTGGCAAGAAAGGACAGGCCGTGACCCAGCACAGCAGGCAGGGCTTTAGGAAATGCCAAAACACAACAAGGAAGAAAGGTGAGAGGGAAGAGACACCTACGGAGATAATCCAGCACAACTGGGCAGCAAAGAGACAACCCCTGCCCTGGGAAAGCTGAGCAGACAGCAGCTAAGAGGAAGAGAAGCTTATCCACATGGTGGAGAGAGGAGGGTATACGAATGGCCCAAGCCCTACGGAAGCCAAATCCGGGATTGACGCTTTCCACATGATGGCCAATTCCCAGCTCGTTCGTCCTCCCCATCCACGCTTGGGTGTTATTCCACTGCTCAATCCCTCCCTGACCCTTTCCAAAAGAGCCACTGGACCCAGCCCCACTCCGTGAGCTCCTGCTAACCCCACCAGGGGACCTGGGGGACCAGCACTGCCGTTTCAGGGCATTTCGGGGTGTTTCCACTGAGGCCACTTGGCATCTCTTGCCAAGCATGTTGGCAGTGTCTCGGACAGGCAGGTGGGGCCCAGGTGCAGTGCTGGACAGATGTGAACGTGCCAATGGGCAGTGCCGGGGGCGGCTGCTGGCAGCGATGAATATCGGCTTTGTTTTTGGGAGCTGCTGGAGACAGGAAACAGGGATGTCTGTTAGTGACGTCTGCCTTTGGGTTTTGAGTCGATATTTTTTGTTTCTTGTTAAAGTCCCAGGCCAGTGTCCGGGTGTATCCTCAGCATAAATCAAAGAAACAAGGCATCCTGTTTTCTTGTAAGGATAAAGCACAATCATTTTC
This sequence comes from Chroicocephalus ridibundus, assembly GCF_963924245.1. Lineage (NCBI taxonomy): Eukaryota > Metazoa > Chordata > Aves > Charadriiformes > Laridae > Chroicocephalus > Chroicocephalus ridibundus. The sequence goes on from NC_086316.1 coordinate 42,184,972, forward strand.
GGTTTATTATTTCTTTTCATTAATACTTCGTCAGAAAAATGATAAAAATGAACTCTTCTTATAGTTATCAATCAGCTAAAAATTGAAATCTCTGCCCTCTCTCTAGAAGGCTTTTGGCTCAGCCAGAAGCTTATTTACCTTTCCCTAGGCTTTATGTTTTTGGAGGTTTCAATTTTGTGGTGAAGGTTGTCCTTTTTTCCTACAACAAGGCTTTTAGTAGCATTTAATAACAGTTGAGTGGGCTAAATGGATCTTGAGCCTCCAATGAAAGGAAGGCAGGAAGATAACATTATTTGGTTTAAAAGTTGTTGCTAGCATTCCAGTGGCTTATACTACCTAAGGAAGCATTTCTAAAGCACACATCATAGATGGTGGTTGTTCTTTTCTTCAAGGTTGTTTTTTTTTTTCTTTTGCCATTTTCAAAATATTTAGAAGATTTAAACTGAAGTGTCATAATACCAGGAGAGATTTTCTTTCCCAAAGAAGTCAATTGTGCACTCTAGAATAGAAAGCTATTCTGAGACAAGTGCAAAACTGAGTTAGAGGGACTCAGAAGAGCATGGTGAAACAGAGATCCTAAAGGATAGGAGACTTTCCTAAAAATATTGACGTGGGAAGCGATTTCCAAATCAAGATGAATATAGTGAGATTTGTATACAATTATATATGCTAGTGTGTTCTTCTGTCTGAAGACTGAAAGAAAGACCATTTGAACTGTTTCTTCACTTTGAGCTGGCAGTAGAACTGTTAAAAACACTCAAGAAATGTTATCTGAGCCTCAAAGAATTGGAAATAAATTACATTACAAGTTCAAGCGTAGCTTTCATGAAAGGGCAAAGTTCAAAATTTGGGGTAACACACTGTTAATATGAGAGGGTTTTGAGCTGGGGTGGAAGATGAATGTGAGTTAGGTTTAAGGACAGAAGCTCAGTCTCCAACTCCTCATCTTGAGATTCAGAGCACATATTTCTGTAACACTTACCCAGATGTTCCACTCGATGCCTGGCCAAGCCCAAGAAATTCCCCATTATAAATCTTTTTCTAATTTAAGGAAATGGGAAGATCATTTCCAGGAGATGGAGACTTTATTGTTGAAATTCTGGATCTACAGCATATTTATTTCCTTGAAGGTTCCTTGAACAAACATTTGGAACCAACAACATGAGGTCAACTAAGAGAAGTGTAGAAAGAAAACACAGTTTCTTTCGTAAGAAATTTAACAAGTGTGTGCCACCTGAAGTGCACTGCTTTAGCTCCTGTTGCTGCATTGTCTAATATAAGGGATTCTTAAATCTAAAATAGTCAGTCAGAGCTACATTTGTCTATTGAAATTTGTCTTATGCCTCTCTGCATTGCCTTGCCTTGCCTTGCCTTGCTTTACTTTGCCTTGCCTGCATTCCCTTCCCTCCCCTTCCCTTCCCTCCCATACTCCTCAAGACCGGGATGCTGTACTCTGCTGGACCAGGCTGACTCAACCATCTAGGCCAATATTTGAACAGTGATGGTGTACTGCAGCTGCTCGTGGTTTCCACACCTTTATTCGGGTTCAATGACCAGCCACAGCGGACGAGACCCACGCTGCTGAAAAGCAGGAGCTGGACCAAGTGTTTGCAGGATGCACATGGTGTTTATGCCAGGACGAGAAGGAAAAGATTTCATATATTTATGTGTTTCCTAAACAGAAACTAGGCAGGCACAAACACAAACACAAACTTCTTCTATAATGCAGCAATGAAGGTTGGGAAAAGGAAAAAAGGGAAAACTTAAGCAGGAAGAGAGCATAAGTAACAGAGATGTATGGAGAGGGTTAGGGAGAAGGCAAAGAAAGAAAATATAAATGAGACCATTAAAGAAACAGGGGAAAACAAAAGATAATGATACATGATGTCAGAGCTAAAATATAAACCGATAAACAGCACAATTCTTATTTTTATTCAAAATAGACTGATAAAATTTATCCACTAATGTTTACATGTAGATACACATATGCATACCCTGCCTCAACAAGCAACAAACAGATTGGGTTTAGCTCAGTTTTATGCATGGCAGGAAATAAAATGAAATGCATTTATCAAGCACATAACTGAGCAGCATCTGCTCATTTTTAAAGCTGTCTGAAAGGCAGAGGGGAATGACCTTCTCCATCTGTATCTCATGGAGGGATCATGGGGAATATTACCATATGAATTTAATAAAAGGTTGCTGTCATTGGCATTTTTATAAATAAAATAGAGACTTTGTTATCTAGACAAGAGCTGTTTTTCTGCTATCCTGATTCAGTCAGGGTCTAGTTAAGTGAAGCCTGAAACCATACTCTTCGGTTTTTCCAATTTAGCATGTGCATGGCACTGAACGTATGCTATGATGAAGGATGGCTTGCTGAGTTGGAACCTTGAAAATCATGCCTGTAGTATTTACTCTTGAGAATAATCCTTTTTGCTTAACTATTTAAACCTATAAACAGATTTAAAATGCTTGAGTAAATAAACCTTGCATTCAGCAGTAATAATTGCAGGCACAGTTCTTTATACTAAAAGAGGAATAACAACTCTCTGGAGTGTGCAGGACACTTCCAGCTCCCTGTTTCACTGGATCTGTTGTCCCTGTTATCCCTTCTAGGTAGCCTAAGTTCTGCTTGATCCACAAATTTGAGCTGCGTTTGCAGGACACAGTAAGAGAAAACTTCCACAAAAGACCCTGAGTTCTCATACTTGCCACAAACCACCCAAATATGTTTCATATGACATCTAAATACGTTTCCTAGAAAGCTGGTTAAACCTAGGTAACCTGTTGTTTCCCAAACTAACCCCATTCATGGTGAGGAGATGCTTGGGGGACATTCCTGATGGTAATTATGACATGCAACTCCTGCCAGAACAGAAATAGGTGGAGGCTATTTTGGGCTTTATTTTATGCACCATGGCCATTGTTGTTAGCTGTGGTGCACTATACTGGTTTTACACATGGGCTTCCTGCATGCTTTGACATATCAAGGATCTCCTTTCCTCAGAAGATCTTGCCTTGGACCCTCTTGGCCCTGACTCCATGCCTAGTTCCCCTGTGTAGGTGGATCCATATCTGTCTGCATCATCAGCATTTTCCATGATGATGCCTCAGCAGGCTGCTCTCACCAGCAATAGGCGTTCTGCATCCAGGTGCCTCTTCTTTCTACCTTTCAAGTCAGGTATTTCCTCAAGAAGGGCCATGCCACAGATGACCAAGGTTCAGCCGCTGGGCTTGGGCTGTTCTCTTAAATTTGGTCTCCCCTTCCTCTCAGTGGATCAAGCCTGAATAGAGCAGGAGCTCAAAGCCTGGGTAAATGAGAGATCTAGTTAAAAGGCAGATTTCATTCACAGATGATTAGGAATTTGCAGTCATAGACTAGGTGATGTAATTCGAATATATACATTATGGCCCTCCGGAACTTTCTGTTAATGTGAATAGCAGGATGCAAACTCTCCAAAGGGACTAGCATTTCAGCCCAATACTGTTTGTGTGTTCAATAGGGCATGGAGAAAATCATCTCCTAGGTTCAGATATGAAAAACAAAGAAACTGTTGAACTGCAAAAGAAGAATCTGTGTATTAGGCATCTATTTTAAGTGTCCATATGAAAGCTGAGAACATTGATTCTTAGGTACCAGTTCTCTAGTGCTAACTCTCATACTGTTTGTGATATAATTAATTGTACTATGTGGCAACTCTCTACTGCTCAACTGCATTTGTCTTCTGGTTGCTATTAGCTGCCTGCCCTCCAGCTCCAGTGTCCCATTACTGCTTCTGTCCTCTCTTTTTCACATCGTTTTTTTCTCCCAGATGCCAGAGGTCTGCCGCAGTGTTGCCCTTGCTTGAGAGAAGGACTATGTGGCCATTCAGTGCTTGCCTGGTTGGACCTGGACCAACACGAGCCATTTTTCCAAAAGTCTCTCTAGACTGCGTGTTTGGTTTTAAGCCACCTGAAGCAGTGATGTCTGTGCTACTATACTTGGGAGCTGAAATCTATGTCTCTGGCAAGGATCCTTTTGCTCTGATGCCATTACGTAACCAAGAAGCATATTGTGGGTCACTGCACATTTTAAGTGTTCTATTTCTACAGTCATTTCATAACAATAACACAGTTAGATAGGGAAACAAAATGTTAGGGAAAAAAAACAAGCAAATACTGCTCTGGCCATTGTTTTCAGGCGTCTGTGACAGATCTTTACAAATGCACTGATCCTTCACAGTTTACCTGTGTGAGATGGATATGCCAGTCTTGCTCTGTCTTCTGCCCAACAGTATTTGGGCAAGAGAGAAGAAATTAGGATGCAGCTTTTTCCAGCCCTCTCTAACTTCCTCCAGTCCCAGGAAACACAAGGCATTCTTGACCTTTAAGAGGTACTACCTCGTGCTGAACCGCTTGTCCTCTGTAGCTGTTTTGGCATTTGGGAAAACCTGTGTGGAATAGCTGGCAAGAGCCATTGCAGCAAGAAGTTTGTGCAGGACTAATCATTACTTCCCCAGGGATGTTTTCTTCCTCACGCAGCATGTCTGTTTCCTGTAATCCCTTTCAGCCCTTCCCGTAGTGCTTATTCCACTTATATTCTTCTTTTACTCTCTATTGCTCTTTTTTATTCTGGTTTTAATCTCCGAGAGGCAGACACTTCCTCCTATTCTGTCTTTGCAAGGTGTCTAGTACAAGGACACACTGTTTTCCATGGGTCTAAGCATCTCTGGCTGCTGTAAGCATGCAGTAAATTTGATTTGCTCCAGGGGTATGCTAGATTTATGGCTGCAAAGAATTTCAGCATGGACTGCTCAGTATCTGGAAATCCTGGACACGGACCACAGTGCATGCTCTACCATAATAATAATTTGTAGCACAAGTATGGTTTTCCTTTCCCAAAAGCCACAGAGGAGAGTTCACAGTGTGGCTTCATGCTGCATTTGAGATGGTAGCATCCCGCTCTTAACCAAAAGAAAATATTTTCTTTAATTGTCAAAAATGTGTTCCTGACCTATATTTTGCTTTCTTTTGGGACTCTTCCCTTTCAAATACGGAATTGAGAAAAGATAGATTTTGCAAAATACAGCACAACTCAACAACTAAGAAATTTCTTGTCCCCTGCATCTAATTGCCAGCACTGTGTGGTTAATTATGATTATCACAGTGCAAAAGCGTGAGTTGGTAACACTACAGACATATCTAAATTACAAGGAAATAATGACCATATTTTAAAAGGTGTTCCCCAGCAGGCCATGAAGAATGCCCTGATCTGCCTCATTTGCACAATTAGCCAATGATGTTTGTCTGTACAAACTCAGATTAGTGTCTGACCTACAACTGTAGGTACAGCTTCACTGAAAAAAATAGCATTAAAGTGATTAATTTCTATTGGATTCTGTGACCCACAGAAGTAGTATTTTACATTGCAAAAGCTGGATATAATTTCTTGTCACAGAATCACAGAATGGTTTGGATTGGAAGGGACCTTAAAGATCACCTAGTTCCAACCCCCCTGCCATGGGCAGGGACACCTCCCACTAGACCAGGCTGCTCAAAGCCCCATCCAGCCTGGCCTTGAACACTTCCAGGGATGGGGCATCCACAGCTTCCCTGGGCAACCTGTTCCAGTGTCTCACCACCCTCACAGTAAAGAATTTCTTCCTATTACCTAATCCAAATCTACCCTTTTTTGGTTTAAAACCGTTACCCCTCGTCCTATCTCTACACTCCCTGAAAGAGTCCCCCCCATCTCTCCTGTAGGCCCCCTTTAGGTACTGGAAGGCCACTATAAGGTCTGCCCGAAGCCTTCCCTTCTCCAGGCTGAACAACCCCAACTCTCTCAGCCTGCCCTCACAGGAGACGTGCTCCAGCTCCCTGATAATCTTCGTGGCCCTCCTCTGGACTTGTTCCAACAAGTCCATGTCCTTCTTGTTCTGGGGGCCCCAGAGCTGGATGCAGTACTCCAGGTGGGGTCTCAGAATAAAATGACGATGGCTTTTGCCTGCTTCCTTAGCTACCTTTTCCACAGTTTTCCTTCTTTTAAGTGAAAGACTCTATCTCTTACAGACAACAGGTGTTCCTTTGCTAAAACAGCTCTGTTTTACAAAAAGCACCACCAACATTTCTTGCTGAGATCTGAAGACAACGCCAAGCAGGCGAGGTTTGAGAGATGGGGACTGACTCTGAGAAAGGAAAGGAGACAGAGTGGCTTTGGTGTCTACTGAAGAGCAGAGCTGAGCACATCTAGAATTAAGCATTTAATGATCAGTTAAGTGATGTTGGAATTTGGCCCTGTCTATATTTTTAGTGATCTTTCTCTGGTAAGGGGCCCCTTGGTTGGCACAGAGTTGGATTTTCCTCCCCATCTGGCAGGCATGGATTAATGCTGGCAGCAGGACCCTCTTGCCCATGCCTAAGTTACAGCTTTCTAAGAAAGGAGATGAAGCTTGTGCAAAGTACAATAATTAATAACTCCATTGCTGCCTCCCCCCTTCTTCCACTCTCTCAGCTCATTCCTCTCACAAAACCAGACAGTTCCTCCATGACAACAGCCTGAGATACAGACTCACACAGCTTGTATCTTGTCTGTCACCGGGATTTAAATATTTCAGACCCTGGCAACACAGCTGGTTCCTTGCTGATTAGAGACTGATGAGGCTGGTTTCCTAACAGGGACGGGTTTTATTCATGGCCCTTCAGGTTCTGCGTTTCCCATCTTTAGCCCTTTCATCACCCTGAGTAATAGCTGACTTTTCTTAACTGAAGTGCTGCAAGAAGAGTCCCATTGTGCACAATCAATGGAGGCTCTCTCCTCCCCTGGCTATTATGGGAAGGGAAGTCTCTTTAGTTCTTACACAGACAAGATGGACTTTATCTTTTTTTTTTTTTTTTAATTATTATTACTTGAAAAGATGATCATGGAGCTGCACAAGCTCCTCATTGCCTTTTCTATTCATATATGGAAACCTGCTCTCTGTGGAACTTATGCCCCACGCATCAGCTGATGAGGAAAGAAAGTAAGACTGGAAAAATATTTGTCATCTGCTGGGAAGAAATCCTGTGGGCAGCTGGATTTGTTGTTTCACTGAACACTTTGGCACCTGAAAGGTCAATAAATAACTCAGATGCAGAACTGAGCTAATGAATCAACAGGTAAAAGACATACAGAGAGGCAAACAGAGCAAAAGAAATTGTGTTTTTTCCATACGGGTGTCTTCGAGAGGACACTTTCTACCAGGAATAAACTTTTTGGAGAGCACAATGTGGCAGTAAGACTGCACCCTACTGCTCTGCTTTATAGTCAGCCCCCCAAAACAGAAAGGACCTATCAATCGTCAAAGGAAATTAAAACTTTCCTGCTGGATCATTTGGGCCATTTTGCATTATCTAAGTGAGAATTTAAACCCTACTGAGTGATTTCACCAGGTGATTCAAAAATCAGAAAAAGGCTAGTCCCCTGGCCCACCACTTTGGAGCCAGATTGGCGGAGCAGGACTGAAAACCTGGGATACCTCAGGACTCCTCAGCCCTGGAGATGGCGGCTCCTCTGAGGAGATAAATCTCATCCTCCAGCCATGCTTAGATGAGTGCAAACCATGGTACTGACCAGCAGTGAACTTGCCAAATAGGATCACAATAAATCCCAAGCCTCTCCTATCTTCCCACAGGTAGGGGAGGCTAGGGAGAATAAAGGCCCCTGCAAGATTGATGGAATGAGCACTTTGGGATACTAACACGGCTGATCATTAAGCTGATAAACGGTGATAAATGCAAGCCTTTACCTTAAATCAGAGCCGTCCAGCTTCAGAAACAATATATAGGTAGAGCACCACCCCAGAACATCTATATAAAAGTAGTCTATTCATAACACGACACATAACACAGGGGGTGATTATGAACAGTATGTCTCTTTAACTACATTTCAGTGGTGCAGTAACTGCTCTTAATAAACATTGCCTGGCTTATCTCTTGGAAACTAAAAAAAGTGATTGATGAGCTTCTGAACTTGTGTTTCATTTGAGACGATGTTTTCACTGACTGATAAATACACCAGACTCGCTCTGGTGTTACAGCTTATCTCAGCTCCACAGGAATAGGCTGCAGAAATGTCTCCTCAGCCTTTAAGAGAAAAACCAGGAAGATATTTCTGAGGCTTATCAGCCCACACTAGAGTCCATGCAGCCTTTAAGTCTTACTTCTAATCTTCAGTAAAAGCAGATACAAAAGCTTGCTAATGTTTCTAAGGTTAACTGCAGACCCTTTTCTTCAGCACGGCAGCCGGCACCCTAAGCATCCTAATTTGCTTTTCTCAGAGCGCTTGTCAGTTCTCCTTCCCCTGCGTTTCCCCAGATCCTCTCCTATACTTCAGTGCAGGGGCTGGGCAGCAGACAGGGGAAATACAGGGAGATGAAACCAGTTCAGGGCCCTACAGTGCAGACTGGGAAAATATTGAAACGGACTGAACTGGAAGCTGATCGCACTTTGCCCAGATATTTGTCTAATCATACAGCTCTAACTTCAGCCAGTGCTTTGGGGTTTTTTTTTTCAGGATCTGCTTCACAAGCATTTAAAGCTTTAAAAATAACATTTGAGGACATTTATGAAAGGGTTAAATGTGGTAGGAACTCCTTGAGAGTTTTAATATTATATTCTTTACCCAAGGCAATAGGCAGCTTCTTCAGAGTCATTCCATTCTAATGTGTAAATGCTGAAAGTAATTAGACTGCGTCCTATGTGTATTAAAGTATTTAGGAGAAAAACTTTGGAAAAAGTGAGTTTTCATGAGCAACTGCCAAATATTTTCTAAAAGTTATTTCACTACTAATAATATAAGAAGTTTTTGTTTTTAAAGCAAAGGCTGTTTTGAAACGTGTAATTCCAGAAAAGTGTTTTAGTGTGATAAACCTTTTTTTTAACTTTTCAGCATGGGAATGGAGAAAGCACCCACTGCAATGTCTGTTGGCCAGAAAATGATGTTAAATAGAAATTTTCATGAGAAGGGTTTACATTTCTGTTAAAACAGACAAACTATTTTGTTTTGAAGAACTGAAACACTCTTTTTACTTTTGAAACAACAGCCTGAAGTGCTCTGAAGAAATGCTTAGCTGTCATTGCCACTTTGAGGAGAAAATATTCCTTCAGCTCTGAATATCAAATGTGTTTTGTTAGAGGTGTCTTGTACGGTGCACTGGGTTGCACATTTTGCTGTTATTTCTTAAAAGGTAACAAAGAGCCAGCATTTTTCTGTTTCCTCGCCCTTTGTTGCAGAGTAGATGTACAGACTCTCTAATGCTGTTTTATTTATAGATTTCAAATCTCTCCAAAAGGATCACATGCCCTCTGATGCCTGCAATAAGCCTACTGTCTGTTTATGGCTAGAAAGTTAGTATTCATATAGGGACTAGGCATAAATGAGAACCAGACCCTACACTACTTCAATCACCAGGGGAGGGTGTCTAAATTAAATGTATGCTATAAAAAGACTTTAGTATTAGTCATGTCTGCTTGATGAAATAAGGCCACGTCTGCTTGATTAAATATTATCAATAGTCTTAAAGTATTCTGCTGCCTAATGAAGCCAGTTACCACCTGAACTGTTTATACGGTTGCTTTCTCTGGCTTTTGATCCTCTCCATCCCACATATGCTGTCACTAAAAGGCAGAAGAGGGAGCCAAGGGTGCTTGTGAAGCTACCTTTCTTAATCATCATCTGACGATTTTATCAAAGTAAATATTAAGCACGATGTTCAAAAGACTAATAGCAAGGATATCAGAATCCTTCTAATATATGCATTTTCACTCTATATAAAAAGAAACGTGTAAACACAAAAATTAGCTACCTTCTTAAATCATAGTGTGCTTTGGCTGGCAGGTCTATCTTGTTAATACTTGAGACAGTGCATAAACACCTTTCTGGCTTATGTAAGAGCTGCCAAATGACAATGGGGATTTTAATTATAGGAAGAAGTAATTGTTCTGGGAAAAAAAAATGTGAAGAGGATGCAAATATTGTAATTGTATTTAGTCACAAGGGGAAAACCGGGATCACCTGTCAGAAGCACGCATCTTCTCTTGAGTTCATGGAGGGGTCACAACTTCTCTGTTTTGAACCATCTCTGCCCAGTGGAAGGTGCATTTGCAACTAGACACAATCTCTGCTTCCCTTGCTTTTCAGTGGAACTGCTGCTTTCTGCACTGAAAAAAAGTAAGGAAAAGGACTCCTAGCAAGCTCCCCTAGCGTGCAGAGCTCCAGAAGGAAGACTGCAAGTAAGCCAGGGGATTTACAGATGCAGAGGTCCATCCTCTGGTGCCTGGGATATGAAGGGCCTGCAGTGTCTGCTAGGAGTGTGCAATCTGTGGGCGGTATTTGAGCTAGGAATGTTTTGCTTTGACATAAATTTCATAAAGTCCATTGAAGTGATTGTTTGAACAAAGCTGGACAGAAGCTGGGCTGAAATTTGAGAACAATCCAATAGGGCTGAGAAGGTTAGATTAACAGGTTGGTTGGGATTTTAGTACTTACAAAACTGGCAGCCAAAATTTCCAAAATGGGAATTGATTCTGATCTTCTGCATTTTAGTTTATGCTCACAGACAGCTTGGCAGCCAGGTCCCCACATTTTCTGCTCACATCCTGCATAACTACCCGGCTCATGCGTACATGCAGAGGAGATCAGGCAGGGAGAGTAACTTATATTATTTTGGATGTTCTTTGAAAAGGTGGAACTACCAGAGAAGAGTTAAGTGCAAGAAATGCATGTTCTTTTAAGGCAAAACAGAATCACAAAGATATTTGAAGTCAGTACATTTCACAGTCCCACATCAATGCTTGGACTTTTCACAGGCTGATAGTAAAGTTGACTTATTCCCTTCTTTTTTGATTTCCCACTGTCAGAGAGTAGGGCTGTGGAGGGTTATTAACTCACATGCTCATACCTTTTACCAGCTAAGCCCAATAGCAATGATACTGTTAACTGCTAATCTTAGAATGTCTTACGTACACTGAGAACATCTGTACATTTATCCTAGTAGTATAATGTTTACGTAAATCTTGTCAATGTACTATACACATACATTACACGTGTAGTCTTTATATTTAAAGTTGTGCTTGCTTGAATATAAATATCAATGCAAAATGTAATATTTTATATAAACACATATTTTACTGCTGTATATATTGTGTGTATACAGAATTTGTTAGGAGACAGATACCAAATGCATTTTTAAAGATGATCTTATTTGGTAAGATGAGAGCATGCTTGAGACACTGAATGGCTTAGGGTTCTGGCAATGGGATACAAGCCTTGACACCTCCATATCACCACTTCAGATCCAGTCAAAACCAGAAGCAATCGAAGATTATCACTCTCCTGACAGTTTGGTGGCCAAGAAGCTACAGATTGCTTGTCTTGGTCCCTACTGGTGTGTGTCTGTCAGAGCTGTCTGTCCTACTGGCACATGGCAGACAGAGAGGCACAAAACCAGCATCAGTTTCCCCTCCCTGTCCCTGGCAGGGCAGGGATTGTCCCCCAGGGGACTTATGTGCTGTCCCCCCTGAGTGGTATAGAGTCACCTTAATTCCTCTGCCTGAACAGGGAGAAGATACAGTCCCAATGGTAAAGCTCAGTGCCAGCTGCATGAGCTCTCTTTTCAGATTCTGTGTATATAGGGATAAAGTCAGGCTCTTGGCAAGAGGGGTTGACAGAAAACATCCGCAAGCATAGCTGCCACCTACAAGGTGTACATGATAAGCAAATAAAACATGTAGCGGTGCCGAAATATTACAAGACCTGAGCCTGTTCTGTGAATAGAAGAGACTTTGTCTTGAGGGCTGTCATTATGGTGTCTTTTATGAGCATTAAATTAATCTAATTCCTGAAACAAGAGCTTAGCTAACAGGTTCATCCTTGAAACTCTTCCTCTCTTATCCTTTTTGGATTAAGCTGTCATTCTCATCATTTGGATCCTTTGGCAAAACAGGTGAAAGGCAACAATAACCCACAGTATGTAATCTGTCCAAAAGCAACACCGGGCATAGACATGCAAGGGTTGGTGCAGAGGTAATACAGAGTCAGTGTACCCTAAGCCTTACTGCTCCTAAAAATGCAGTTAGCAGTGTCTTTCTGGGGTACTCTGAAGATAATCCAATAAAACAGGCATCCTATTGATGAAGATGTGGTGCTACTACATAATTTCCTTCCATCCAGTTACCAGAAATTACTGTTATTCTTGTTATTGAATTGCATGCATTTTTATTAATCTCTACAGCATCTGACTGCTTTATCTATGTTGAGAATCCAAACTCTTAATTAGATACATCAAACTATGACATTATCCCCCTGCCTGCAGGTTTAGCTGTTAGGTTGAAGACCAAGATTTAATCAGTGAGAATACCTGAACAACGAGCTATCATGTAGCTCACAATGAATGTTATAGTTGTATGAGCAATCTGCAAAAAATGTCAAAATTCTATGCTATACATGCGTAGTATTCATCAGCACTGGCTTTCCCACAACCCTCTTTCCTTCCCAATTCCTTCTGTTTGTCTTAATTCACCAGCTGGTTTTTTTTTTTAATCTTGTTTTTCTGCTTTATATTAATATATTTTCATTACAGGATTTTCCAAAGGGCTACTCCTAGAAAAAGAAAAAATTGAAAGAATGTGAATTTTCAGGTGTTATTGTCATCACTGGTCTCACTTTGCCTGTACATGGACTGCATGAGAGCAAACTACCTAGATATAATGATGAGTAAGAAGATCTTTCGCTTAGCTTGAGATTTTGTCACATGCATGTCAGTTCTTCCAGGTGCCTACTAACAAAACAGGTAATTAAGCACCCAAGGCATATTAAAATATTATTATATAGATTATTATGGTTTTGCTGGTAGAATATTCTAACCCAATAAAATATGAGCAGTGTCCTGCTGTTGTTACTGCTGTATGTTACCTGGTGGAGTAAATGTGTTTGAGCCTGCACTTGTTTATATGTCAGCAACCCAGGGCAATTATTTTGCCTCCTGCTCTACGGTGATGTAAAAAGGGTGTGACATTTATTGGACTAACCGATTGAGACTGGTTAGACTGAACCTTGCTGCAGAAGTTGATTTCTTCTGCTAATATTGCTATCAGATGATTGGTCCAGCTCTTGGAGACGTGGATGTGGATGTCTGCTTTTTATTTTGTCCTGCTCCCACATGTCCAATAGATGACACAGCCAGAGCATTGTCCAATAAAAGCATCAATTTGTGCAAGGGACTGCAGTATACTTACAAATACCCGAGCCATGTCGTATTTAAAAAAAATCAGGATTCTTAGCTTCTGCAGACTGAACTACCGCAACGTGAAGAACAGGGCCTCCAAGCAATGGCCAGATGTGGCTTGCAAGATTAGAGATGGGCCCAGGATAAAGGCCAGATGCAAACGCTTCCAAACTTGGTCAGAGCCAAACCCTTGCATTTGAGTCCTCAAGCAAAAGAAATATAAATCAAGGGCTGTCATTTTCAAAAAGGAAGTGGAGTCTGCTGACTTCACCACTCTTTTGAAATGCTGGTCATTGTCGTCTGTGGTTAGTTTCTAGACCAGAAGTCCTACCTTTTGTTTTTGGAAAAGTTTTATTACACAAGAGTGAATACGTTTGAAATACCTCAGGATGACTATACTCTGTATCAGAACACACTGAGCTTTCATTATTTCAGTTACTCTTACCGGACAACCTTCTGCAGGCACATCACCTTTTGAGAAGTGCTTATGGGGCTCTGCATCACCAATGGCACTGTGACTGTTGGTGGAATTTAGTGACTTTGGCACAAAATTACAGGATCTGTCTCTCTGACATTTGCCTTCCTTACCTGGGGCTTCAGTCTAAACATCTGGCAAGGGAAACTCACCATCCCTCCTGTCCTCTCTTCACTGATATTCAATTAAGAAGTTTATTTAAGTAGATCAGGATTTGACCTCCCCTGCCACACTTCTCCCTGTAGTGGAGCTCTGCTGCTGCCCACCTGCTGCACGGCAAGATTGTACTTAGCCGTGATCCCTGGCACACACTGTGTGCTTACGGTTGATGGCTTGCTTGAAGGAGAACAGACCACTAATAAATTGCACAGTCATTACCCTTTATGCATACTTGTTCTAATAGGTGTCGCAGATTCCTGCCTCCTAATAAGGAAAGGAAGTAGAAAAACACATAAATTCTCCCAAGGGAGTCAGACAGCCTGAAGCCATGTTCGACAGCTGTTACTGTTACCATGATCACCAAGAGCAAAAAAAGGATTAAAAGGGGTAGGGGGGGGGAAGAAAGAGAAAAAAAAAAAGAGTAAAAAAAAAAAAGTAAAGAAAAAGAAAAGATGCATTGCCAGGGATTTTGGCAAGATTTTCTTGGATACGGAATGTGTTTTGCACTGCCCCAATATATAAAAGCGCAGCGCTCCTGCAGCACGTGATGGAATTTCGAGATTAAACAAACATTGCCATTAATTAGTCTGAAACTGAAACATTTCATTTATCCAAAGTTTGCATTTCTGTATCTTGTTGGGTTTTTTAAAACTATCACTTTAATCTCCATCAGAAAGATTTTGTCATTTGATGGAAGCTTGGATGCTATGGTGTTATTAAATTTAATTCATAAGAGGTTTCAGCAAATATTTTCACAGGGTTTACCTCTCGTCTTCTACCCTCAGCTCTGGTCTTTCTCTTGGGGGCCAGCTAATAGGAATCGGGTGCTTCCCTGGCTGTCCTGGAGCTATGCTGAGTTACATCAGCTAAGCCTCTGTCCCTCCATATTATAGCTGAGAAATCCAAAGGGGAGATTCATGTCCTCTCTAAAGAGGTGTATTTAGTCTATCCCGCTGAGATAGTTTATGGCTTTGGCAGGGAAACTGTTGACAGTGCGTACTGTGAATATAGTTCAAAGTGAACTTGAAGTCTTGGAGCTACAGCTCTCCCTATGCTTGTTACATTAATTTGTTAAAGGTGCTCAGTGTAGGTACATACGTATCTGTAGAGCCGCACCATCAATTAAACACACTCATTTGATACTTTACTGAAAGTGAGAATGGGGGACACCACAGACTGCTGCTGCCTTTTGGAGCAAGGCACAAAAACAAGGTCACAGCATAGCTAGCTACTAAGGCACCCATGGCACATGCCACAAGCCTGCTGGTCTCAACATCCTGGACAAATTCCAATTTGTGCAATTGCTATCCATCTACTTAAGATGTGTCCCCCATAGTTTTAAGTAGACGCAGTATTTCTTACTCTTGACTTAAACCATAGAGAGGCATTGCTCTGCTTTTAATTCTCATGCTGGCTAACTTCAGGTGCAGACAAAGTGATTTTTACTTTTCAGGCTAAAAGTCACATCTGTTCTCATCAGAAGACCAAAGTTACAACAGATCCCAAAAGTAGGAACAACTGAGGGTGAGAGTGCATATTCTCACAGGACAATCCACTGGAAGGGCTCAGGGGAGATTTCTCTTCCAGCATCTCGTTATTTCTATGGTTTTCCCTGTATCCGCAGCTTTTCCCACCCCCCACTCCCCTTTGCCTTGTAATCCTGCCTGAACACAAATATGGGTGGTGGACAGTCTGTGGATGCTGACAAGTCCCCTGTCCCATTCAGAGGCATATTTCCATCCCATTTTACGATTTGGCCTCCTATACAAAACCACAAATTTTGCATGCTCAATTAATCAAAACACTGTGTGTCTGAGGTCCACTCCAATGGAAGCATCAGGCCAAGATACAATATCCCTGTCTAGAGTGGAGTAAAGCAGTGTGTAGCTTAAAAAATAAGTACTAATGCTGGCTGAAATCTTAAAAAGATCATATAGTAATTCCTACCTGAGTTTAAAATAGGATTTTAAAAAAAAATCCGCAAGGAACTTTTTGATAGCAATTATCAAAACATACTTTTCTAAAAGGATTTGTGACAAATGAGAGTAACTAGTAATATTGCTTAATATTATGAACCAGTTTAAGTTCCTGTCCAATGTCAATCTTAACACAAACTAAAAATATGCTACTTATTGAGCTGGAAGAAGGTTTTGATTTACAATTATGCCTTGATGGATTACCTGAAAGCGCAACCTTCAGGCAAACTGTGATTAACTTGACCAAAGACATCTGGGAGAGCCATCTATGGCCTAAAATTATGACCTTGGTATTCTGGGCTGAAACTAGACACCATTTAAATTGCAGTGCTGAAAAACTCCTCTACAGAGGCCTTTGTTTAGGAGGCCAACAGGTTTTTTAGCTTCAGCAGTTCAGCAGAAACACCTCCTGTGAAGTTACAGGGGGGAAAGAAAGTGCTTCCTATTTTTTCGCAGCCATTACTTTAAAACAAAACTCCAAAAACTCCCAGCTTGTATGAATAAAGAAGCAAAAACAATTAATAACCTAATGATTAGCAAATGCTGTAGACATAGGTTTGGATTTCACTTAGAAAGATTTATGGAGTTAAATATAAAAGTATGACTCCTGAAAGCCATGTGCTCATAATTAGCTCAAGTTTTACCCCTGGATACTGTAAAATCACAACATGCTGTCAGAGCCCATTTTCTGATCCTGTTATCAGCATGGAATAAAGTTTTCCACTAAATGCAAAACAGATTTACAGGTGCTAAAACAGCTATTTTGTCAGTGGGAAACAGGCTACCTTTTGTCCTCTGAAAAGGCATTTCATGATTTTACATTGGTCAATTGATCATACAACAAAGGAAAAAAAACAATTTTGGTCATCTACTGAAAATGAAGAAGATCTAATGTGAAAATAAACACAAGGAAAGTGACTGCCTCTCTGAATGTAGGATATACGGTCTTGCATATTGTCACCTACTGTAAACTAAAAAAACAAGAACAAGATCAAAGCAATGCCATTCCCTTCTTATTGCTGAGTACACTACATAAATCCTCAGCATTCCTACAGAAAAACTCAAAGGATAACTGCATTCCAGGCAGCTGTGAACACTGGAAATTAAATTATTCCATTAAAAAGAAGTCCTACAAAGATCCTGTCAGTGTATTAATTTCTGCCATGAGCCGTCATGTGAAGGGACTCCTCTTGGATCAGCTCCAAAAGGAAGATTTCTGCATCCCCGCTATTGCATTCCCATCCACAGCAAGGGGCACACTCCACAGGCTGGGAGAACAAGTGCCCTTCCTGGGGCAAGGAGCTCAAAATTAACTTGTACTCCAGCAGCTGAAAGAGCTTCTTGCTTGTTTGCCTGCTGACACCCAGCATGGGGCGGACAGCCTCTGAGGAGTGCTCCAAGTGTTTTGGGAGTAGGGGGTCTGAACTGTTCCTAACAACAGCTGCTTCAGAGTTTGGTGATGGTGGACCAACCATCCGCTCAAGAAGAACCAACATCCAACCCTTGGCTTCCTGCAGCATGAATGGTTTAACGTGATGGTTGATGGAAACTTTATTTGAGAGACTGTCTGAATACTAGGCCTAGACATGCAGGAACCTGAGCTCCCGAGCCATTTGCTAAGCAGATCAAGTCTTCATATTGCAAGAAGTTATTTATAACTTTTTTTATCTCCTAAAAGTTTCTATGGAAGTTTTTAAAGCACTCTAAGGGATTCAATGCATTTCTTCCTCTGAAACATCCCAGGCAACCTAAAAAAATCATGACCCAACTTTGTACCCAAGACAAAGAGTGAAAGTACAGAAACCAGGAGCCTCATGCAGAAACAATCCAAGGCACTACGTAAACATTCAGTCCTGCTTTACAGCCTTGGCAAAAGTAGAAGAATTAAAGAACATAAGAACAGTTACGTTGAGTCACGGGGAGGCTCCATCTGACCCAATAGCTTATCACCCCGTTTCCTAAAATGCAAAACTTACGGAAACAAGGTGATCCTTCCTCTGCCATAGCCTCAAGGCTTCCAACACTCACTGGAGGTCTTGAAAGTGAGTGGGCAGCTTTCTGACTTAGAGGTTGCTTAGTGGCCACCAATTCATCTGACCTCTGTGTTTATCATTTTAACTCTCTGCTAGTCGAGTCGGCATTGCCTGAAAAACAACCTCTTATTTGATTGAAGCCTGCTGTATGGCAATTCATCTAGATGCTCAGTACTTATATTATGAAAAAGGCTCCACACATATTTCCTTTTTTCCCCCCTGCTTTCTTTATTGCAGGAATAAGTAAGACAAGCATAAGGTAAAGGGCCTGGTAGCATTTCCTTGAGCAGAAGATGGGATGTTTCAAACTTGCCATGTCTCTGTTCAAGGGCAATTACATCTTGTGCTATAGAAAGAGACTTTATAGACTGCTATAAAAAGACTTCAGAGATCATCAAGGCTGATACTGGTGCTATCTGAGGTAGTTTACAGGTAGGTGTACAAGATGGTCCTTTCCTGGTCAAATGGAGGGTAATGTAATGAACACAGTACACCATCCCCACACGGTTTTCCCAATCTGAGAACAAATTTTCTTGGCAGTAGTTATACGAATACTGTACCGTGCTGGTGTCTGTCAGGACCCTTGCTCTAAAACACCAAGTCGGAGGAAGCATAGAATGAAAGAGCCATGTATTGATCATGGGTTCAGCCCAGCTAGGAGAAACTTCTGTCAAAATATCGGCACAGACGTTGTCTGCAGATGAACTCAGAGGTTAAATATACATAAGTGAAGGGAACCCATGAGATCCTTTGGCCTCTGAAAAAGCTAGAAGGTGCATTGTTATAAGCCAACTTTCAAAAACTCGATCCACTTTGTTTTCTTGAGGGAGACAGAAAACAGAAGCCAAAGCCTTTGACCTGACTAACAAAATGACGGTACCTGGAATTGGCATTGCGTCCATCTTCATGGACCAGACAGCAGAGACATAAGGCCTCAGATTCCAGTGAAATCTTGCATCCCACCGTATTTAGTGCCATATCATCCTTGTTTTGGGTTGACCCAGAATCAGCAGAACTTTGGTATCTCTGTTTCCCCCAGACCAAGAAACCATTTCTGAAGAGTGAACTTCAAAGGGCTTGGCCATTTGTCAGAAATTACCACAAAACTACAAAGAAATAACCCAACAGTAAATCAAAAATCTGAGAGAGAAACCTCTTGCAAGGACTACAAAGGAAGAAAAAAACAAATGGCATGGAGAGTTGATTATAACACCAGCAGTTTGCCACGGCAAAGGAGAAACTGATACCAGATGCTGCTGGGAGCCCTTTCATTACCTTGTGCAAGACCTGCAGAGCCATGAAGGGGCCCCATGCAGCACTACCTCTCTATCTGGGATAAATGTGCAGCGCCTGGGCACAACAATTCACGCTCAAAAGAGATCTGCAGAGCCAATTATTATTTTATTTGAATGATGAATTCGGAGGCTGACTCCTTGTAAGTGCTGCATCCTTTCATCATCTCCCAGCAAGTCTTTTGAAGTTAGCCTGTCTTGAAAAATTATGCTGTTATGTCAGGGCTTTTAATGTCAGCAGCATTACTATTTAAATAAGTGAAAGTAACAGATGAAAAATTAATCAAAAATTGTTTAATATTGGATGCAAGGGTTGCCAGACCTTATGGCCCTTGGCATGTACTTTCTCGCTTTTTAAATCCTCAGACATCTTTGTCTGGCTTTTTAAAACTTATTTTTAATTCAACTGGCTCTTTGGCAATTTGTGAATAACAGCAACTAATACAGCCATTTTCTTCCACTCTTCCAGAAAGGGAAGGTCAGCTGGAAACTGGATGGTTTATGTTGAGGCAGTGTTTTCTGCAATATTACTCACTCACTCAGATTGAGTCAGATGAAGAAAATGTACACTGCACTAAGGGAGGGAGGGATTTTTATTCTCATCTGATTTTTTTGATTAACATAATTACAGAGAGTTGTACTCAGCATCTGCTCAAAGCTCTAAGTGTACTGCATACCAAGGCCATGAGGGAGGGCTGGAAAAAATATTTTCTATGATATTGTCTTAAAAGTAATAAGTTGGTTTTGTTTGGGGTTTTTTTGGTTCTTTTTTTGTTTGTTTATTTTCAGGGTTTTGTTTGTTTGTTTTTTGTTTGTTTTAAATTAAGTCCCTCTTTAGTCGCCTTGTGGTTTCTGAGCTTTTCAGGTTCACTTGCTTTGTGTTTCCACGGTTTTCTCTGCAGCCATGAGGGATACAAATGCTCTTTTCCTAACAAGTGAAAGCAGAGATTATATGGACTCACTAGAGTCTGGCAGCTGAGGTTTTCAGCAAAAGCGTATCAAATGTAACGGCTGTTATAATAAAACTGCTAAAACTGCCAATACTGAGGCTGAGAATCAGGCAAAAGATGGACATTCAAACAGACAGTAGCAGCAGCAAGCTGCAGCAAGCCGGGGGATTGTAAGGTGGGGATGTTATGAACAGAACTGGTAACTCGAGAAGGCAAATGTTATCAGTGTTAACGATTTGTATAATTTTGGGAGACACTTGGCAGCCTTTGTGGAAATGTGAAGGCTACAGCAGCTCACTGGAGGACATCAGCAGGTTTCCTCCCCTGAATACGTACCTTGCGAGTAGTGCGCTTCTGAAAAAATTACATTAAAGGCTGCTGAACATTTTCAGTAACTCCTGATTATTGTGCTATTAACTTCCCGAGTGAAAGGGACAAAGACAGGACAGTATCAGTGAACAGTACCCTGGGAATGATCTAGCCCTTGCCAGACTCCCGAGTAGGTTCAGTTTCACTGAGTGACTGGACGTGGTGCGGTGGCATAATTTAACTGGGTTTGAAGAAGAAAACTCCGTCTCCAAGGCTGCAAGGGAAGGAGGGATTACAGAGATTGCCTTATTCATCAGAAAGAGGCATATTGATTTACCCTACCTGGTTAAAACAGTGGAAACCTGTGGGACTTATTATCTAGTGAGCCTTCATATTGGAGAAAAATTCAATACTTTCTAAGCTTACTACAGTTTTGCACAATGTTGGTCACTGTTTCTGAATAATAACTTCTCTGGAAACAAAATGACATCACTGCAGCACTCATCATGTCAAATATAATACTATCAACGTAAAGTATGGTCAATATTTCTTTTACTATTTCTAAATTGTCTTGTTCTATTTCTTCTCATATTCACACTCATTAAATACATAGGAAAAAAAAAGAAAATGCTTCCCACTTTGCCACTTTTGTTGCAAAGCCACCTTCCTATCCATTCATACACATTGTGAGGGTTGTCTTAACATATCTTTGGATCAAGTCACACACACCAAGCCAGAAAAGGTTATAAGTCATGCTGTAAATGTGACCAAAAGCCAGAGGAATGAAACACAACACTCAGGGTTTCTACAGTACTTAAGCAAATATATTCTCACTCCTTTTGGGCAAGGAAACACTTCTTGCTGCTTTTTGTATAGTACCTAACACATCGTACTTGTGTTGGGTACCTTGTCTTAGTTGTACTTTGGATAGCCCATAGAACAAATGATGAATAACAATTAGCTTTTGTGGCTGCTTTCCTCAGTGAGAAGCACGTGAAAACAGATCAAAAGTCTCATAAACAGCTAGAGGAATTTGTTCTTTTGGCCAAAACAGAAATCAAACCCCAAGCAAATACTTGCTTTCTATTACATTTTTCTCCCACTTAATTGCAAAACTATATCAAGCTATAGAAAAATATTTTTCATTTTTCTTCTGAGGACTTGTTTACAGTACCGAGGAAAAACAATGGCGTTTTTACTGCTGCTGAAAAATCACCAGCCTCTTTCTGAGCTTTCCATTACTTAATCAAGGATCTAGGTCCAGAAAACTTCACATACTTGTAGCTGAATCAGCTGCACAGTGTGATGTGGAACAGCAGCAGTGAAGCCAATGGAATTTGCCTGGATTTCTGTTGGTGGCACTGACAGCAAAATTCAGCCTTTGTGATGACATACCTTCCAAGTTAGGAATGACACAAACTACGTAACTGCTGTAAATGAAGAGTCGTCTGGCAACCCCTTTTTAAAAGGAAGGAAAACAATAGTAAAAATATGGTAGCAATACCGTAGAGTGGAATTTTTCATCCATACTGAGTGTGGTTTTTTGTTTTGGTTTTTTTTTTTTTTACACTATGGAATAATGTCACTTGGGAAGTAGTCAAGAAAATGGTGAAAATAAGAAGAAAATTTTGATAGAAAAATGAGTGAAAGCATACTACAGCCCCAAAGCTAGAGGTTTTCATTACACCTGAACAGCAACCTCCATGTAGTTGTCAGATCACTCTCTGAACCCTCCCAAAAACTTCGGCTTCCATGTCACCTTGTGACAATGAGTTCAACAGTTTAAATACGAGTTGTCTGAGAGAGGACTTCCTTCAGTTCATTTCAAAGCTCCTGTCCAAAAATTTCGTTTAATTTTTCCACAGTGAGCGTCAAGGAGTGGCATTTTGTTACTTTCTTCCTCTTTGTCACTTGTGATTTCTTAAAAATCTCTGTCATATCTCCCCTTCATCCAAGTCTACTTTTGCTCTTTCCTCATGGAATTTGTCTCATACTCCCATCAACTATTTTGCACTTTTCTTTGCCTTTGCAAATGGAGTGATTTTTTTAACGTGGAGTAACCAGAACTGAAGGTGGTACTCAAGAGATAGGAGTACTAGGCCTATGTTCAGTGACATAATGGTATTTTCTGGTTTATTGGCTATAGTTTTCCTAACAGATCTTAGTATTTTCCTTACTGCTTTGGATCAAATATAAACACATGCACCTATCTATTTGGGAGTTGGACTAGATGACCTTTAAAGGTCCCTTCCAATGCAACACATTCTATCATTCTATGATCTTCTACTTTAAGACATCCTGCCAAAGAGCAAAGAAAAGTCAGCATTACGGGAGAACACTAGCTGAATTAATTCAGCTTCAGACAAGGATAACTGAGGGTTTGTGTTTTATAGCATGATTTTCAAAAACTCAAATGATAAAAGAGTGGTATGAAATACTGCTGTAAACAAGCTCAGGAAATATTTACAATACAATGACAAATTTTCTTTCAAATACAGAGCTTACTACATTGTACCATAAAGCCACAGATAAGACATTCAATGATATCTGAACTCAATATTAGTAGAGAAAAATAGGAAAGAAGAAAAGAATGTAAACAAAATATAAATGTTTGGGGAAAGCATTTGAAAATCTGCAGAAGCACTTGAGGCAGTCAGGTAGTTTGAAGGCAGTATCTGTTGAAAATGTACTGAAATATACTAAAAATATCCAAAGCCTAACAGAGAAAAAAAATGTGGAAGATTGAATACGGGGATAAAAAAAAGACAACAAGCCCATTAGAAAAATACCACAGCAGAAGGAAGATTCTCTTTGAGCAGTGAAAGTAGTCCGTAAGCAGAGGGAAAGTTTTTGAGCAAACTCGGGCAGGGCTTTGGAGTGCTGATGGAATTTTGGGTGCTCCAGACAAGAGACTGCAGTCCCCCACAGGCTGGGAAGCAGGAGTTTCCATAGCATCTATAATAGCTGCTGCTAGGTACCTTGGAAAACTATTGGACATATTTGGCTCAGATAGTGAAAGCGGATACAGGGATTCAGACAGGCCCCATCTCCGATGGAAATTCTGCTGCATTGCCACCACAGACATGGGGGTTATGTTTCGCTCCTTATGTAAATTTCTGCATGATACCAGGGATTTTATTCATTTGTCCTGGGTTCCAGGTCTTCACCTACAAAATGGGGTAAGGTTTCTTCCTTCTCAGATGTAGGCATTTATGGTGGCAAGGGATGTAATGTAGCTATTCTAGTACTTGTAATGGAAGGTTCTTCGGCCCAGCTTTTGCACCTATTCAAACTGGCCTGTGACTCTCCTACTGCCTGGTAAATATAAAATGAAAGTTGGCAGAAGACTAAAATAAAATCAGTCCAAAGGCAAGAAGCCAAATAACCACTTGGCTGTATACTGAAAGTTAGAGCATGCCTAATGTCCCCAAATTTTCACAACAATTACCCGTTCTTTCCTAAGAAGCAGTTGGCTAGTTAACTCAAGAGACAAAAAAATGAGGCTTTAACAGAAAGCCATCAAGCACAAAGCAACACTATGGAAAAAGAATGAAAAAAATCTAAAAACAATGGGAAAACCCACTTTTGTCAGTGAAGTCATGAGAGAATCGTAACTAAAGATTTTCATACTAAAAATAAAGCAAAACAAGCTTTCCAGTTAAAGACGTTTAAAAAGTAAGATGCTGTGGCAACATATAACATTGAATTCTCTTCTTGCACAGATACTCCCAATTCTTTTTCAGTATAGGCTATGGAAGTGCACCTGAACACACAAAGTTTCACTATCAGTCTACTAACTAAGCTAGCAAGCACTTGCTTATTCTATGGATCTTGTTTGAATTTTGTAATCCAAACAATTTCAAACTAAGTTTTCTGAAAAATGGAATCACTGAGGATACCTGCTTAAACATACACATTGAAACAAACACTTTTCTCATATTGCTGTCTTTGTCTTGTATTGTTCCACAGCCATGTGCTTACATCCCCCAAGAGAGTGGCTTAATCAGTGTACAAATGTACCTGAGGACAGTTTTGTCCTTTCTTTTTTGTATAAGCCGTAGGTTATGACTGCTGAGATACCTTTGGAGTTCAGAAAAAAGTGTCCTTCCAGATTGAAAGACAACTAGTAGTCAATTCTGAGAACTGGTTACCCGAATCATTTTAATTTTAAAAAAAAAAATTTTTTTGATGAGAGAGATTGTTGATCTTAGTGGAAACTTTGCAGTTAGAAAAAAATAGGACATAAGGTTGCCTGATGTTAGTGCAGAATCATTCCACAGTGCTCAAAATAAAAGTAAGATGCAAAACTAGTTACTAACCCTGTTAGGGCAGATGACTTTGTAATGCAGACATCACAGGAGAGATAACATGAGACTGACGTGGACTTTTTATCCCTTAAAACATCTCAGGCTGACAGAAGGTGACTATGTTTGTTGCAGGAACACGAAGGAGGAAGAACGCAGGGTCAGAAGGCGTTGCAAGGTAGGCAGGGAAGGAATGCACAAGGGAAACAGTGCTCTTTGGCATCTTCTCCGTCCACAGGTCAGCAAGTTTTAGCACTGCAATGAAGATCAGGAAATATGAAGACATATTTTAATAAAGTTAGATGCAGCTCTGTTCTCTTCTGAGATATGAGGAAGCTGCTGTGCAAAGACAGGATGGGAGTGGACTGGCCAAAAAGCAGTAGAGCAGAAAAGAAGCTGAGGATTACAGTGAATGAGAATCAGCACAGCCATGAAGCTCTGAAGACATGATTTTGAAGTCCAGGCACAGTGAAGATCACTAAGAGATAGTCTGAGGGACAATGATCACAAACCTAGAAAATACTAACTGCAAAGGAAGACTGAAGTGGGAGTATTAACTCTAAAGAAGAGGTGGTTACAGTAGTTAATGTATTCTTAAAATATGTAAAAGGAAACTATAACCAGGAAGGGAATACATTTTTTTTCCATGTCCACTGGGCCTAAGTTACACCAAGGGCATATTAAGTGGTTTGGAGGAAATGCTTTCTACCAGTAAGGCTATAAAGCACTGCGATAGTGTGTGCCAAAGGGTGTGCAAATACGGTTATTGCAGGATTCTAAAAACAGGTTGAACAAGCATCTGGCTGCAGTGACGGGGAGCATTACTGACCCTGCCTTCAGGCAAGGTACAGACTAGATGACCTCTCAGGATCCCCCCACAGAAATCCCTTCTCTGACTTTTCTAAAGGAGCAACAATCTTTTCCCCACCTTATTTTATCATTTCTCTAAACGAATTTACTCTGCTTTGCAGACGTCTTCTCTACTCTTAAAGCGAATCCGGGTAGAACGGGCAGAATTGCCCATGAAATATCCTTTCAATAACTGTTACAGCAAGGATACCAAGGACACAGGCAGGACAAGGTGCACATGGCAATAACCCCAAAGATTGGGGTGAACAAAGACAGCACCTGACTGCAGTCAAGGCATCCTGGGCATGTTTGGCAACAGCCTGAGCACAGGTTTCACTGTGAGTCTTTATCCCAACTGTGTTATTTCACAGCAAACTCCATTCACATGTATCTTTGCTAGGGAAATTTTCTTCAAGTTTAGATGGGGGCCCAGTCCTTAGTTGGTGAATATTAGTGCTGGTCCCTGGGCTTAAAAAGAGGCAGATTTATTTATACAGTCTGCAGGTTTGGATCCATAATTTTATCTCAGCAACTGAGAAAATCATTTTACTTGGTCTTGTCAGAGGTATTTGGTGAATTACTGTTTGTAAATAAGTGTTATTTTTGAAAATGAGTGTGTTAATGGGCAGGAAGGTCTCTGGAGACAGGGAAACGCTAACACCACGAGCTGTTCCTAGTTCCTAATGACTCGCTGATGCTTCACCTGAAAATCTGGCCTGAAAAGAACTTATTCCAGTACTGAGTGATGCACACTACTTCAGAAGGAGCTGAAGTAAATGCTCCAGGGCTGCAAGGACAAGTGGGGAAAAAACATCATTTCAAGGAAAATCTCAGCAAAACAAGCATTAGGTTTCTGGAAGTATTTTAATCACCTTTTTTATTTAACAAAGTTGGGAAAACAATGCTGGTTTATGAGCATTTTTTCCCCCTCCAAAGTGTCATTTATTGCTTTTGAGGCTTTTTGTCCCTCTTTTTTTTCCAACATACTTTATATGCCTGCCAATAAAGGGGGAATATTACACCCTGGAATCTTCCTGTGTACGTAAAAACAGTGCTTGGCAAAATGGTACTGGAATAACAAGTAACAGCTTTCTCAAGATAGGGTCAATCTATTCCAGGGGAGGCTATTTACTGGATTACATACAGTCGTCTTGGAAGAAGAAAATCTCCCAAGTGCTCTCAGTTTGAGAAACATTTTTTCCATCATCTGGTTAGAATTTTTGTGCCAGTTAGCTTGCAGCCCTGCTATTTCCTCCGCATGTGTTCTGCAAACCGTGGGGAGGATACACTCGTTATTTTGAAGGAGTCAGGAGTGAGATGCAATTATGGGGGCCTAAGCACACAAGAGATAAAATCTCCTTCCTGCTAGCCAACATAGATGGCAGTCTGTCTGGGCTCAGAGGCAGCTGATCAGATCTGAGCCCGAGTATTTGAAAAAAAGCCTTAGCAGCCTGTGAGCCCCATTTGTTTATTTAGAAAGAAGCCATTGTATCATTTGGTTATTCTAACGAGGCCTGCTGGCTTCGGTATGATGAATTTCAAACACATCCAGCCTGTGTTCAAGTGAAGTGGCTTCATATTGTGCTGCCTCTTGACATGTATCAAATCCTGTGCAAGCTTGCCAAGGTCTTTGAAATGTGCTTTTGACATTTCAGTGCAGCTTATACCTAGACTCCAAATAAGAGGTATGTTTGAATGAGGGCAATTTTTGGTAATTTGCCTGAATTCTGCATTTATACTTTCTTTGGCCTAATCTGTTTAATTGAGATCTGTTCCCTGGCCAGCTGCCAGTATTAGCAGAGCATGTGGGTAGCAGATTGGTTTACCTATACACTGCAGAAAGACTTTTTTTTTCACACTCTTAGAGTTGGACTTGCATATTAAGCTAGCGTTAGTTCAACAAAATGTCATCAAATCCGAATATTTACCATTTGCTTTTAATACATTTTATTTTTCAACAGGTAGATGTGGCTTTAAAAAATATTTTTACAACTTTTAGATATTTTTAATAATTTTTAATAATATAGATTTATATTTATATATATAATATATATACTTTATATATAATACATAATATATAATTTATTTTTTTTAATTTTATAACTTTTAAATAACTTTTAAAAATTATTTATTCAGTAAATCCTATGTCAGTGTCTGACTTAGTGCAGTACTTAGTTTTGATCCTTAAGAGGAGAAAAATCAACAGTGACATTTTCTCTTACTAGGGTATTGAAGAGCTAAGTGTGCAGTGGGAGAACTGTGGGGCCCTCGACTGTCTTGATTACAAAGTTGCACCAGCTTATATAAAGATTTTAATGAATTTTAACACCCTGGCAAGTTTGAAGAACCTGTAAAACTCTTACTTTGTGATACAGAATGCTGAATTTCTTAAATGACCTACTTTATAACTAATTGTAAACTCTAAGCTAAATTGTGAATCTCTGTGGAAGGTGCTTTTGTGAACATGGAAGCTTCCATTTGGGAGTAAAGATGTTGATTTTATCCCATTTGACAAAGGGGTATGAATCCTGTCAGTGCAGAACTTTGTGGGAAACACCTCCATTTCATTCAAAAGTTTCTGAAGTCAGATGGTCTCCAGGACATCTCACCCATTCTCTTGAGACAAACAAATGCTACTGGAAAGGAAGATGTTTGACCCTGCCGCACACACAGGTGCTTGCTGCCTGCTGACCCTTCCAAAGCAGCATCCTCAAGCCCCCTGCCCTCACTTATGTGACTAGTGAATGCCTCTAAATATTGCACATTACTTAGTGAGGCATTGGGAATAACAATACAGGCACTGTTTGGCCTGAAGATTTAGCGTGTACCTTGAAAAAACAGCCTGTCAGAAAACTGAGAGAACCCCACCTCATCATGTCACAAGGAGTGCAAACCTCTGTAGAATACTATGCAAACAGCAATATTATGCTTCTTTAAAGGACTCAGAATTAATTGGCTCTAACCTCTATAGGAATAGAAATTCTCAAACATTCCATTCTATATTGAAGAGGAAGATGGAAAATCTGCTGGCCTAATGAAGAAACTGAATCCTTGCTCTAAGTGCAAAACAAACTCATCGCTGTGAATATGTCCCCTCCCTTGCTTCTATATCAACATTTCTGCCATGCTAGGATGGGGAAAACCAGTTCAGTTCGAAGAAGCAGGGCTTTCTGCCTCTCACCCATCCTGCTGCTGCATCCCACTCCTCCAAGCTGAGCTGGACCCAGGTACCTGTGACCCTAGAAACACTGAGCTCACATCTGCCTGCCAGCTTTCTCAGCAGGAACTGCTCACACTCTTACGCCACCTTCGCCTGCAAAGTTTTTAGCAAGGCTCTGGACAGGGTTAGATCACAGAAGCCTTAAACCTCCTTCTGACCTAGGCCTGGACATTCAAAGTTGGCTGCAATGAAAATCTGAAAGAAGACTGCAGCTGATTGCTGGTGCTGGGGTCAGGCGGCATTCCCTTCCCTTTTTACAGGAAAACACACATTTCTCTCTCTCCATGCCACTGGGGCCCAAACTGAGATACCACGTGTTTCACTGCTAACACGCAGGATTATCACGGACAATTCCTTCCTCGTGCTGTTTCCCTTGGAAACATTACCAGCATGGCTGTGCTTCTCATGGTCACTCCCCACTGCCTAGGAGCTGAGGGGGAAGCTGCAGCCTGCGGTTTCTGAGCTGATCGTCAAAATGTTTATAGGGATCTCACCAGAAACGTCAAAAATCAACCTAAATTTGTACTCTGTGTCATCCAGACAAAATCGACAGGACTGTACAGCCAAGGCAGCATCTGGCCTTTGCTGTCTGGATGGACAATGTTAGCTCAATGCTCTCTTCCCACAGGCATTTAATGGTTTTTATGCTCATGTTTTCCCAATGCCATTAGTGAAAACACTGCTGTTTGCTTGTAGGGCTAACTATTCCCCCACGTAACAGTTCACCCATAAACATAGCTGTGAAGTCACAGAAAACCACATTTTTGGATTTAACAAATATAGTGGGACCGTCTGTATTTTTCCTTACTTGGTATATTTCTTGTTCAAAACACTTTATAAACTTAATCCCTTTCAACTCAATTGTGAAATACAAGACATCTATTCATGACCTCATTTCATCAGAGTAGAACCTAGTAAAAGACGATGTGCCTGAAATGCTCACAGGAGCCATGATAAGTGCGACAATGAGAAGAGTGTCCTAAAACCTCTTCATCCTATGCTCTGGGTATAAGGCAATACTTCCCATTGCACCAAATGGGCCTATAGGTAGTGAATGTCATCAGGAACCTTTTGCAAATTAAGTCACAGTACAAATGAAGATGGTGTCATTTTCTGATTACATCCTTTCAGTAAAATATCTTTCTTCAGCCTGGAAAGACTACTTCCAACGACAATAATCACCCAGAGTAATTTCTACCACTGTAAAGTCAATACCAAATGTTTGCCAAAAGTTCGACCTTTTTTTCATTCCGAGTGCTTAGCTATTTCAACTAGCCCTTGGGAAACTACATATTTAATAGGAAAATGCCATAAACTGGGATTTCAATGACTAAATCAGGCACGGGAATAAAGAATATACAGTTCTGAGATCAGTCAGAGAGCCAAAACTTTTGAAGGGCTTGATGAATGTGACTCCTTGAAAGGCTTAGGAGACCCTATTGATGTAAATTAATTACACGCATCCATAAATCTGAGAAATCTGATGAGCCTACCAGCACTCAAGTAGCAGGAAAGCTGTCTGGCTACAGAGTAGCTTTAGATGAGTACAGGATCAAGTATACTGTTGGAAAGGAGGAGGCTGAAACTAGGGTTAGCAGCAAAGGAGGCTGGCATCCCAGCAGACTTGTCTGTGAGCAAGGAGGTCAGGCTGAATGGGAGATGGGTGGCTGTCTAGGTATGAGTAGAGAGAAAGGGGAAAAAGATCAAAGCCAGGCTCTGAGAGAGAACCAAGCACAGAAATTCAGAAAAAAATGCTGGTTTATATTTTGTTTTCACACTTAGAACCACACAGGGTTAAAAGGAGAAATATGATTTGGGACTTCAAGGAAAAGGAGAGTAAACAAATTTCAGTTCTGGACTTTGTGTGGCTCATGAACACCTCAAACAGCACTGCAGGGCAAAAGCGCCACACATTGGAAAAGAAGCCCTGCTGTGTTGTACTCCTGATGTTTTTCTCTATGAGCAGATTAGAAATTCTCTTGCAGATTTCATTTTGCAAACTCTAGACTTCTTTTGAACATGTATCCTTTCCCTTGCCCTGCTTTCCATAGTGTAGCTGTCTATTAGCATCATCTTATGTGTGTTATTTGTCTGTAAGTAATCCCTCAAGCTTGTATAAATACACCTACTTGTGCTGTGTGCTGGAGCAAAGCTGTGCATGTTATAACAGCTGGCATTCGACTGCCTAGTGAGTAAACATTATGTCCAGGGGTTAAAGTGGACTGGAATCGTTCCAGCTTATGTCTGCTAGAAAGCTACTGGGTTAGATATTTGGTTCTTATCCTCACCCTTTGAAAAGGTAAAGCATGTCTAAAAACTGAACAACACCAGTTTGTTTTAACCATCTTGGGAAAAGCTGTATCTGTGGCAGCCTTCTGCATCAATGAGCATGACAGACTTTCAGTCCTTGCTGCCGTGGTAAAACGTCCTTTAAATGTCAGAGAAAATGCCTTTTAACTTTATGTATCCTTGGTGTATACCACACAAATTCAGCATGCTACGTCAGAATGTTAGCAAACTATGTAAGCATGTCAAAGGCCGTCGGTAGATGATATGCTGGTACCATGGGATGCTCTGACCCCTTCAGATGGCTCCTGATGCCAGTTCAGAGCTGGGCCTGCCTCCCCGGCCGGCCAGGGCCACCCTGGGCTTGCCAGTCCCCACGGGCAGACATGCAAGCTGTGAGAAGAGGCAGCTACAGAATAAGTCCCCTCTGCTAAATCAAGGTGTTTTGAGTGACAGGAGGATTTGCAAGCAGGAGGAAAGGAAGCAAATGCCAGGACTGGGTGGCCGGGGACAAACAGTTCCCTGCAGAAAGGGAAAGGTGAAAACAAGCATGAGGTGTGAAACAAAGGACACTGAGATGAGCTTCAGCCTTGCACAAAGAATAAAATGCATCTAATCATTGTAATCTAAATCATTAAATTATTTAGACAGACAGTATTTGGCAATTTGAGAAGTAGCTCATAGAAAGAAATACAGGTTTATGTGTCTGGTTGTCCTAATTACTGAAACAGGAAAGTTTTATTCCCCTAAATAAAAATTACACTATTTACACAATATAGCAATTGTGTTGTAATCCAGAGATAGAAATGCAGTTCTTTTATCCACTCTTTTATCACCTTTCTGTTATTTATGCATATTCATTCAGAGCCGTTGTTAGTTCCATCTCCAGCTGCCTTCACACTGTCGTGGTGAGTTTCCTTCAAGGCTCAGACCAGTTCCTGACTATGTCAGTGGGAATCATAAAATCACAGAATGATTTGGGTTGGAAGGGACCTTAAAGATCATCTAGTTCCAACCCCCCTGCCATGGGCAGGGACACCTCCCACTAGACCAGTGTGCTCAAAGCACCATCCAACCTGGCCTTGAACACTTCCAGGGATGGAGCATATCTTTTCTTTTCTTCTGTATTACTGGGAGATAGACTAGCTCTTTCAACATCTGAAACATGAAAGTAACATTATTAGGCACTGTTCTAGCTTTCACGCTGACAGATGCAGTATCCCAAAAGCTTTTATCATGCAATTACCAGTGACCTTTTTACCTTGCTCTTGGTGTGACCAAGGTGCTGTAAACAAAAGAAGTGGTCCTCACAGCTGGCATGTGACAATTTTGGACCTTCTAGACATTTGCACAGAGCTCAAAGGATTAGCCCAATATATTCAAAAATGTCAGCTCATGTTGATGTGCTCTGCATTGCCCCAGGTAACAAAGATGGCTTACAAAAAAGCCAAAAAAAAGAGCTGATTGGACAAGATGCTGGAAGAGATGCCAGACAAGATGCCTATCTTACAGATGAATAAAATCTACAGTTAGCTGGATCTCACTGGAGTATTTTTGCCTATTCTTTTTAAGGAAAGGAGAAGCATCGCACAATCAGCAGGTCAACTGGACGAGTGCTGGCAATACAACGTGCTGGACCTGCATTTGTACAATTTCAAGGGGAATACTGATACCATACCCATCACTTTTCTTTTTTTTGTCTTTTCTTGCTTTACACACCTTTTCTTTTTAATAACTGTTAAAGATGAAAGAACTATAAAATGTTGGGACTTGAAAATCCCTTCTGTTTAAGCATGAAGATTTCATTCCTTTCAGAACTACTTTTATACACAAACTGTGTTTGAAAAAAAGCATTTGAACACTAATTCCTATTCTGCTCTTTAAAAAGTTTATTTTGTTCAAAAATGGATCAAACCCAGTATCATGTACCTAGGCTTCACTTCTACGTTACAGTATCTGAATACTGAGACAGAACACCTAAATACCACCTTCTAGGAAGACAACCTATTAATGAAAATACTTCAGTAATATCTGAGAATAACAAGCATGTTCCAAGAGAAGACATCAAGATGTCCTCTTCTGTCTTGCAAGGGATTGTATTAAAAAAAAATAAAATCAATATTATTTCAATGCTAATGTTTACTGTTCAGCCTACACCTTCTCATGAAAATCACTGTGAAATCAGATTTCTGTTTTTAAAGAAAACAAAATATTGAATTGGAGAAAAAAAAAATTAGTTTGTCATGACATAGAACTGAAGTCAGGAAACTGAGATTTTACTGCCCACCGGCTTTTTTACCACTTTGAGTAATTTTCTTAATTTCTAAAATATTTGACTTCTTGTGAAAATAAAAAAAAGGTTTTTTAAAGAGTCTTAACCTTTGTTTACAAGGAACTGCACTACTAGAGTAGTCATCATCACAGAGAGGCTTTTCAGCAAACAAAGCTTTACTGGAGATTGGGGCTTTATCCAACAAAGGATGATTTAATGAGCAGAATTCAAGCAGAATGATGAAGGCTCTAAGACAACCAGGGAAGGATGAAACACAGGAAGCAATGCATGACTCATTTCCATGGGGATTCTCATTCTACCTGCCTCAGGGTAGCAAAGGAAAGAGAAGGAGAGGTAAGAAGGGGAAAGAATAAAAATTGTCTGTGAGGAGGCTAAAGGGAAGAGAAAAGGACAAGAAGGTCAACAGCAATGTAATTATCTGTCTTGGGATAGGTTGTCAACTAAAGTGATAATACTCAGCTTTCTGAAAATCATAAGCTACCTTAATTCATTAAGCATCTACTAAGATGCCTTGCAGATGCTAAATAACCTCCTCTCACTGTTCTGGTTTCAATTATAATGTAAATGCTACAAGCTGCAGGAGATGGTGCATGGCCTTCTTTGTCCTGCATGTAGCTGAGTGATCGAATTACTCTTGTCTCTACATCTCCTGAGGGTTACATCCCCAAATCTGAGATGATGCCTTGCCTTGGTTCAGAGTCTAGCAACCCTGGCCAAGCACTGTTGTGCAAATTGTGTCTAATTTGTACTCCCGGGATACAGTAGCGTACTACAGCTTAAGCAAGCTGAAAGCCAAAACAGCGCCAAGTTATCAGACACCCTCGATCTCATTTCATTATAACTACTAAAATCCTACACAGTAGAAGGTCTCTGCATCTGCCTAACATGTCCTGTGTATATGTAATGTTTTCTTGTCTTATTATGCAAAATACAAGAGCAAATTAAATCTGGTCATGTATCTTGTCAACAAATGGACACTGTAGATCACACAACATAATATAACTGTGACCTCCCAAGCTTTCCTTGTCTTCTATACTAAAGTTTCCTTCAGGCTCAGAGGTCTTCAGCAATATACTGGCTTTGACCTTGCAAAGTTAGGTCATCCATGTGCCTCTCCCATACGCTTTTTGGTATAGCTACTTGATGCAGTAGATTTGTGTGTTGAAGGGGAAGCAATCAGCTTATTCCAAGTGATTTCTGAGTGAATGCTAAGGATGAACTGATGTGGTGAAACATTTAAAGCAGACCGATACCTCTAAATTTGATAATGAGCAAATTTACCATAGAGCTGATCAAATACTGGACAAATACGTATGGATATACTATGAATGTCTGTGTGATGGCTTGATTCCTCCCTGCCTGAGTCTCTTGGAGTTTGCATATTCACAGATACTCATATCCTGTTCAGGTGATACAGTCAAATGTTTATTTTGGGTTTCTATATATTCAGCCACTAGCATGTGTATCTGTAACAGACTTTGTACTTTCATTTTAGTAGTGACCCTTGGTTAGGCATTTTGAAGTTGATACACAAAATGCCAGAAATTGCAGCATGCATAATCCATGGACAGCTAATTCTTTACTAGCAACATTCCACAAACATTTTCAGATCCGGCATAATTCGCAGGTAATGGCACCATTTGCAGAATACAAGAAACTCAAGAAAAATTTGGGGAGAATTTAGGGAATATGTGGTGTTTTCCTGAAGCAAAAAAAATTTGTAGACGAATACTTGGTGTCTTATTGATGATATAGTACACCTCTGTAGCAGCTACAGAAACCCAGCGCTGCATAGTCCACATTAAAAAAATTAGTCACTCACTTTTAGAACTTTTATTTGGATATCCGTTAGACAAAGATCTAAAACACAAAACCTATTGGGTGTTCATGTTCTCAGCATTCAGATGAAAGATATTTTTGGTGAAACAACAGAATATTTTTTACAAACAAGTAATTAAAACCCAATTACCAAAAAGTAACTACAAGATGTTTTCAGCTATCTCTATTCACAAGTCTGACCCCAAAATAGCTCTGAAAATGTTGACCAGGGTATGTTTTCATCTGTGTTCAATTATGCAAGTCAGCCACTGAAGACAAAAAGAGTCAACACTCTGTAACCAGCTTTCTGCATTCCATTACAGTACTCTGAACTTCTAAAATAAAAAAGTTGTGAGTCATTCCCCAAATCATGAGATGGGCTTAAAATTACAAGATTTCAAAAAATAGATTTGGGGAACTTTAATTCATATGTTCAAGAGGGTTTTTTTCTAGGCTACCACAAGAATAGAAACACATAGTTTTTGAGTATAAGGTCAGATTCTTGTAAAAACACATCTAGAAATCTGGGAATTTTAAGGAATGTCAAATATCAAAAGTTTTATGCTAAAATCACAAGAGTTTGTAGCACTATCAAGAACAAATTCTGCCTAGCTGATGTACAGTGCTCAGCTTCTGCCATGACACTGGTATTTATAGTTTGAAGAAAATTACAGTCATGGTCCAAGCAAGGTGCTATTGTGAAAGGAAACCAATAAATCACCTGTAGAGAAACTGTGATGCACACAGGAAAACATAATATTGCCAGGATGAATGCTGGAATTCCCTGCATTGATGGAAAAGTGATACACAGTGCTTTTTACAGTGATACACACTGACTTTTTAGTCAGTGCAAATGTAAAAGAACCAGACACTTCCATTCTTCTTTCTGTATTTAAAAGGACAAAGGAAAACACTCAGTTTTAGTGCAGGGATGACATAAGGGAAAGCCCAAATTAAATAACTGTTTTTTGGAAGATTACTTATATTGTTCTTCAAATAACAGTGTCTCAGTCTGTGGGACATCTGCTTTCTTTCTCTGTCTGCTCAGACTGACTTCTGGGATAATAGGAAGATATCACAAACACTCAATTCACTTGTTTGCAGCAGAGGGCCTTTAAAGAAAACAGCTTTTGGCTATCTTTTTTTTTTTCCAACTTGGATTTGAATGTCTAGCTTTCTAATCCAGAAAGCAGATGTTTTAGCAGTGCCTGGGAAATGATTTTTAGCATGTTTTGTATGATCTAAACATAATCCAACCAATAGAATCTGCTATTCGATGTTTAACCTTTTCTTTCAGATTCTTTTCTCTAGCAGATTTAGTGTTTAACACAGAACAGCTGGAGACTGTAACATTTTTGGCACAAATAGACAAAAACGGAAAGTTTTTTCCAGTACAAAATTGTTTGCACTCTTTGTCCTGACAGTGCCACCTGATTCCCTCTGGAAGGATTAAATTTCTCCACATCCATCATAACCAAATAGTGCAGTGTCAAGAGACCGGCAATACCCTTAGTTTGCCCATCCATGACTGACATTCAGTACATTTTTGTCTGGGTAGACCAGGAGGCTGACGTAAAGGTAAATTCCAGACTAACATCTTAAGACACAAGCCTTTTTGTGTACTGACTTTTGCTCTTACTTCTAGACTCTCCATAACCTCATTTGGCATGGAAAGTGGTTTCAAGCAGGAGCTTGCATATTGTCACTTTGTAAAAAAATCCTGCCCCATAACCTACATACATTCAGCTCTTAATAATAAAAAATTCCAGCAAAAATGCCAGGCTCAATAATAAACACATCAGGATCCAAAAGTGCAACTCACAATACTGGATCATATTACAGCTGATGTCAAAGCTAACAGATCATTAATCCAGTAAAAGTACACTCTAATTTATCAGACCATGTCTGCCTTGCTGGACCTAATATTTTGTTTAATCATTTTGAATTACAAAAATAAGGCATGATTTTTAACTGATATTTCATATAAGTTAACCAGTGGAAAACAAAATTGAATAGTCTTGGAGTATTTAGAAAGCATCACCAAGACTCCTGGCTTAGCCTTAGGTCTCAAGCATCAGTTAAAATAAAAAAGTGTAGAGTTTTCTGATTGCCAATCCTTATGACAGTCTGTTTCCATGTGGACATTTTGTGTCTTCATGCTATCCATTGAAAAGATTCTATTTTTTTTTTGGTGAATGCAAGCAAAAAAGTGAGTACAGTGATACTACTTATTTGTTACCTCTGGAAATTGCCCATAGGATTTCAGAGGAATGTGGACAATTCAGGGTATGTCTCTCTGGGTGCTCAAAAACAGAAGGCAACGAGAATTTGCTGCGCCACTCTTCTAAAACAGGAATCTGGACTTGCCAAGCAAAGCTCCAAAATAATATTTTTATTTTTCTACAGTGGTGAAGGTTTAGTTCTTGTTACGTGCACTCTAATGTCCTCTTTAAAATTGTAGATAAAGTACTGTTCATTAAAAGTGTATGGTTTCAATAAGATTTCAATTTGCAGATACTTTGAGAATTTCACAAGTGTCTTAAACCTTCAAAAAATGTGTTTCTTTGAATCTTGAATCACAGTCATTTTGCAGCTAAGCTAAGGATCCCAAATGGACCACATCAAGTCTGGAAGTGGAATGCAGTCTCACAATTCATGTACACAGTTTTGAAAAACAGATTGAAAGGCACTCCTTGTAACTGTGCTGAGCATGTACACACATGTGGAAGCGCAGAAATTACTTGTGAAATAGTAATTGTTATTGCCCAGCTCATTTTGGTTGGCTCCTTCATTCACGTGCTCTTCAAATTTTTATCCTTGTAAGGGTTTTCAAGTGTCTGTAGCTATAAGGCAGGCAGTATCTTCAACAAACAAACACATAAACCAACTCTCTAATGCTTCAAAAATATTATAAGGTAAAATATAAGCATTCTTAGACATATTTAATTTCATCCTATATATAACAGTCTATACTTATTTTCAATGTAAGGAATGGTTTGGGTTTTTTTGTGGTGAAACACTGGCACAGGTTGCCCAGAGAGGTGGTAGATCCCTGGAAACATTCAAGGTCAGCTTGGACAGGGCTCTAAGCAACCTCATCTAGTTGAAGATGTCCCTGCTCATTGCAGGGGAGGTTGGGCTAGATGACATTTAAAGGTCCTTTCCAACCCAAACTATTCTGTGATTCTATGATACTATTTTGTCCATAGCATAATTTAGTAAAAAGATTAGGTATTTCATTATTTTTTAATTCCTTTTTCTCACATTCTAGGATCTATACTTTTAATTCAAATGTTTCTTCTCTCTCTGGAGGCTCAGGATATCTTCAGCACAGACGTAATATGGAGTTTCCCTAAAGTCCCATTTCTTAGAATCATCTATGGCATAATTAGCTTCTTACTCAACCAATGGTTTCTTAATGAATAAAGCAGACACAGCTCATGGGCAGAAAGGCAGAAGGAACTTGCCACAGTGCTTTGAAGTTTTCAAGCGTTTTTTCCTTACTGATGCAGCCGAGCAGCTGCAGCTTTCTTAGAGATGGTGCAAATGAAATAATTTATTTTTATTGCAGATTCCAGCATAATACACCATGGAATAGATTTACCCCCTGAAGAACAGGCTTTGGGCTAAGGTACTTGCCATGTTGAAAGGGAAAACAAATTGTGATGATGATTGCACTTGATTTGTTGAAATATTTCATCCTCAGCACCATGTCTGACAACACAAGTAGAATACCTCCACTGTTTCCTAAAGATTCACTGTGTATGTGATCACCCATTAACTGGAAAAAAGCCCAACCCAGATTTGCAGTCAATGCATTTTTTAAAATTAAAAACTAAATGTAGTTACTAGCTAGAATAATAAAAGGCACGTGGTCCACTCCTAATAGCCAGCATCACCTCCCTGCCCAGATGCCAAAAGCCCTGACTATTTCTGGTATGGATGTACAGAACTTGAGCTACGTAGTATTGGTATTGATGTACGGAACTTGAAGGAGCATTTCAAAACACCCCACAGAGAGATACCTGGTATTTCCATGAAAATATGTTATTTGCTAACCAGCTGTAGTGCATGCATTCATGGGACCTTATTAATAATGAGGCTCATGCCAACTTCAGTGAAAGGCTGTGAGCTAGATGTCTGATTGAGTCAGCTCCAAGCAGTGACTTTCAGACACTAGCTAATTTCAGTGGGTTAAC
The DNA here is from genome assembly GCF_963924245.1 of Chroicocephalus ridibundus. Classification (NCBI taxonomy): domain Eukaryota; kingdom Metazoa; phylum Chordata; class Aves; order Charadriiformes; family Laridae; genus Chroicocephalus; species Chroicocephalus ridibundus. The sequence goes on from NC_086316.1 coordinate 42,224,379, forward strand.
ATCAAGCCATTCGTAGACGAACTCTCTTCCTTCCACAACCTAAGGGTAACATCAGCCACACCTTAAGAAGGGAACTAGCCTTTTGCATTTGCTGTAAGAAAACAGCAGCCTGGTAAGGGGTTCTACCTCATCTATACACAATTTTAATTCATCTTTTGCTGCACTGTCCTCCCTCTCTTTTCTTATCAAGATGTCCAAACAGCAAAATAACAAGCAGCAGATATTAGATATTCCTGAAGGACAATTATTACAAGGTAAAAGTCATTTAATCTATGTAATTTTGTTAGTAGGGATTAATTGGTGGAGATTAGACAGACTAGCACGTTTCGGTCTAAAGAAAGAGGTGTCTGAGTGGGATACTGATGAAGTCATAGGTGCTGTGGAAAAAGTAAACCAAGAATGGCTATTCATTACTTCCCACAATACCAGACCTGTGAACATAGCAGGTAGCAGATATAAAACAAATTCCTTGCACACTTCTTTACACAGTGCATAATTATGATATGGATCCCCTCTGCCACGGCCGAGGGTATATTAGCATACAGCTAATGTAGTAAGTGCCACTGAGCTGCTGAATCCAGTCCTGGTAGTTTGGTTTAGCCTGAAAAGATTATGGCAAATGGATATAAACTGGAGACACGCTGACTCTGATGTATTAGATTGTGCTTAGCAGTAGTGGGAAGTATCTTTGCATTACACTGCCTGACTCTTGACGCAATTTAAAGCAACCTTTTCTGATATTATCTAAATGGAGAAAGATTTCCAGTGAGTGAGCTTTGATTATGAAATGCCCATGCAGAAGGTCGACTTGTGGTTCCCCATGCACATGTCGGTGTCCAGGTTGCAGGCTATGTGCGGGGAGCAGGAGGCTGGCAATATGGAGATGCAGTAAGGACTCATTGCAGTATTGGATAAAACCACAGGTGCTCATTAAATAGCTCTCTGGAGAAGAGACTGCCTAGAAGCTCTTGCAGAAGTTAGACTGCCAAGTGCACGGCTATTCAGTAGTTAGTCTTCAGAGCACCGTCATGATTAAAAGCCCTGGCAATATTTGCATATGCAGCCTTTTTAAATGTACTTGCTAATTCCTTCTGGTTTCTTCACACAGTCTCTGTAAGGCAGTTCTCAGACATTATTTGGGACAAATCATAAAAGTTAATGAAAGAATGGAGGATAAAAGAGCACTAAACTACACTGCAGTAAAAATATAAAAATAAAGCAGCTGTTCAAGGAGCTAGTTCAGGATAATCAAAATAAAAGGATTTCACATGAAAAATTACTCAATATCTGAACAGATGATAAATCTCAGATTTTCCTTGTGGGCTGTTTGAAGGATGGGTCACCTATGCCAAATATTCTGTGACCTGCATTGTGGAGCCATGGCCATTTCCTAGCCTGCGAAAAATATTTCTGGTCCTTTCTTTCATAAAGGAGTTAGACACAGGAAAAGAGCAGAGAAAGCTGTAAAATATAATCAGAAGTTGGTGTGCATACCAAGACCCTTAGGACGTTATGATCAAAGTACAGCAATAGTTGCCTATGCCATTTCCCTGAGGCCCAGTATCTATATAATAATCCCTACCATTTTTACCAGGCAATAACTCATTGTTAACTGAACACTAAACCTGCAGTGATAATAGTCTGGACTAGAGTTAATGTTGGTCTGTTGAAGGTATGAATCTGCTCTGAGTACTGACTGCTCCACAACATGGACAGCAAGACTAATTGCTGCCCCTGCCTCTGGCTACCACGACACAGCTGCTCTCAGGGCCCGGGGAGAGCCGGACATGAGTCCTCCTGAAGTCAGTCATGAAATTTCCTTAAATGCTATGATGGTCAGGATTAACTAGATTTCCTCTCATCCACTCTTTGGTCTTCACTGTAGGGGAGCACGCCACACAAAGTAGCTATTTCCTGAAATATGATTAAGGGGGAAGTAAATGGAGAGGTGGCAAAATGAAAGCTCCTCTTGTTTGGAGAGAGGTCTAGGGAAAGGACGTAGTGCTTCTAATTTAGGGATTAATGACTTCTAAAAATTAGGCACATGCTCCCAAGTGAGTGCTGCATAAGTCTGAATTCAGCATATAAATCCCACTGGTCAACAGAAAAAGGCGGATGTCTTCAAAAAGAGGTTCAAGAGACCCAGAGGATGAGCAAGTGGACAGCAGACTACTCCATGGGAAGTGCTGATAGCAAATGGGTGCTAAAACACACGCACATCTCTTAGACGTCCTACTTAAAATTATTCACCTAGTCTAAAAACACAGAGTCCATACATTGAGGCACAAACTGACTGGGACTTCAAAAATAACACGGATATTTCTAGTGGGTTCCCCTCTTTGCATGATGGCACATTGGCATGAGCAATCAGCCAAGAAGGGAGGTGATGGGCTGCCAGGTCTCTGAAACCACACCGGATGAAACCCCCGCAGTTCTGATCTAGCAAGAACAGGTGTTCTACCAGGTCTCTGGAGAGGTCACTCCCACCTTTGCTGTTGAAGCTGTCCCATCATCCAGAAAGGAATGACAGAATAATGAGGCCAGAGAAAGAGCCAACAAAAAGGCTCATGCTTCTGTCTCCCAGCTCCTGGGCAAACTCTTTAACCACCAGGCTATTGCGAAAAAGGCCTGACCACAACCGTGGGAATATTTCTGAGCAAGAATGACCAGAGATGTTCTGTTCTGAAGTTGATTGTCAGAGATCACCATGTTCTCCAAGCTGAGGTCCCCCTGGGCACATATGGGATGCAAATGCTGCTCTAGTTTTTTTTAAATGGGAGCAAGGTGGTATGTGCTGAAGTGTAAATTTAGGTACGTTAGGAAAACATGTCCAGAACAGGAAGGTAGGTGATGTTTGCAGAGAAGGAAGCCTAAACACACAGATGGGACTGATGTGCCTAATTCTGCCAAGGTCTTAGCCCAGGCACTGAAACAAATACTGTAGGTAGTACCTGGCATGTAGAGAAGATAGCCCAGGTGCCCCCCGAACAGGTTGCTCACAGGCTTCCCAAGAGCCACAGCCTCCAAAATGTCAGGTGGTTGTTACATGTCCTCATTCCAGCAGAAAGAGGGCCACCGCTCCGGGAAGCAGTGACAGTCTTCTCTTCCTTCCAGGGGTGCGTGGAGCAGGCCTTGAAGAAAAAATAGTTGTAACTTGTCCAAACAACAACATTGTAAACATTCTTTTTGCCAAAAGTAACATTTGGCTATGCATATAACAAGCTCATAAATTAAACTTCCCCTGGCAATGCAAAATTATGCATTACTTACTCCTCTAGTTGATCTGACTTCCTACTGAATATGTCAGACACTAATTAAGTACAAAGGGAGGCCCCAATCTGGCAAACACTTATGCGAGGATGACTGCCTTCATTTTAGTGGTGCAAAAATTTGGTGTAAGTGGGAAGCTAGGTACGGGAAATGTGGGCAGGAGTCTCCACAGGGCAGGAGCCTTACATACTAGTTGAGGTATTCTGTTTGCAGTGGGCTTATCTCAGTGTCTTTCTTTTAAGTTTTAAGAAAAATGTTTTTTGCTTTCAGCTTCATTAATGAGACTTCACTTGAGCGAATGTTTTTTGAGCATACCTTACTTCTGGCTCCTGGCCAGCCCTAAAAGCAGTTGCGGTTTCTTCACAGAAATACAGATCTTCACAAAAAATAAAACTTTTCAGCTTGTAATTCCCCAGTGGTCGCCTCTCCAGCCAAATCACCCTTGGAAACATATTTTAAACCATTTGAGCAGGGAAAAATATTTGGAACTTTGCCTGTTTTGCTAAGGCTCAGCATCAAATTACACAGACAGAGCTTCTGTTTTTTTAAAAAATATTTTATGTCTATACTATTTTAAAGTACATGGAAAGTAGTATTTTTTTAAATAAAATAAAGCTTACTGGCGCCAGTATTACATCAGTGACTGTAACCATTGTGTGCGTTGTATCCTTGGTAAGGATTTCTCAATCTTAATGCAACTGACTCAGGACACCAGGCTAGATGCAATAGGAGATGTGAATGCAATTAAGTCCTTCCCTGAGTTCTTTAGGAAAACAACAGCACTATTACTATTTGATTTATGCTTCTCAGGTGATGTATGCCACATCCTTCATCTTTTAATGGAGAGTATGACTGAAAACTGGGATCTAAGCCCAGTTTCATGTTAGAACATTTTTTTTTCATTAGCAAATAAGAGCCAGAAACTTGCAACACTTACTAAGATGAATAATCATCAGTTTGGTCTGCAGCTTAGTGAACATAGATGGAGACAAAGGGGCCAAGTAGATGGAGACAAAGGGGCCAAGTCCTTAATTGGTACAAAATGGCAAAGCTCCAGGACTTAAAGGGACTTTGGGGGAGCTCAGTCAATTTATGCTTGCTGAGGATCTGCCCCACAACATCTGCCTGTGCGTATGTAGGCTATGTGTATGTGTGTGATAATTGTGTGACATATTGTACTGCAGGGCATTTGATAAAGAAATAACCAAGCAATTTATCACATAACTACGATTGCGTCACCTGCTCATTAATCTGTCTCCCTGATTCAGTCTGGCATTCCTTGCTCTTAAGCTGCTTCAAACAGCACCATTTATATTTTAAAGCCAACCTGCCACGGAAGTATTTCCTCCCCCCGGCCCTCCCCTCCCGCCGAAGAAGTGGAATTTCCTCAGAAATTATACCTTCATGAGGTCCAGAACAGGCAAGATTAATTCTGAAAATTATGAAATTGTTCTGATTTTAAAGCCGTACATTTCTATTGTCCTAGTCAATGAAACAGGAAGAACTTTAGCAACTTCCCAGCAGACCAGCTCACTGAAATGCAGAGAGTTTGAGATGCTGGGCTTTAAAACAGTGAATTTTTATTCATGGAAGCGATCTTAAATTATTTTAGATATGTTCTAAAATTATTAGTTTTAATTTTTCTCTTCCTTGTGGCAGTCAAGGCACTTTGCTTAACAGGCCAAGAGACATAAATAACAGTCTCCCAAAAATGTTTTTCAAAGTTCCACAGTATTTTAGAAGAGTTTTTATATAACGTACACAGCAGGAACAGCAAATCCCACACCTATGCTAATGAAACTGAGCTACCACAGACAGTACATGTCTCCTTCTACATTCTTAAACACCTATGTCAAAAGATTGTTCAGGCTAGAAAGTCAAGCTCTCAAGAATTAGGAATGAGAACTTGCAAGATTTCCCAATATTAATGCCATTTGCGCAATCCATATTATATATAAGTTACCACATAACCACACAAACCTCCCTCTGACCCATTCAAGCTGTGCTTCATTTCGTAAGCAGAAGGTGATTCTTTACTTCTGGGCCTCCAATTTATTTGACATAATGTGCTTAAGCTCTGCACTGTGTGCACAACTATTCACTCCCTCCTGGCTGCTGTAGGGATGCTCTTACCGTGCCTTTGCTTGACCATTTGCAGGTTCAGCATTCCCATCCTGTTCCCACCATACACGCCCTGGGATTGTGAAGAACTGAAAATGGAATGCCAGACTTGTCAAAAACAAGTTGCCGGCGTCTGATTTTTTCGGCATACCTAAAACTTGACAGCCTACTGCACGTATGGGGCATCTGCAAATCAGCCTCACTCACTCCTGTGAGCTCTCAGCCATTCTGTAAACCTGTCTGCAGTTCCCTAATGGGCAGGAAAATATGTACCTAATGGCTGTTCAAGAAGAGACTGACAAATGGTGGGAGATGTAGAGAAAAAATCCAGTTGCTGCGTAAGTCCTCATCTGCCTTAATCAGGAAACTAGCCCTAGTTAGAGAAAAAAAGTCGCGTCCAGTGCCTGCTGGTCTGCTGTGGGCCAGGCTCAGCAGAGATGGACTCTGGTAAAAGTGTCTGCTTAATTCTTAAGTTTCTGTTGAATTATTTGAAAGCAAAACAAAACAAAAAACCCAAACATGGCCAAGTACGTAAGGAGTGTTTTCCCCACCCAACACAAGTAAGCAAAGGGCGTATTCTGGCATGAGGGCAACACGCCCTCTTCTTTATTTGCCACAAAATTCAAAGGCCTGCTTCAAATTGTAGGATTGAAAAGTCAGCTGAAAATGAATTAATTTAAACATAAATAGCATACTTTATTTCCTCTAAAGCCCCTCTAAATTCCAGCTGAAGTAGATACCCAGAATGGAAAACTTTCAGCCTGGACAGTTAAAACAATTTGGCAAACTTAGCAGCAACTGTAAGAAGAGGCCATAAATGGGAAACATACAGAAACTGTAGGTGCAGTTAACACATCTGCCTATGAAATGTGGATAAGCAGAACACCAGTTTCCAGCTTTGCCCAGAGTGTGATTTGTATCTATTTAATCGGACCTTATTATTACGGCCTGTCATTCTTTTCTTGCATGCTTTTCACATCCCACACTGACACTTTGCTACAGACCATGTGAAGAGAAAACAATATAACACAACACTTTCTTAAGGAAATTTTTTTATCTGTATAAATGATAACGAAAGAGGAAAGAGGGACTGTGAAAGTAAAGAAGCAAAGGCGAGTGAAGACACTGACATGGCATGTATGGTACATTTATTCTTTAATTTGTGTTGTACACAAAGAAATACAATGGGAAAGTGAGAGTGGCACAGGCTGTGGAAGTTGTGCAAAAAGAGTATGGAGGACATGGTAGGTCTTGGAGTGACTGGAAAGGAGTGAAAAGGAAAATGGCTAAGGAGCTCTGAAGCCAGGGTCTGGGAAAGTGAAGACTGACTATTTGGACAGAATACAGGTACCAATCAGAGCACTGCAACTAACTCTGCTCCTCTCTCTCCTTCACTCCCCCCTCTCTCTCTCATCTCATCTCTGAGAGAGAGAACAGAACATAAAGTTGCATTCGTTAATTTGTTTTCAGGAATCACAAATTATGCTGTGATTTTTATCTTCTAAGTCTATGCATGGATCTGGAATGCTACAGTCGAGCCCCACTTTATGAGAACTTAAGTCAGCAGCATCCAGGGATTGCAGATAGCACGAATTCTCCTTCTTTTACATCACTTCTTTGTTAGAAGGACAGATGGGAGAGTTCAGCATTTGTTCACCACTTCGTTTCCTTGCTGCCAGGCTAAAGAACCCAGCAAGGAATCTTTTGTGCAAATTCCTCCTCACTCCATCTGTTTCCAGGCAGAACCTTCTTCCTTCTGGTTAATTCATCAAGGTTAATAGACTGTCTATGATAAATCAAATATTTCTTTTTCACTACTTCTTTTCAAACCCAAGTTCAGTAAGTGCCCAGGAAAAACTGATGCAGTATGTAAAAAACCTCTCCAGCCCTTTTTGGACAAAATGCAAAACAGCCAACTCATAGCCCACCTTTTTGAATTGAGCCTTTCTCCCTGCCACATATTCTCTGGTTTTGCCTAGTCTAGGATTGAAACAGAAATAACAAAGCTTCCGTCACCCTCTAGTGATTTTCTCCAAGGTGAGAATGTCTTTTCTTTCCTAATTTCCTCCCACTGGTCCCAGTTCCACCTCTGGGTGCTACCCAAAATATCTTAGTTTTTGTATACCCGTGCGCAGGTGCACACAAAGCCTGGAAGTCCTGGAAGTAGAATTCTACTAACTCGTGCTGCTCAGGAACGGCACAAACTGCAGTGCCCCTGAAAAGGAGCTCACATTTCCAGTGCTTGAAGATGAGGTTTTCTCCCTTCGCTTACACACACATTGCTACTTCATGAAGCTACACAGTCTGTTTTGCTGAGGCCATGGTGTGTGCACATGTGGTTCATGCGGAGCCTGTCTAGGTCACATTTAGTGGCTGTCTTGTTCACCCTAACTACTCCATACTAGATGGTAAGACACTTATGTAACTACAGGCACAAGGCAACCATCTCTTCTGCCTTTGTACCCGGTCCTCAGGAATCAGATTGTGTATTTGATACTCCAATGTCCTGCTACAGTCACCCACATTATCTGGGGTCTTGCCTGTCCAGTTATTATGGACAATGTAGAAGACAGACAACAACTGATAGTGCGGGACAGGGTTCAAACTCACAAATCCCACACAGTTTATGACATCCTACAACCTGTGTCTTTTTGGATGCCATTGTGTCCAGCCAACACAGATAAAATGCGTCATTCCATGATGATAACAACTGCACCTACGTGGTGGCTACCATACACCTTTGGTTGTGCAAGCCAGCTCCTGTGCCAGCTACCAAGCCACTGTTCACAGTCCACCCAGGTGAGCACAGGGGCAGCTCTCCTGTGGCCATGCAGAAACATATGGCTGAAAATTGCAACATTTCCAGTTGCAAATCCAACATCTTACTGCCAGTCAGAAGAGAACCACTCTTATGTGGGAAGATGGGCAGTGAAGCTGTTGCTGTGAGGTGTTCGTTACCACTCTGTTGCTCTCTTGCCTCATACCATATCTCATACGGCTTGCCAATGCATGGAAGGTTACTGAAGGCCAAGACCAGGTTGTACCTGTGTCTCTCTGCATTGGATGTTATTCAAGGACTTCATATTCTTTGTTCCTTTGCCTTCTACCTGGCCTTTGTACTCTTTATACAAGGACAACAAAGTTGTCCTTTCTCGTTGCACTCACAGACTGTTTGATGACTGCTAGAGTCCATTAATCATGTTTGTGGCAATATTTCATTTCAAGGATTTCCTGATCCTTCAGTTCTCCCCAGATGGCAAGCAGAGGCAGTTCCTCTTATGTTTCAGGGCAGATGTAGAAAACAAGGTACGGCAATATAGTGCACGGATCTAAATGCACTGATCCTGAGCAGGACTAGCACTTAAACAAGTAGATGATACCTCATCACCATGAAAAGAATGGTAGATGCTGCTGCATCTCGATAAGGATGAAAAACTGAGGAATACCAAAAGAGTGCTCAGAGCAGATGGACAAACACAGACATCTGCACACTGACTTAACACTCTGCAAACCAACTGCACTTTTAAAATAGCAGTATGGAACGTGCTTTATCTCACCAGCTGATACATGCTAAAATATTGTCATGTAAATGGTGGTCATTTCAAATGAACTGCCCATCCCCTTCCACTACCTCACAGGCAAGTATTTAGCATATGTTTTTCCAAACAGTTGTGGCAGTTCTATATCCCAAGCCTTAGTACTTTTGAAAAGGACAGAAAATTGTTTTGGAAAAGGACCAAACATTAACTGTTAAAACTCAAACAAAGGAGTATGAGTCAGGAAACTAATCTTTTTTTATTTATCTGAAATGAGAAATGAAATTCAGTTTGGAAAACATTTTTATTAAAAACTGTAGCTGTCTGTATTCTGAAACACCCTGGAGGTCTAAAGATGATATCAGTATATAAATATTCAGGGCTTCCTGAATATTTCTTTTCAGAAAAGACTTTTTTTCCCCCTTACAATTTCTTTGACCTTTAGAAAACAGTCTCTATTTGTAGCTTGATTTTTTCAAGATGTTCTCCGGTACATAAAGATGGCAGGGAATTCAATTTAAAAGTCAACTCATGAAACACCATATAATAGTCAGAAGATAGCATCGCTTTAGGCAATATTTTATTAAGTGAACAGCCATTCAAAGCATTTTGGAGCATATTATATCCTATTCAAAGGCATTAACTTCCTTCAATGCTACAGCAAAAGTATTTTACAAGAGAGATGATATTTGAACTATCCACAGGCATATGGATAAAATGCACAGTACTCAGCTGTAACAGAGATGAGTCTTCTTGCTTTACAGAGGACTGTCAAAAGGACTGATACATAAAAAGGTCTTCCTGGTGGTTTTTTTTTGTTTTGTCTCTTTTTTTGATCCTTTAAGGGGAACAAGACTTTCATGAGCTCCCATAGAACAGCTGCAAAAATACCTTCATTCCGTCATCTGGAATTCCTGAAGGTGACTTGTGGATTTGTGGCTAATGAAACATTGCAAAATAGCACTCACCATGTTGTAAAATACCCCTAATGGTTTATTAGCCTCTTATAGGACAAAAAATGAAAGGTGCCCCAAGCATGTTATTCTGTTATAATTACATAAAGCACGAAGTTAGAAAGAAACAATGTCAGAACAGAACCAAACATAGGAAGGTTTCTCTGTGACCTCAAAAGTGGATTACAGATGATTTGTGACATTACAAAGTGACCACTGGAGACCTGGGGTCCAATTAAGGATTCTCACTGATGAAAATCAGTATGCTTTCTCATGATTTACAACAAAGCAAGATTAAAATTTGGTCACCAAAAACTTATTCCACTTGACCTTATCCAGCATAAGAATTTTTTCTGAAACAGGACTAGCTCGTTCCACAGAGAAGCCATCTGATAAGAGTAGCAGTGGGTAATAGATTACTATGGGTTGAGAGCAAGGAGAGGGCACTGAAAGAACTGTTGTTTCCAAGGTTCAGGACAAGCAGTTGCATTATATATATATATCATACAGTCTTTTTGATATTTCTGTTTTTCTACCTTTATGAGACAAGATTTAGTAAAGTACAGGAAATTACCCTATTTCTAAATGAATGACCTTGTATGCTACCTCTTAGATGGATAAAGAGGGAAGCTGTTTCTTCCTAAATACTACAGCTGAATAATTTGATTTTTTTTTTTTTGGGGGGGGGGGGGGGCGGGAAATCATACATTTGTAATTTTGTCAAATACAAAACAATTTTCATTTACTGAATTTAGCTGTTTAATGTGTTCCAATAAAAAATTCTAAGGTAGTGCTACACATGGGGAGAACAACCAAGAAAGATTCCAGGAACATGTCAAATGGCTTTACATTCCTGTGGAAATATTGACCCAAATTGCAGTACAGTGCTTGCTGATGCATTTGGTACCAATGGTTATAACAGTCACGACATAACTGCAATTGGGTTTTCACCATGTTGTCAGTGCAGAGACGAGTTTCCCCCTTTTCACTGCTTCCAGGGCATGTTCCATGAACAAAGCCCATTTCAATTAGATTTCCTTAGACCCGTTCCCTGCGTAAAAATCTTTCCTGAAATAGATGCACCATATAGACAGACACTCCCCTTCAACCTCAAATGTGCACAGTTTTCAGCATTTAAATTGGAGTTCTGGGAAGAGGATACACAGGGCTTTTTGCTGGCTATTTGTACAGGCATGATTTTCATTCACAATGACCATAAATGCCTACTTGTTTCAAAGGAAATGTAACCTGTATTCTTCCAGTGCCTTTTCAGGTGTGCAGTCTGAGCACATTAACTTATTTATTACATAGTTGTACCTATCCAATGGAAATTCTCACAGCCAGGGACATCCTGCAGATGTGAACATTACTGGGATTACACTGAATGTAAAAGTGGAGAAAAACAATGATGCTTTTCACCTGTGATCAGGACATTTTCTCTAAAATATTCACATTTTCTGAAGAAACCCCTTGTTTCTCCTTTGCTGAGTTGTCAAATCAAAACATGTAAAAGACAAAAGTATTTTATTCCTTGCTAAATGGTCCAGCACAGTAAATGCTAAGGTGATAAGGATGACAATGATAGTTCAATATATGTTAAACACTTATTCAAAAACAAGGGATAAGACAGAAGAGAATAAGAATTTCTCTTCCCTGTTATCTCCACTGTTTCTCCCCCATTTTCTTTCCTTCCTATCTTCATCTTCTTTTTTTTTTTAATTATTTTTTAAGGAACAGATATTTTGTCACCTCTTGCCCCGATCTTCAAAGTATTCTACAAATTCTAGTCCTCAGTTTCAAGGTTGGTTACAAATTTGGCCTGGTTTGACTGAAAGGGAGAGTTTGCACCAGTTACACACCACTGTCTCAAGCTGGATGAACTCTGTCTGCCTAATCCTGAATTCCCTTGAACATCAAAGGTCTAACTCACACTTCAGGGTTAGCAGGGTCACATTCCACCTAAAAGAAGACTAATACTGCCTGAATCGCTCACAACAAGCTTCTTGTTTGACAGCTTTTGCCCCATTTTCTGTTTTCAAATGATGTGCAAGTAAACTCATATTTTGTCATGTTCTTTAATAATTCACTAAACACTTTATGTGAATTCATTCAAAGAATGGCTTGCTCTGAACGATCTGCTCTGAGCTGAGCTGGAAGGCTTGAACATTTGTAGTGTGCCACTCAGGCTGCAATTTTCCACCTGGTGGTAACTCCTGATCTCTGGAAGGTTCCCAAATCCACAGAAAGATTTCAAGATGGCCACAGAAATTATCAAATGATCCTGATGCACAATCTCACAGAAATACATTCAGGTATGAGTTTGTACAATGCTTTGCCTTTGATAAATAATTTTGTGGAGGGAAATTCAAGTAAGAAAGTTGGTAAAAGGCAACCGGAGAGGTCCCATCAATAAATACGGTCAAAAGGAGGATCTATTCTCTGCTGCTTTTCCCTAAATGTCATCAACGACTGAAAAAAAAATGCAATGAAGAAAGGGCCTGAGAGAGCAAAACATAAGGGGGAAAATCCAGGCATAGGAAAAATGAGTATAAAGATGTTATCACAAAGGGGCAACCATTCTGCAATGGAATAAAGAATAGTGAAAAAATGTAAAAGACACCGGTACTACCCACATGCATATATAAGCCTTTGATCTCACCTTGAGGAAACTCACTACCTTTCAGTAAGCGTCAGATTATCCACCTCAGAACACACTGCTAAGCTTTTCAGTGTATGACAATTCACTCCAGTTGAGGAAAAATAACATGTTGGAATTCATAAGGCTAATCTAAAGCAATCAATCAGTTAATGATCCCACTTTTCTGACAAATTGATGTCTAGAGCAGTTACATAACTCAGGTCAAAAATTACTATGAAGTAGAGATATCCTTTGAAAACAGGGTATTATAAAAAGTTTTCAAGCAGGACTAGCTTTGCAATCGTAAAGATGTACCATGACTGTATTGCAAAACATCATCTCTATAGCACCTCTATAGCTTCTTCCCACTGGTATGAAACAAATATAATGAAAGCAAGTGTTCCATGAACTCCACTCAGACCATTGCTGGAACAAATCCATCTCAGACCTTAAGAAAGAGGCAGGCAGAGAATAGGGAACTTTCTCTCTTTTACGGCTAAATTAAAGAAGCAAATGCCAAACGTGGAAGGCATTAAATAAGAAGACAGTGTATAAATTTGTAAGGCTATTTTTGTCCTAAGACATGAAGCTTAATTTAAGGAATATCCTTTCCACTATTTCTAAGCATTTATATTACAGCTTGTAGCACATAAGCACAAGCAGGGTCTGCAGAATAGGGTAGACTGTGAACAAAAGGAAGAAAGAGGTGCTAAATAGATTTGTGGGATGAATGTATAAAACCGATGGAAGAACAGAATGAAGCAAATATAAATGCTACCAACTGGATTTTACAAAAATGTTCGTGATGGTGTTATACTAAGTCCTAACCCTGTTAGCTCTACTTAAGGTCTGAATGCTAACACATCAGATAAAAGTGACTAGACACTGCTACACAAACAGCAGTTTCACCTGATGAACTGAATTGGCATTGGTTTTTTATTATTTTATTTTAATTTTTAATTATTTTATTATTGATAATAACTAATTATCCAATAATTACTCTAATAATTAATCTTGTGAATACTGCAGGAATTAACATTGATAGAAAATGACCTGGGTGGGAAAATGAAATATAGCTATGCACAATGGTATTTAAAGGTGGTAAAAATTTGCATCAGTTATAAGAGGTTCTTCCAAACAAAGGAATCCATTGAAATAAAGTGGGAGGAAGCCCTTAACTTATCACTAAAGACATTTAAAAACAGGCCAAAATAAACGACTGGAAAATTTAACACAATGACTAATCTCACACTGACTCCATAATCTTGCAATAGGAATGGAGCATGTTCCAAAACCTCTTTTCCATCTCTAATGTCTAATATCTGTAAGCCCCTGGACATGTTTGGGCTATCCAGCCATGGATATTAGGTCTGGCTCCAGAAAGCAGCATGATGCCAGTGTACAGCTCAGTTCCCAGAGTTTGGGAAGTCTCCAGAGCACCGCTGTTGCTAACCACTTTCCCAAAAGTGCCGACTTTAGTCTCATCTTTATAGTATCCCTAATCTGATCCACCCCTTTTGGGGAACTTTGAAAAGAGCAGTTGCCTCAGGCAAGTAGAAAGATGACAGCATAGCTCACCTCCACGATGCACACAGAGGATGATTACTGTTTATTAGGAAGAACAAAATACTCATTTGCAACTTGTCTGAGAATGGCTGATAGCTTAGTGTATTTTGATGCATCAAAGCCCTGAACACAGTATTTCACCTGAAAAGAAAACCACTGTTATTATGCGGTGTTGTTACTGAGATCTACCAGCTCAATATTTTAATGCTTATTATTGGCACAGTGACAAGTTTACGGCTGACTCTGTTTCTCCATCACTTCTGGAGCCCTTAATATTTGTTAGCTGCAGAAAAGAGACACATTTTCAAAGCTATCTGTGACTGTGAATGATTCCTTTTTGAATGTCAAACTAGAAAATCTGATTTTCAAAGGTTAGGTGTTCAACATTTTCTGAAAATCAGGCTGCCTGGAAATGTCTCAGACTGTGCCCCTAACATGGATGCAACTGAATCATTCATCACTTTTGCAAATTAAACTTTTAAGACACAAAGACATTTTTCTTTCATCCCGGCATTCAGATACCACAGCTAAGGGCGTAGTAGAGGAATGGAGCGGAACTCTAACTGCTTTGACATCTTTTAATTTTAGGTGAAGTGTAGGAAGAAAGATGCATGTACCTGCATGAATGTAGAAGCTGTTCTTGTCATAAAATCTGATAATTATCCAAGCTATCTCCCTCCATATAGAAATCCATCTTAATTCATTTTTCTCTGGTATTTTAGCAAATGAACAAATGAACAAAAGGGAGTTCAGGCTGCTGACCATATCAAAAGTTGCACTGATTAACTAAAACTGCCTTTTAAAAGACCTAGTTAAATCAGAGCAAATGCTTGCCTGAGCACACTTAAATTAGTTTATTTATTGAGTCACACTGATTTATTTGAATTTGTTAATCTGGGTCAGGACTCTGAAACATTTGCATGCCTACTTCATGTTTAGTGTCTATTTAGTCTATACACATTTTGTTTTAGTACAATGAAAGAATGAAACTCTTCTAAGAAGGTGTAATAAACAAGTCTGACACTTTTTTATAGCAGGTCAAATCAATAAAGACATCACCATTTCTTGATGATATGAAGCCAGCTGTGCTTAAAGAGACCTATTGAAACACACCCAAAATCAGTTTGCCAGCTCCAAATTTATGTTGAATTAGATTTTTATTACTTTAATCAAATTGTTTTGAAAGATGGTTTTATTTTAACCACAGCTACTTTTGTGTGTAAACAAGGCCTTAGGCCTTGTATCATCACAGGATACATCAAGCATACCTACTAAATTGAACATTGCTATTTTTTGCTATAATTGCTATCATTGCAATTGATATGCTTTTGAATGGCATATTTCATGCCAGCCATCTTCAAATTCTAATATTCTAATTGAATTTCGATGTAGAACGAGACCAAATTAGGTATTACCCTTACAGAGTACAAGTCACATTTGTGTTGCTGTAATCTGAAACCACAAAAATGAAACTGCTACTCATATTTTTGTCCTTCAGACTATATAGAGTGGAAGTCTGCTTACCCACAAAGCTACTAATTTCTTCATGCTTCTCATATAGGAAACCCCAGAATTTCCTATTTCTTACAAACTTCTATTATATGAATTTTAAATAAGCATATAAAAAAATGAAACACAAACCTATTAGCTGCTTCAGTGAACGTCGGGTTATAAATGCTTGAAAAATCTGAAAATATGAAAAATTAACCAAACAAAATACTGTGATGGTTGAAATTGGTTTAACATAGTGACAGCGTGTGTGGTTTACATTTATCATTGTAGAACATGGTTATTTAAAACCTTTATCTAACTGACTTAACAGGTGACTAAATATGTGTTGCCTTCACAGTAACTTTTGCCTTTGTTAGGACCAAAAAAGGTTGGAGTCCTACTCTCTTCTTACATTTGCTTTAACAGCATGTGTGGTCTAGTTTGTAGTTTAGATTGGAACAGAGTTCAAAAAAGCAGAAGTCCAGCAAAGTATTGTGCAACATTTCCATGTTTATGGTACTGGATGTGCTGGATAAATACTCTCAATGATACTTACTATTTCATATATAAATAACAATCTCCAACTTTACAAGGATGCTACTCGATTTTTAAGTAAATATAAGAACGATGGGGACAGCCTTTTTAGTAGGCTTTGTAGCAGTAAGGCAAGGAGTAATGGTTTTAAACTAAAAGAGAGAAGATTAAAACGAGATACAAGGAAGAGATTTTTTATGCTGAGGGTGGTGAAGCACTGGCACAGGTTGCCCAGAGAGGTGGTAGATGCCCCATCCCCGGAAACATTCAAGGTCAGGTTGGATGGGGCTCTGAGCAACCTGGTCTAGTTGAAGATGTCCCAGCCCATTGCAGGGGGGTTGGAGTAGCTGACCTTTAAAGGTCTCTTCCAACCCAAACTATTCTAAGATTCTATGATTCTATGGTTCTGTGTATGCAGTTAACTGTTACAGCACTGTGTTGGCAGGACCTGAGTCATAAATATTAAAAAATTACTAATGATATCCTGCCTCCAACTCTTCCAAAGAGGCCCACTCCACATTCTCTTTATATATGTCCATCCCCTTCCTGTAAAAAGACAAGACTATCTGCACTTCTTTTTATTGTCTGCTCCCGTAACACCTCAGAAACTGAAGTACAGTCAGTTGATTACAGATTAAGTCACTCCAATTCCATCAAGCATACATGTTAGTTCTTTCCCAAGCTGTTTTCTGGGAGGCAGTCAGGGAGCACCTCCACACGGAGCACACTTGATCAACACAGTTGATCCCACACAGTCCTCCAAAGCTACATCAGCTTGCCTTGCTCTCCCACACATTCCCACATCACGCCTCATAGCGTGCACCACATAGTCTCAAGAACCACGCTATAAACAAATTACACTGCCAGTCTGCAGCATGCATGGGGTGGAAAAAAGCTATCGGGTGCGTAGGGTGTCAACAGGAGCCCCAGGCTGATTGGTGTGCAGGCAGACACGTGCAACTTTTTCCAGGAGCGATCAATCCCAGATTATATATAGGTAAATCAATTCAAAATAATTGGCCTGAAGGCCAGGTGTTGAATGCCCTCAATAATGTTCACAAGACTTATAATTATCACCAGCAAAGATAACCTTAAAGACGTATAGCCAGCATAACAATGTCTAACTGATCCTACAGCATGAAGCGCAGTAGTCTCATCAGCTACAAGGTCTAACTCAGTGGAGTGACTGTCGATCGATACAATTACTTACTATCCTGCCTGTTCATAATTTTTCTTTCTGACTAAAGCAAGAGAGAGGAGGGATGCTCACACTGGAAAGCCCTGCACATTCTAGTGAATAAATTACTGTTTTGGGGAGTATTCACGCCTAGTTTAGGTCTCTAACTTAGGACACCAATCTTCCAAACAGCTCTGCACAGTCAATAAAAGGATAAACTACTCCAGATGTGGAGCAAGAACCTAATTTAGATGCCTTCATTTGCCCTCACTTCTCCATTGAAACAGACACCACTTGGGAAAGCATTACATTCATTCCCAGCCCCCCCTGGTCTGGTAAGTCACAAGGTTTTTCTTTTGTAACTTTAGAGTTCAGAAGTTATTATTTATGGGTCTCTGAGGGTACATCAAATCCAAGAACTCAGCAGTACGCACATGTCCATATTCAGTCATCTGCACAGGCTACTGTGAGTGACACCTCACTGGGCCTTTTCTACTGGATGGATGTTGGTGTATGAGTAGGACTTTTACTGCCTCCCTTGACCCCCATGCACTGTAATGCCAAGGTTCTGAGAACTACTGACAGTTTGGTAAGAGGCTACCTTTCACTGACAGGTGAAATCCTCCATTGGTAAAGAATTAAATCCCTTCTTCGAGAAGAAAAAGTGCACTCTCACCGTGTTTCTCCGTCAGGCACATACTAAGATATTCCTGGATGCAGAAACTGAAATTTTATCAGCTAATTAATTCACAGGACTCCTACCAGACATTTTTAATTGCAGTTGTAAATCTCTTGAAATGTAGAAAAAGCAATATAATCCAATAAAAGAAATGTGCTTAGAAATAATTTGAGAGGAATTACCCACACATATAGCCCATGTATATTTAATTACATCTGAATGTGAACTGCTAAACTTTGAGGTCAACTGTTTTTGTGTCTATCTGATTTCCTTATTTTCTAAACAGTCCAAATGTAAAATAGGTCAGAGAAATAATTAAAGAAAACATGAGTTGGGAAGGAGATCCATTAGGGAAGGGAGTGCAATAAAACAGAAAAGACATCAGAATTAAACAAGAAGGTGCCTGGGAGTACTTACAATAAATCCAGATCAGATACATAGTGGCTTTTCTGGCTGCCAAAATGACCCCTAGTGATGCAAGACTGTTAATCTATGATAATTTGGAGATGTGATATAGAGAACAAAGTTAATTGCTGAGACAGGAAAGGATGGCAAACAGAAAACGTAGCCAATGTGGGAATTCAGAAAGCTATTAGATCTTTTACTATCCAGTCATGGGATATATTTTCCTATATGGTGCTTTGTGAAAAAGAGCAACAGTTGCCTTACTCATTATTTTTAGACCTACTCTGAAAACTGAAAAGCTGAATTTGATGATACCATTTCTGTTGTTGGAAAACCTACATTGAAGAAGAGGGGCCAGAGAGTTATTTCCCTACGTTTAGTTCCACATGAGAAAAGATTTCCTTCCTTCACGAGAGCACCATAAGCCCCAAAGTCCTTATCCAAAATGGCAGTTATAAATGCAGACAGAATCCAAATGCTCATTAAATAAACACAGACTAGTACATTTTTAAACCATTTTAAGAAGTTAATTTCTTGACAAAGGATATATAACCCTGGATGTAGATGATCATATTCTACATGGCTAAAAGGTGTGGAAAGAGAAGAGTCCAGCTAGTTTAGTGTCTACTACAGGCTGCCTGATCAAGGGGAGCCTATTGACGAAGCCTTCTTACTCCAGATACAGGGGGCATCATGCTTGCAGGGACTTCAACCACCCCTACATCTGCTGGAAAAGTAGCACAGCAAGCTGTGGGCAATCCAGGAGACTCCTGGAGTGCATTGAGGATAACTTCTTAAGCCAGGCAACTGACAGCCCCACCAGAGGAAATGCAATACTGGACCTGTTGGTCACCAATGCAAGTGAGCTAATCGCAGGCATCAAGATAGGAGGCAGCGTGGGCTGCAGTGGTTGTGCACTGGTGGAGTTCACAGTCCTGAGGGATATGGGTCTGGTGAAGAGTAAAGTCAGGACCCTGAATTTTAGGAAAGCAAACTCCCAGCTTTTCAAGGAGTTAGTCAATAGGACCCCATGGGAAACTGCCCTCAGGAACAAGGGAGCAGAACAGAGCTGGCAGATCTTTAAGGAGGCTTTCCACACAGTGCAAGAGCTCCCGATCCCCAGGTGTAAGAAATCAGGAAAGGAAGGCAAGAGACTGGCATGGCTTAGTTGAGATCTATTGGAGATGCACAGGTAGTGGAAGTAGGGACAGGTATCCTGAGAAGAGTATGGGGATGCTGCCCAGTTGTGTAGGGATGGGGTCAGGAAGGCCAACACACAGCTGCAACTGAACTTGGGAACTGACACAAAGAATAATAAGAAGGGCTTCTACAGGTATGTCAGCCAGAAAAGGACGGTCAAAGAAAGCGTACCCCCCAATGAGCAAGACCTGCAAACTGGTAACAACAGATAAGGAGAAGGCTGAGGTACCCAACAACTGTTTTGGCTCAGTCTTCACTGGCAGCCTCTCTCCCCACATCCCTTGAGCGGATGGACCTCAACGCAGTGACTGGGTGAGCAAAGCCCCTCCCATTGGAAGAAAAGATCGAGTTCGTGATCACCTGAGGAATCTGAACATACAGGAGTCTATGGGACCTGATGAGATGCATCCCGGAGTCCTGAGGGAATTGGCTGATGTAGTTGCCAAGACACTCTATGTGATATTTGAAAATATCAAATATCAGTCAAGTGAAGTCCCCAGTGACTGGAAAAAGGGAAACATAGCACCCACTTTTCAACGGAGTAGAAAGGAGGATGCTGGGAACTACCGCCCTGTCAGTCTCACCTCTGTGCCTACGAACATCATGGAACAGATCCTCCTAGAAGCTACCCTAAGGCACATGGAGGACAGGGAGGTGACTCGAGACAGCCAGCATGGCTTCAGCAAGGGCAAGTCCTGCCTGACAAACCTAGTAGCCTTCTATGACGGAGTGACTACATCAGCGGACAAGGGAACAGGTAAGGATGTCATCTGTCTGGATTTCTGTAAGGCCTTTGGCATGGTCCCCCACAACATCCTTCTCTAAATTGGAGACACATGGATTTCATGGGTGAAATGTTCAGTGGATGAGGAATTGGTTGGATGATTGCATCCAGAGGGTGGTGGTCGATGGCTTGATGTCCAGATTGGTGACAAGTGGTGGCCCTCAGCAATCTGTATTGGGACCAGTACTGTTCAGTACCTTCATCAAGGACATAGACAGTGGGATTGAGTGCACCCTCAGCAAGTTTGCAAACAACATCAAGCTGAGACGTGTGGTTGACATGCTTGAGGGATGGGATGCCATCCAGTGGGACCTGAACAGGCTCGAGAAGTGGGCCAGTGGGAAACTCGTGAGGTACAACATGGCCAAGTGCAAAGTTGTGCACGTGGGTTGGGGCAATCCCCAGTGGGAACAGGGGAACAGGGAAAAGGCTGGGGGATGAAGAGATTGAGAGTAGCCCTGCCAAGAAGGACTTGGGGGTACTGGTGGATGAAAAGCTGGACATGAGGTGGCAATGTGTGCTCGCAGCCCGGAAAGCCAACCACATCCTGGGCTGCATCAAAAGAACCGTGACCAGAGGATTGAGGGAGATGATTCTGCCCCACTGCTCCTCTCTGGTGAGTCCTTACCTGGAGTACTGTGTCCAGCTCTGGAGCCCTGAGCACACGAAAGACATGGACCTGTTGGTGCGGGTCCAGAGGAGGGCCACAAAAATGATCAGAGGGCTGGAGCACCTCTCCTGTGAGAAAATGCTGAGACAGTTGGGGTTGTTCAGCCTGGAGAAGAGAAGGCTCCGGGGAGACCTTTAAGGGGGCAGACTTAAAGAAAGATGGGGACAAACTTTTTAGCAGGGCCTGTAGCAGTAGGACAAAGGGTAATGGCTTTAAACTAAAAGAGGGAAGATTAAAAGTAGGTATAAGGCAGAAATTTTTTACAATGAGGGTGATGAAACACTGGCACAGGTTGCCCAGAGAGGTGGTAGATGCCCATCCCTGGAAACATTCAAGGTCAGGTTGGACGGGGCTCTGAGCAACCTGGTCTAGTTGAAGATGTCCCTGCCTATTGCAGGGGGGTTGGACTAGACGACCTTTAAAAGTCCGTTCCGATGCAAACTGTTCTATGATTCTATGATTTTCTGTTACGATTTTTGTTGTCATTCCAAATTCCAAACTTCAACATCAATATTTCCATCATCATTATTATTATTATTACTATATGAGACTTGCATTTTTTTAACTGAAAGATGTATGTGAAAACCTCTGCCTATAAATGATGCAATGGTTCATGCCATGCCCTGCTTTTCAGACTAGCTGGCAAAATGAACACTGTCCCCAGCCAGAGAAGCCTGTCAGTACTAGTGGGGCCATGCACTGACCCTCATCCTGCTCAGGCAGCATCTCAGCAGCCTTTACCAGCCATGCAAGAAGGCAAGGCGGGCAGCGAAGGCTCCTCTACTCCCCCTCCTGGGAGGTCCGAAGTTCAGCTGCTGCCATTCTTCACGAAGTAAACGGCCTGCTTTCTGCAGGACAGCCAAGCTGGATGGATTTTGCAGATGAAGGCACGGGCTGGGAGGGGGCAGAGCTCATGCCCCAGCTGTCCGCAGAAGGCAACCCCGCTGGGACAGATAGACAGCCATTCCTGCTCACCCATGCTAGGAAAGCTCAGGAGGCCCCCGTCCCATGCCAAGGCACGATCCTGCCCCATTGAAATCCCCTCTCTCAGACTCCCTATACCTGAAACATCCCAGCATCCAGGCCGCCTTCCCTCCAGCTGCACAAATCTGCACCAGTTTCCCTAGCAATCAGGCAGTGCGGCAGCACTTTGTACAGCGTCTTCAATGTCGTCTCCACCAAACCCACCGTACCCACTCCAAACTATCCGACTTCCACCAGTAACAGTGTTATCACCAGCGAATAGCACTGAAAGTGTAGATTGCAATGTGTATTTGTTGCACCCTGTCTAAACGGCATCTGGCATTTTTAATAGCACTATTAAATAAAAATTAAAAGAAACGGCTCTAAAGTAGGTGGGTAAAGGCAGGGTTTCTGAATGCAGTTTCCACATATTTAAAAACACAAGCAAACACCATTTTTGCACGAGAAGAAGCAAAACTGTGCTGAAGGAGAAACACAAGCAGCCTGTAAAACTGACAATGAAGCAAATCCTTACGAATGCTTCTCAATACATCAATCATACTGTCTCCCAGCCACACCACACCGCCATTCCGCCTTCCACACGCTTTCAGACACACATCAGTCCACACCGCATAGGATACCAAGATCTCCGAGTTTCTGGAAAATAGATTTAGTCCTAATTTTTGTGACAGATGGAGCTGATAGTCTCAGGATGAAAAAAGCGCCAGTTTTGACAGGCAGCAGATACCGATGCCCCTTGTGGTTGGAGACGATGTTGCTCTGGAATTAAGGTAGCACTAAACAGAATGGCAACGGGTAAATGCACCACTACTTATTTTGTTATGCTCCTCTCGTCGTGCCTTAATATTTGTATTTTTGTGTCTATTTCCTTATAAACAAAGCAAACGGAGAGCGTACCAGGAAGGCAGGACGTCAGCAGGATATTTTGCTTTCAATGAAGACACATTTCATCTTCTTAACAGGTTTCAAACAACTTTTTAGAGTTGGCAGACCTTCATAAAGTATCAAAGAACTATCCTGTGACCTACTGTATTTCTCTCAACAGTCATCCTCGTAGGTCAGTGTCTTAAACCTGTGCACAAAAACGTCAGGCGAGAAGCTGAGTGGAATGAGTTTAAAATCGGTGGGGGATGCGGTAAATGGAAATAAAGTTGCAACACTGCAGCAGAGCAAAGCAGTACTTACATCGTCGCAGTACACTATTAGGAGAGCTAGCTTTGCTCTCCCTCAGGGTACTAACACACTGAAACCCCGAGCTCTCTTTAATTAAGAACAAGGTCGGTCCCATTTTGAGCCTGATCTTCCCTGCCTTTCGGGGAGCAGCTCTGCCCTCACTTGAATCAGCGGGAAGTCTGGGGATACATACCACTCAGGCTAGAGACCTTCCCCCCCCCACCCCCCGCCCCGCTGCTGTAAGGAGCACGACCAATTTGAGAGCAACACCCCTGCAAAAGCTGCACGCAGACCCACGCCGCCTGCCCCTTTGCCTCGACGGGGAGGCGGCTCGCTGCTGCCGGGGAGCCCCGCCGCCGCCCGTCCAGCGCCGGAGCGCCCAGCCGCCCCGCCGCCGCCGCCGCTGCGCGCCTCTCGCCCGGCCGCCGCGCCGCCTTAACGGGAGGAGGGGCTCCTCGGGGGGCTGTCACTCTCCTTAAGCCTTTCCTTTCAAGCTTTGAATGTGAGCTGCCCTCCAGCCCCCCTCTCTCCTTCCCTCCCTCCAGCAGATCGTAAAGAGAGGAGGGGGGGGAAAAAAAAAGTTTCAACAACAGGCTGGACCAATCGCAAGTGGCGGAGCAGGGAAAGGGGGCCGAGCGAAGGGAGAAAAAAGTGGAGAAAAGGAGAAAGAGAGCGAGAGAGCGCAGGCTGGGGGGATGTGTAAAAGAAGAAGCGTTGCTAATTTTTTTTGTTTGTTTGCTTTTCCATGCATGCATAATGAGGCCTAATCAGAGCACGTTGCTGCTGCTTGGAGGGCACTTTTGTATTTAAAGCCTTGCAGAGAAAAAAAGATCCACAGACGGATCCGCAGAGCAGCTTGCAGGGCTTGTTGACAACAGAAGCAGCATCGCAGCATCAGTCGCCCGGAGAGAAAAGAGACACCGAAGGCTGCCTCTTCTCCTCTCCCCGTGCTATCTTCTTGCTAGCGGGGAGAGACATTTCTTCTCCCCGCCACCCGAAAGTGCAACCCGTACCGAGAGGGAGCGAGCGGAGACGGGACTGCGAATGGGATCGGAGCGGCTGGCATGTGCAGAGATGCTGCGAGCGGAGAGTTAAAAGCTCCGGAGAAGGCAGCAGCAGCAGCAGCTGGGCATTTATTTTGTGAAAAAAAAAAAAAAAAAAGGAAAAAAAAAGAGAAACGGAACTGCATGAGGAGCAGGGCAGCACCATGAGCTCTCCCGGCGCAGCCTGCAAGTCCCCGAGCGCACTCCGGAGCCGCTCTCCTCCAAGCCCCCGTTTGCACTGATTCCCCCCACCTCTCCGGGCGCCTTCGCCGCCGTCGCCGAGCCGGGAGCAGCGGGTGGGGGGCACGGGACGGCCCCCGGCGCCTGCTTCGTACGCGGCGCCGTCGGTTTCATCTCCCGGGGGCTGGAGGGCCTCGGAGCCGGCGCGGATGGATTGATGCGAGGAGACCTCATGCACACGGCCGGCGGGAGTTTTGCAAACTTTTCCACGGGCGGCAGCTCCATCTCCTCCTCCTCCTCGTCTACCAGCGCCTCTCCCCCGCTCGCCTGCGGCAGCAGCCGCCGCCGCCGCCCGCGATGGTGGCCCGCTCGCCCGCTCGGCACGGAGGCGGCGGCGGGCGCCGCTGGACGAGGCCGGCCGCCTGGCTGTGGCTGGCGGCGGCGCTGGGCGCCGTGTGGCCGCCGCGGGGCTCGCTGGTGCAAGGCCGGCGGCTGATCTGCTGGCAGGCGGTGCTGCAGTGTCAGGGGGAGCCCGAGTGCAGCTACGCTTACAACCAGTACGCCGAGGCGTGCGCCCCGGTGCTCCTGCAGCAGCCACCGGCGGGAGGCGGCGGGGACGGGCCGGCGGCCGCTGCAGGCGCGGCCTCCTCCTCCAGGCGGCGGTGCCCCAGCCACTGCATCGCGGCCCTCATCCAGCTCAACCACACCCGGCACGGCCCGGCGCTGGAGGACTGCGACTGCGCGCAGGACGAGAACTGCCGCGCCACCAAGCGCGCCATCGAACCCTGCCTGCCCCGCACCAGCGGCGGCCCCGGCGGCGGCCCCGGCGGCGGCGGCGGGCCCGGCGGCCCCGGCGTGATGGGCTGCACGGAGGCGCGGCGGCGCTGCGACTGGGACAGCCGGTGCAGCCTGGCCCTCAGCCGCTACATGACCTACTGCGGGAAGCTGTTCAACGGGCTGCGCTGCACGCCGGAGTGCCGCGCAGTCATCGAGGACATGCTGGCCGTGCCCAAGGCCGTGCTGCTCAACGACTGCGTCTGCGACGGGCTGGAGCGGCCCATCTGCGAGTCGGTCAAGGAGAACATGGCCCGCCTCTGCTTCGGCGCCGACATGGGTGGCAACGGCGCGGGCAGCAGCGGCGGCTCGGACGGCGGCCTGGAGGAGTACTACGACGAGGACTACGAGGAGGAGCCCAGCCAGAAGGGGAGGGACGACGCGGAGGACAATGCGGGCTCCGAGCCCGGCTTCCCCGTGCAGGCGGATAGCGCCGGCCGGCCCGCCGCGGCTTGGACGCTGCTGGCCTCCATCTTGCTGCCTCTGCTGCCGCGGCTCTAGCGTCTCTCCCTCCCGCCTTCCCTCCCCCTGCCCCGGGCCGCCGCTGGCCTCCTGGCGGGCCTGCCCGCGGCGGCGGCGGGGGAAGCGGCCGGCTGGGCCGTTTTAAACGCTCCGACTGTTAATCCTCCGACCGTTAGGCCCGGCGCCCCCCCAGCCCCCCCCCCCCGCATCTTCCCGAAGGCGGAGGTTCCCGCGCCCGTCAGCACCCTTCCCCCGGCCCGGCGTCCTGCGGCTGGGGAAGCCGCCACGGGGCCTTGTCGGCTGGAGGTCGGGTTGGTGTGGCGGAGCGGGGTCTGCGGCCCGCTGTTTTTTCGTGTGTGGGTCTGGAGTGTGCACTATGCAATTGCCGCCGCCTGGCCGCCGTGTCAGCAGGGAGCGGACGGGCTGAGGGGGGGACGCTGAGGCTCCCCGCTGCCGCCAGCCGCCCCGGGAGAAGGCAGGAGTAATGACATGCTGGTAGTGGCGCTTTTTTTTTTTTTTTAGTGGGCGTTTTGACATGAAGGTTAGAAGGAGGTGAACTACGCAAACTTGCTGCCAGAGCTGTTGCCGTGCTGGTTAGTCAGCAAGGCGATGGTCGTTGGCCACGTCTCGCTCTTGGTGAGGCAGTGCTGCCTGAAATGGGGATACGCCGCATCTGCCGTTAATTAAATTTAAGGAAATAGCAGACTGAATAAATTCTGTGGTTTACAGCACTCCCGCTTGCACACACATCTTCCCTATAACAAAAGCATGCCAGCAGCCGTCTCTTCCTCTTAAACACAGTGACATAAAAAAAAAAAATATTTTTTTTTTTCACGGTTGTTGGCTATGCTGAACAATGCAACTTTTGTTTTAAAAGAGCTCTGCACTGCCATCTTTGAAAGACACTTTTAAAATCGAGAACATGTATGTACAAATATCCTGGAAAGTTATATTGCCTCTCATCATATCAGGGTGCTGACCTCTGGTAAATCTTATATAAAAAATGTATTTAAAACTGGGATTTGTTACCAGTCGCTCTTCTTTGTATATAGAATTTTATAAATTCTATGCTTTGGGGATAATTTATTTAAAAAAAAAATAATAAAAGTTTTAAATCCACTTCCTATTTGCCAGAAAATTGCATTTGCTATTCTTTTCTGGAAAGGTACAGATTTCATTTTATGTTTAAAGGGATACCAGCAACAGTGATTCAGTGAAGTATTCTGTAGAACATCAAATGTACAGTGTATTTTATAGATTGGAAGTTAACTTTCTTATTTGGAGAGACTTTATGAACATTGTAGAATTGTATAAACGCATTTCTGAGCTGCCTTAAACCTTGTATTTTTTATAGGAGGCGTGAAAAAGGCCTGTGTTTTAAATATGTACGGCTTTTTGTATTTTCTAAACGTGTAAATTAGTAAAGAAAGAGCTTTAAATAATGGATGTAGTGAAATTGTTTTCCAGGGACACTTGAACTCTCAGCACCCGAGGTTGGAGGGGGGGGAGGGGGGGGGAGCGAACCACAGAATAGCAAACCAAAAACAATCAACAAACAAAAATCTCTGTCTGCCTGTAATACTTTACATAGATGTAAATTACTGCTATTCTTACTTTAATGAATAATTACATGCAAGAAGTAAATACAGCTTTGAAAGTACTACTTTAAAAGAGTGGTTGATTTTATAATGCGTTGGCATGGTAACTTGCCAGTGCCAGAAGAGAGTTAAAGCAATTCAAGGACACTGCTCCCCTATGTATGTGGAATTACTAGTGCGCCGCGCTTTCTTCGTGAAGTGGAGGCCTGTTGCTCTCACTGACACTCTTAGAAACACTCCTAGGCGTGCAAACAAGTAAATGGTGAGAAATACATCACACAGAGGTGGCAAGCGTTTCGAAAGAGGCTCCGCACGGGCACCGGCGCACGCATCAAGGCGGCTGCAACAAAACACACGCAAGTTTGCCATTCAGCCTGCCCTCTCCCACAACGAAGAATGTGAAAGAAAACACACTGGAGGGATCAGCAATTACTAGATCTTGTAATATTGTTCTTAGGGGTTGCTTTGCATCGGACTGAAGCCTGGTTTGCTGCCAGAGCTACTGATCTATACTCAAACACCCTTAGATAAATAATTACACTCTTAAGCTGTGTCGAGTGCTGATACACTTGACCTTGTAAATAGAAATGTTTGCAGTAGGAATAAACTCCAGCATTGGAAAATCTTTTAAACATTAACACAAAAGAGAGAGCTCAGTCCTCTGGGGATTTGAGTTTGGACTGCGTTAAGCTAGGCACTCACAAAAAAAAAAGGGGGGGGGGGGGGAAAGGGGGGGTGGGGGAGAGTTTATTTATCTTCTATTCATGGTGTTTATTTAAAGCTTTTCGTTTTAAATGCCGTGATTGGAAGGCAAGTCAGAAGTTTAAAAGCTACCACAAATAAACTTTGACTGAGGGGGCGACAGATTAGCAAGATAGTGTCTTTTTCATCTTAGCAGATCTCGACAGAGAGCAAATCCACATCTGTCTGTTGTATAAATCAACAAAATTAGAAATCCCTGCTTCTGGATTAGTTTTTCAATGGCAGATTATTTTATTATTTCTTCAGGGTGTGAATTTGATTAGGTCGCCCAGCGATAAATGCACACAGGCACATGTGCACAGGCATAAACCAACCCCCAAATAGTTGTGATGCCAAACAAGTGTATGAGTATGGTGCACGGCTATGATCTGAAGTTCGTTTTTAAAGTCATCTGAACGGTTGAGTAAGCTTATTGTTAAAACAAAGCTGGAAACGTTGTTTCTTCAGGAAGAGGACAGAGTAGTTGGGTGAGACTTGTAAATAGAGTCAGCTTTCTTTACAAAGTGCCGAGTTCACAATTGTGCGGGGACGATCTTAAATATTTCCTCCAGTTCTTCAGGAGATGCTCAGAAACATATTTTCAGTTTGTCAACAGTTAGCGCCCACAAGGGCTATTTAACTCGTTGTTGATGAAAAATTAAGTCCCAGCTAAAAGCCTTTATTTTTCTTCAGTTAGGAATAAAGACATTAGCACTAGAAAAGGACTGATAATTAACTGCTACAATAAACTCAAGACTTGATTTTACAGGCTCCTGTCAAAAGCATCTGCCTGGAATAAATCAACACTGAGCACCACTAGGCAGGGAGGACTCATCTGTGTGCTTCCTTCCCCACAGAAAGTGGATTGTTTTAATTTAAATAATTGTACAATAAGTACAGCTGAACTAATTCTGTCCTGTGAGCTCCTCCCCATAAGGAGATAACTCTGTGGGTTTTGTCGCGTCGTCAGAGTAAGCACAATTTCCAGGAGGAATGGCTTCCTGTATTGGTATGCGTCCCAGCCTACAAAGCCTGTGCAGATGTTGATGTCCATCAAATCCGTATTTCTTTCGCTTGATTTTGAGACAAATGGAAATTCTTGAAATGTCAAGGGATGTAGCAAGGACAGCTTTAAGCGAGGAAAAGACTTCACGTTCCCTGACAGAGGGAGATTTTCCACAGGAAAGGAAGTTCTCTCATTTGTCTGGATATTTGACTGCTCCTTGCCAAGGTCCTGTCCAGCCAATCTCTTCCGGGGGGAGAAGGAACTCTCCACCATTTCATGTAAAATAATCCAGTAGGTTCTGCTCCCTTTTCATTCCCAGTTACCAGGTTTGAATTCTTGGTGACACTTTATTTGTCTTTAGAGGCACTTCAGTGACAAATGTTTAAGGGAGTGTGGGACAATGGTGGAGAACAACGAGGCAGTTCATTGAACTGACAGTGACCATACAGTAAATAGAGGGAGATTCAAGCTTCACTGATCACCCAAGCGCACAGCAAAGCTTTTGTATGCAATCACAATGGACATAACATAAGGTCTCTGTTTATATTTAACAATATACACCAATGTATACAGGCAGGCATACGTAACTTTCAAAATTGTTATGAAACGAAGCCTTAAGATGGGGGGAAAGAAAAGCTCTAGTTTGGCCAAGTCTTTCAAGGTCATGTTGGAAAGCATGATGGATTTTAGTTACAATCTCCTCTCCACTCCTCTTAAGAGCTGTTAGTGTACCAGATCTCTCACTGCAGGCATGCGCGTGTAGCGTGTATCTGTGGTAGGGCTGCAAAGGTGGCTGCAGACAGCTTTGCAGGTGCAGAACAAGAATTTCCACCTCAATGCAATGCAAAACCGGTACTTGCTTTTTTGGTTTGTTTTTTTCTTTTGAGTACACCGGAGAAGGATGAGACGAATGCCAAAATAACCAAGGTATGTGTCTAAAAAGTAGTGGGACACAAAATCCTCACCAGCTGAGTCATGGAAAACACCGCTTGAGTGAAAATTTTGTTCCATCTTCAATGTCACTAAAACAAGTTCAGACCTTCCATCAATTTTGTTCCTGTCCCCAGTAATAACATCACACACCACCACACTGCCTGTGGTAACATACCCATTCCGGGAAAAGCAGGTAGTCTTGAAACATAAAACATTTTCGAATGGGAAGAGCAGTGCTTCTCTGTGAGATTTCAAGTCTGTGATACAGATTTGTAAGCAGTGAAGTCGAAAGTTACTGTATTTTACTTGAGGCATTGGCTGTGGTAGACAGTTGAAAAGGCTCACATTGACTGTCTGAATGACATAAGTAATGCGCTATTAGCATAAATACTTTCTAAGACATCCATTTAATCAATTTCTTAAATAACAGAATGATCTACTACAAAATAGTGGACTGTATACACTATATTTTGGCACAAAGATGGTCATTCTCCCACTAGTAACCAGGGGCTCTAAATAAATGATTTCAACAATGTTTTATTAAAGGAGGACAAGAGCCCTCGAGCTGCATTAATCGGGGAGAAGTCGAGTGGCACTTTTGTTATGGAAATGTTAAACACATAATAGTTCAGGCAAACAATGTGGAGCCACTTCATTCTCTCAGCCATGCTGACACCTCTTAAAGAGGAACTGCAGGGAAGGATGTGGGAAAGATTTGCTTTCTGAGGAAGCTTTCAGCTAATATTTTGGATATTTACCTCCAAAACTCAGGCAGTGCAAATGTAACTGAAGAGCATAAAAATAAAACAATAAAGAGGGGTGATTTATGCAGCCACTGCTAGTGATCAGCACTTGGTGCCCAAAATCAAAATAGTCACTGACAAACACACACACACCCTTTTTTTTAAAAAAAAAAGTTCTTTTCATGAATTTATTATGAGCCTAGTGGATATTATAGTAGAAGGTGAATGTGCACGAAGTGAGATTTTTGTAAACGCTCAGTGACATAATGCTAATACTATACCTTGGACATACATCCGGGAGAGGAAGGAGAAACACCCTGGAGTAAGGTAATAGATGTAATGAGGCTTAGTAGGATGGGTCAGAAGGTGAATTGTGAGGTATAGGCAACCAGGAAATACATTAATAAAGTGATACAAAGCAAAGATATGTCTGTAAAGAGGGATTCACTTTCAAAAGTTGAACAGGTGAGAGGAAGAAAGAGTGAGGAAAGGAGATGACCATTGCGTAGAGAAGGGTTGGAGACTGAACTTGCTAATAAGGAGAAAGAAGCTACAAAAAATTATCAAGAGGTTACCTGAGACACAGATTGAAAGTAACAGAGGGAACGGAAAGAAAGGTAAGTGGCTTTATTAATGTTGGCAGGGCCAGAAAAGGAAGAGTAATATGGAAGTAAACTTTGGATAGGAATTTTTTCCCTTATTCAGAAGCTGGAGAAGGAAGTTATCATCCCCATGCTCCTGGTGTTCATGACACTGCACCTTGATCACTGTGTGCAGTGTTGAGACAACTCCTCCTTCAAGTTCAAGAAGGATATTGAGAAACTGGAGGGGCTAGTGGAAGGCTGCCAGGATGGCTAGAGTTTGTGACCGGTGAGGAAAAGACGAGGGAGCTGAACTTTAATCCAGCTGAGAAGAGGCTACCAGTAATCTAAAGGCAGCCTATAGCCACTGGAAGGGGACTTGTAAAGACTACAGGGCCAAACTCTTCTTGGTAGTGTTAGAAGGTATGACAAGGTGCAGCAGGCACAAACGGTGGCTGGGAGGTTCAGGCCGAGCATTAGGAAGAACTTCACCGGGAGGAGTAGTGCAGCGCTGTGACAGGTTACCCAGAGAGACTGCCTCCATCCTTAGATGTTTTCAAGGCTTGGCTAGCAAGAGCCGCAGCTGACTTCATCTAGTGTTGGCTGGAATATATCTTCTAGCAGAAGGTGGGAGCAGATGATGTCATGGAGTCCTGTCTATATAACTTTCTATAATTCTGTACTTTTAATGTTGACATGATGATGGGAACCCCAGGATGCTCTTTGGGTAGTTCTTGGGTGAGATCAGGTGAATGCATATGGCACACTTTGGTGGAGACGGTAATGCAGGGAGACTGGAGAGAAGAGGTAGATGTTGCACATGTCCATGGGGCCAGAGAGGGTGGAACAGAGTTGGCAAGGGGTCAGTGGAAGTTTTGAAAGAGAATGGAGACCAAAACATAGAATTTAGTCCAGGACCTGTAGAAAAGAGGGAGAGAGAAAATATAATACAAAGGAAATACTGAAATGTAAGGGAATATAATGAGGAAAAAGAAAGTGTCTGTCCGATCGCAACACTTATGGATTGGAAGCTGGGCAGTTTGATTGGAAAAGGGAAGGACAGGACTGGGAAGAGAATTTGGAGGAAACTGAAAGTGCAGAAGGGACCTCCCTTTCCTTACCAAGAGAGGAACACTTGTTTATAAACATGTCTTTGTCACTCATCACCACAGTATCTTGCTGCCTCAAAACAATAGAAATAGAAGACAACAGAGTTTTCTCCCTTATAAGTATGCCTACATATAAATATGGACAGTGTGGACACTGTCTACATTTCTAACATAGTAGTATCTGGGAGATTACAGTGCTCTGTATAGTCACAAAACACACATCCTCATAGAAATAAACACAGCTTTGCTAGATGTTCTCAACACAGAAATCAAGCCACAACTGTTTATAATGTCTTAAATAGTGCAATCACCTACTACTCTATGGTTTGAGTGGATATTTGGCTTGCACTAGTTTTCATTGTTTAAAAAAATATATGAGGTGGTTTAAACAGAACAAATAGAAGCACTACAGTTTCTTGTGATCCACTGGCAATGGTGCTAAGCCTTTTTCTCATTCAACCAGTGGTAGCAGTTGAGGAAGTGCTATTGTTGGCATGATCTTTGTAGTTTTAGCATGATGACGCCTAAATCTGGAAACTTGTCTACCAGGATACTTGCCTGTCTCCTGAAATCCTATTGCATTCTGACGCAGGAGGGTGAAATCACAAAATGGTTTTTAGACTGTGGAAAACAAAGTGCCATCAGAATAATTACTTGGTAGTGATGGTCTCCATGTCATCTCTTTTCAGGAGTGACGGTGTCATTGTAAACTCATTAAAACATTTTGGATGTCATGTAAAAGTGGATTTTAGCAAGAAGTAACATAGCAGTCCACAGAAACTCTCGTGCTATCTTATTTTTCTTTTTCATGCTAGTGTATTCAGGTACATACCATATGTTTGGAAATTAGTCTAAATAACATGGAGAAGTCAAGTATAGACATGTGTCTTGGTCTGTGCATCTCAGGAATGAAGGCCATAGAAGTGAATGCAATATAGGAGCGTGTATTGTATAGAAAAAACTGAAAGAACATTTGTGACAAATAGCTTGTCCAAAACATCTCACCTTTTTAAGATGTAGAGTCTTGTTTGCATATTTCCAAATCATTGGCTTCATTAGAGGTAGTCTGAGTTTGCAATGGTGTAACCGATGTCAGTGTTTAGCCTATGGATTTATTTCTGTACTTACAGGGAAAGATTACTCAGTCAGATAAATGGTGGTTTAGAAGACACAAGGTTATGAGAACCAACTGACAACTAATATTTGGGTTTGGCCTGGTGTAGCTTGGAGAGTTGGCCAAAAACCTACTGAGGTGAGTAAAACTGAGTGCCTGGATGTGTTGAAGAACGAGTTACTATGCAAAAGCTATTGCTAGAGTGGAGAGGACAGGTTTGAAAAGGAGCAGATAAGAAAGATATGGAAATCTGAGAAAGTCTGAAACCTTTCACCTTTTGGGCTGTTCAAACCTTGAGTGGTTTAATTTTGGCAATATTAGGTTAGTTTTAAAACGTACTGACTGCATGTAGGGTCTGGATATAATCCCTACCATTATATCCAGAAATAATTCTGACTCTTCGGAGCTCATGGGGAACACTTTGGTCAGAATCTTGTCTGGCTTGCCCAGATTTGTGTGCAGTAAGCAAGGAAATGGGCTGTAGCAACCAAGTGCTTCCTTTGTGTTAAGAAGCATCCTGTCCTGTAAGCTGTATGTACAAGCTAGCTGAAGTCTGCCTTATTGATATTCATAGGAGCAAATTTGATTTTCTCGAACAGTTTGGTAGGGAAAATTTGCTAAACTTATGAGAACAAGTGCAAGTGTTGTGCGGTGATGCTCTCTCAGATCAGATTTGAAGCGCAGCCTGGTCTCAGTGCTCTGCTGTGCACATCAAGGGAGATGTTTGCGCATTGGTAGCTCTGACTCGCGAGAGATTCCTGTTTTGCAGTAGGGATAGCTGAGGCAGAAATTGTTCCTAACCCTGGCCCTGATTCTACCCAGGCCCTACCCTCATACCAGGGTATAAAAACTGCTTTAAACCACACCTGCCTTTCAGTTGTCTCCTGGGATGCTACATCAGCTGGGTGCTGCTGCTTGGAAAATTGTTCTAGCCTTAATCCCTTTTACCCCTGCTGTCCCTCTGTATGAGAAGATTAAGACAGGGTGCAGAAAGCTGGTTAAACTACCTCAGCTCTGTCTGGAGAGTGTTCTACACTGGGGCAGTTCTACATATCAAGTCTGCTGCCAAAATGGACAGGGACCCCATCACAGCCTTTTGCTGGCAGGACTTTAGTTAAAAAATGGGAATAACGATAGTAAGTCAGATACAGCCTTTTGAAATGGTACAAATATGGCCTTGACTTATTATAGTCTATAGGAATCCTTTAACTTCCGCTTGTTTGGACTATTTTTGTGATCCTTCAGTGGGCAAGCTCTATGGCAAAATAGTTCTGCAAACAATTAAAGCTGCTTTATATTTTATGTTGTCTGTTTTGGGAGGAAGAAGAAGAGCATGAAGAAGAGATAAAAATGTATTCAGAACTTTGCCTGAAATTTGGAGAGAATAATGCTAAACATTTTGTCCTGATTCTTTGGTTCTCAGTGATGATAATAAGTGAAAACATAACATTATTTTGGAAATGTTTCCCTAACTGTTTATAACTTTTTACGAGTTTCAACATTTAAGTTACCAGGAGTGCATAAATACTGACAAAATTGCAACGTATGTGTCAAGACCCTAGGTCAGAAGAAAAGTAATGAAAATTAAAATAGTATTTTCTGTAAGGTTATAATATAAACTGTTTACCTTGGGAGACAACATATAAGTAGCCCTGGGCCAGCAAGGCAATCTAATGTATTCTGGAGAAAGAAAAACATTATTTCAGATTAATTATACTAAAAACATAAATCCTAACAAGGATATGTGATTTCAAAACTGATTTAATCTTTAAAACAATGGCAGATTTATTAAAAACTGCATTTCACTTTTCTGAATTTCCTTTAATAACTCTGAGGATACACATACCTGCAAAGAAAATAATTTAATATCACACCAGGGCTGAGACTTTAAAGCTTTAAACATAAAAAAACCTTCAGGAAATTCTGGTCTACAGGAGCAATTTTTTAATTTTTTTTTTTATTTACTTTAAGTAACTACCTGTATGTAACAATAGCTAAGTACTTGTGTGACAAAAAAAACGATGAACAGTATAATATACCAGCCAGGCTTGCTTTTCTCCTAAGATTTCTATTCTTCCATTTGTTTCAGATTTGCTTAAGAAAAAGAATGTGAAAGACACGGTTTCAAGAAACACACTGCCACTTTAAGAGGATACAACATGCCTATTAATAATTGTATTACTCCTCTATTATTGTTAAGAATAATGAAGGAATGGGAGCGTTGGCCCCCAAGCTGAATTTATCCTGAAATGTTTTCAATTAACTCTTGGCACCGGCAGGAAAGCATCAAACCTTTCCCATGCTGAAATATGGAAAATCTGCAGGGAACATCCCAGCAGGAGTGGAATTTCATTAAAACAAGCACATCATAATTCAACGACTTCTGCACCCTCTTTAAGCCTTTCTATTGATAAGGAGTCCGAGGCGATTTTTATGGATTTGCAAGGAGAAATGATTTCATAAGATCTTTTCAAAGAGTTTGTTTTGGCTGAGGCTTTTGAGTTATTATCTGCTCCCTGATGAAAAAATAGTAAGACATTTGGCATATCTGTGACTACTAGATAAGAGGCAGAACTGAAGAGACTTTAAGCAAAATTTTATCCCTCAGACAACCCTTTTCTGTAATCTCCATAGGAATTGACTCCACAGACAACTATTTTTGCAGGTCTTTTAAAGAAAGTATTGCCATTTAAACCTGCACTTTTGAACAACTGAATGTGGAGAATAAAACAGGCATGGGGCTAATGACACATTCAAATACAGACACAGACATTTTAATATGAAATATACCCACAAATTTAGTAGTAAAATATTAAATTGATTCATGTGTTGCTTTAATAAAATGCATATCTCTTTGCCCCAATATGGGTTGCCTTAAAATGCTTGGCTATACTATCTGTAAATAAAATTAACACAGATGTGGGGAAGTGTATATTTTAAAATGGTACTGCATGCTTAACACATTTTTGCTACAAAGTGCTCTATGATTTTATCTTGATATAATGCACCACCCTGTGCAAAATCATTTTTCCTATCAGGAAATAGCTAGGATATAGAGACACGAAATGTTGCTCTTAAAACATGAGCATTCATGTTTATTAACCTGTATTATAATCAAGTATTTATAATAATCCCCACAAAATACACAGGCTGCATTTAAACTTTAAGATTGAATATCTGTGTCAGTCTCCGTTTCCCTGTTTTGAAGTGGTAGTGAAAACTTACAGGAATGTCTTATCGATTTTCTACCCAGTGTTCATAAATCCACCGACTTATTTGCTGCCATTCCTTCAGTCACACCACTACTCCTGAGGCAGGAAGAGCATCATGGAGAGCGAGGAGATCAAGCTTCTGAGGCTGCCACCACACAGAGACAGGTTTTGGGGAAGGTGCTGAAGAAGGAGATGGTACCTTGGATGTGGTTGCTGTTGGCAGGGGCATCTTTTTTTTTCCCCCACTGCTCCAGAAAGGCCTCCAGGCAAAGTGTCTCTAGTGCTGACTTGAGTACACAGCTTCTTCTCCTGAGACTGGAGTGGTGCATGTTAACGTTATGCCTCAGTTTGCCACACTAACAAGTAATTGCATGGTTATCCTTTGGCGAACTTGCAGTGCAGGAGCCCTTCCCAGTTAGTAAGGGACAGGAAAACGCATACAAGCAAATCAGCCCATGTGATTTGAATCCACACTGTCACAATTTTACTGTGTGTCTTTCATTCAACATGAACAGGAGGACTTCGCAGACACACATACACCTGTATTTTTACAGCAATCTGTTTTTGTATTCAGCAACCAAGATTTATTCTGAGATTTCAGCAGAGTAATACTCATTTGTAGCTCAAGTTTTTTCTTTCACTTATGTGATAGATGAAGAAACAGTGTAAGAGTTAGAGTACCAGTGGGTCTATTTTTCTGGAAGTACTGCAGGATTTTTCTGCCTTCAGTTTGCCATGTTACACCTACACCTTCTGCATCCTCAGCATCCTGCAGCAAGGAGTTCCACTGCTTAACTATGCAGTTCGAAGAACATTTTCCTTTTATTTGGTGGGACTTTGCCACCTGAAACCCTACTTTTTTGTGTGAATAAAAAAGTTTCTTGACACCTCTCACTTGCCCCACAGTGATTTTATAGTGCTTTTCCACATCACTTCTCAGTCCTCCTTTTTCCATGGAGACGTTCTGTCCCTTTGACCATTTTTCCTGCTCTTTTCTGTACTACCTCTAGTTTTATTATATTATGGTGGGACAAGAGGAGCGGGTCTGCAAGTGAACTATAGGAAGATACTCTTTCCACTGCTTTTAGACAATTTCCAAGTTCAAGAATATGTGGATGGATTTAAACCTGTTGATTCGGAGAATTCATCATGACAGAGTATTTCTAGCTTGGGATATCTGAAAAGTCGTGACCACAAATGTCTACTAGTGCCTTCAGTGCAATGACTCGAGTGTCTCAGTTCAGTTTGCAGTGGATGAGTCTAGTTGAGAACAGGAATGTAATGAATGCAAGATGTTTCAATTTTCCATTTCTGTCAATGTTTTTTTGCATGATAGGGCAAGCTCTTTAGTCTTTTTTTTTCCCGTTTGATTTCTTCAAAAGATGGTTAACATGCTGTGACCTATACAGAGATAGAAGTTTAAAATCACTGATTTTTGTGATACTTTTGATGCCCAGTAACTGGCAAGATTTACCAGTGAAAGGATTGCACTGCATGTTCTCCAGTTTATACACATTTCCATTATTTTCTACCATTATAGCCCAGGCCTTCTGCTGCCTTGGTAGTCTTAGTGTAGTCCATTCAATAAGCATGACATAGATTAGAAGAGAAAGAAATGTTGAGTGCTACTATTTATTAAGGACAAATTGACTTGATCTCTTACCTTTTTAAAAGATTTTTTTGCTGTTCTCATCATTAGGATTCTCACAATGCACTTATCCATAAAATGTCCAGCACTGCTTACTACCCTTTCCTTTTAGACTCCTATCATGATGTTCCTACTTAAATAAAAAGACTTGCACTCTGTCTTTTCCACTCTGGGCAGTACAGCATCCTGGCATTCCGCCAAAAGGTCATAGTGTGCTCTGCTTCTCCTTCTGATTTCCCACCATAAGGAGTGTTTGGAGCAGTGCTGTATCTTGCAGGATATTCCCAGAACTCATTCACTCATCATGAGCTCAGTATTATTTTTAGCCTTATTAGGGTAGTGCCTTATGACACAGGATCAATGATCTGGGTCTGTTCAATAAGAGAGGTATTCAAAAGGCATTTCTTCCCAAGATAGAAATGCCTTTTGGACTAGCTCCTCAGGTCTAGAACACCTGATCTAGCCTACTGATGACACGTATATGATGACATAAAGCTTTATGAAATTAGGTAATTTGCTTTTTCAGGTTATTGCCAAAAAGCTTTTCAAAATGGGGACTCGGATAGAACAGAAAACACTGTCAGCACAGACAATAGTGTTTAACAATACTAAGATAATCATTAACTGGAGTTTAATTCCCAGAAAAGTCAGGTATTCACAGTTTCTGTTGACACTAGTTGCCTCTTATAAACTCAGCCAAGGCAGCTTATGAATTACAATTTTACCCAAGATCCTTCAGTACCTTGCCCTGCCTTTCCCCTAGAGCCACTAGAAATATTCCCTCTTTTTTTGTTGTTGTTTTAAACAGGTTTTGATTCTTGACCCCTTTGGAGTATAATGCAATATTAGCATAGGGAACACCCACAGTTTCTCCTGTCAGGAGATCTTGTATTTAAAGACAGTTTGAATGAGACTGATTATGAACTATCTCTGCAGTGGAAAGAGGAATATGAGCAGTATGGTCAAACCATGATATCTTCAATGACATCTAACACAAGTGGAAGTGCAAAAAACCCCCCAAAAACCTCAACAGTAAATTATCTTAAGTAATAGAGGAACAGCACAGAAATGCAGGACTAAAATAGGAACTCTGACGTATAAGCTAAGAGATAAACAAGGTGCATAAAGAAAACGTTCTGTAAGTGCATAAAGGATCGAAGAAGACAAAAAATGGCCTTGATGCACTGCTAACCTTTTGAGATGTGATGGTGAGAATGCCAGAAATCTTAATTCCATATATAGTTTCCCTAACTACAAATTGTTCCTTAAAAAGATCACTTACAAATAGTCTTAGTTTAGTGTATCAGTAAACAAGGGGTAAGAACTCAAGCCAAAATAGGGAAATACAGCCTGATACAGTAGTTAAATCATTTAGATATTTATACATCTATAGGATATTGGTCCTATAGTGGTTACATTATTGGATGAAGCAATTTCAGACAGACCCTTTAGCCATTATTTCCAATAATACATAAAGAGTAAATGAAACTTTAGAAACCAAACCAAGCCAAACTCTATGTGAAATTGGGGAGAAGAAAGGAAAGGAAAAGGGAATAGTGAGGAGAGGTAATAAGAGTTTTCAACAATATAAAAGGCTGTTGGAAGGAAGAAGGAAATAATTTATTTCTTATGTTTACAGTTGGACGTATATCTACTCAGGGCTAGATTTCCCCTCAGTGACAATTTTTAAGAATATCTAACAAGGTGTAGCTGGCTTGGACTAGTGTTGTAAATTAACCCTGGTAGGCACTGAGCCCCACACAGCCCCTCACTCATTCCCCACTGAGGGATGGGGAAGAGAATCAGAAAGGCAAAAGTGGGAAAACTTATGGTTTGAGATAAGGGCATGCATAACATTTACTTGGGAAGACAAATGCGGTAACCATGATCGTCACACCATTTCTCCTTCTTTTGTTCAGTTTTTCTTGCTGAGCATGATGTCATATGGCATGGGATATTCCCTGGTCATTGGGGACAGCTATCCCAGCTGTGTCCCCTTCCAATCTCTTCACTGCCCCCAGCCTACTTCAGTGGGGGACAGTGTGAGAAAACAGAGAAAGCCTTGACACTATAAGCACTGTTCAGCAACAGCCAAAAATGTGTGTTGTCAACACTCTTTTGGTCACAAATCCAAAAGATATCACCATACGAGCTGCTATGAGGTAAATTAACTCCATCCCAGCCAAAACCAGTACAACTAGGCATAAAGGATGGGGGGACCAGATGATTCAGAGGCACTCTGGAAAACTCAAGACTTGGCCATAGTGGGTCTTTACATAAGGAAAAACACTTGAAAGACAGAACTATAAAACTTAAATAGTTTATTAATGCCACAGCATATTTCTCCACTCTTTTGCATATTACCTTGTACAGGTTCTATTATGCTGAATTCTATTTACAGATGCACATAATGCACTACTCCTTTTTTTTATGCTCTTCTTCCTTTTTCTTTGGAAGTAAAATTTAATGGTCGGTATATTTAAAACACAAGTCTGGATCTCAGTCATCTCAAGAAATATCCCTAAATTTTCTGAGATTTTCCCAAGGATACAGGCTGAGTGACATTCCTTGTGTGCAGTTTGCCATCTTTATCTTACGGAGAATTTTGCAGAAGACATCCTTTTTTTCATTCTTTTCTTGTATACATTTATACATGTACAGACACTCACTACATATTATATGCTATGTGTTTATCTTAGCAAGAAAAGTTCAAAGTGAATCTGCAGTTAGAATGGAAAGTGCTGGGGTTTCTCATGGTCTGATATGTGCGGTGCATAGCTCTACAGGCTGGCACTGGTCTTTGAGAAAGGTCTGTTGCTTTGAAAGTTGAGTTTCACTCTTTCAGTAGGTGACCCCAAAGTGCTATCAGTGCAGAGCTGTTGATGTTTTTCATTCTCATACATAGTGAGCTTTTTGGAGTACTCTTGTTAAGTTTTTACAGTATTTCATTATAAAACTACACAAAATTTCTTTCATGCCTGAAATATCTTGTAATCCATTCCTTATACTATATGATGCTTTTTTCCAAGTTAAACAGAAAATATCTGCTAGAAGGTGGAATCTGAGAATTGTACAAAATGTACAACGTACGTCTTCCAATGTACAAAAAAAAATGGACATAGTTTCTTCTGTATAAAATTTATGATCTTGTATCATTTGAAAACAGCAGTCAATTTCAGTAGATGTGGAAGAGGACACATGGTTAATATATCCCACATGGACAGTATATGATGATTACAAAACAGGCATCACTGATTGTCTTGTTTGCCTTTAGTGTAACCTTACCAGGTTGAAGTATTTTGGCCCTCTGTAAATATAGCATGTTTTCATTCTGAGTATCTACCTTTTAAGGGGTTGCACAATTTCTTTCTGTATGCTTTCTCATAAATGTACAACTTACTTAATTTGTCAACCCTCCCTCTAAGCTTGTGTTTCCAGTTCCATGTGAAATTATGCCTAGAGCCATAGATTATTATTTGCTTTTATGGACAACTTGATTTGTGTTTAATTTCAAAAATGCATGGATTTGTTGCAAGGCTTTATTGCAAAGACTGTGGATTCCTCAAAGCTTGGTGGCACACTTACCTCAAAAAGTCTTTGTGAAATAGGTATGCTATTATTATCACCCCCACTTTGCAGATTAGGAACTGAGGCTGAGAAAGAGGGAAGGTGGTTTGCTCAAAATCATGTGGGATCTGCCTTTGCCTGGGATAGGTCAGTGAACTGCTCTCAAGTCTTTGGGGTCCTCGAATATTACGTAGTGACAAGGATGACAAAATAATAGTCATAATTAGCATATAATACATATTTTGTTGTAGCTATTATTGTTTTAGCTTCACCTGCGTTAAGACCAACTCTTCTCTTATTGTCACTGAGGGGCTGTGTTAAAATCAGATCACACAAGACCCGCTTACCACTAGTTGAGAGAAGTTATTTTCACTGTAATCAGTATTAATTTAGAAACGGGATATTTTTGTATTTCCTCAAGCACAACTTTCTTCTTTATACAGGCATTAGTGCAGTTACCACACGTTCATATCCACCCCAGCCATTCCCTCAGATCTAGACTTCAGGAAGTTCAAATCCAAATAGTTTTCAAATCCAAGCTGCCACTTTGATTTCATCACATCAAACCCTTGTTGAGATCAAACCTTTGAAATGAGAAAAGATTTCTAATCCAGTTACCCCAGATGGGGTACAACTCTCCAGGTCCTGAGAGCTGCAGGATTACGAATTCTCAAACTCCCCTCACCCACCCGTGCACACACATGCAGGCGCAAACAAACTGCCCAACTTCACATGCTTTGCTCACAAACAGTACTCCAAACAAGCCGGTGTCTAAGAACTGGGAAATGCCTTTCTCCCTTCCTCTTTCTGACATAAAGGAAAATCCACACCCCCAGCACGGTCAGCTCTACCCTTATTTTGCAGGTCTAATTTTTCTTATTCAGTCAAATGATTTTGAGAACTGTGTGAAATTCAGAGTATTGTAAATGATAGTAAATGCAATTCACTGTCCACCTGTAGCATTATTTGCAAATGGATGGAGTGAGCTTTCTGTTTCAAAATATCCTTGTTTCACTTTCATAATACAATGCTTAGTCTGGGATTCAGTCTTCAGACAACTTTCTCCTTAAGATAAATGTTGAAAGACCATGGATAATTTGTTTTGTATGAAAGCTGAAATTAACAATTCCATTATCCTGTTTGCAATTCTCAGAACCAGAAATTGTCTGTTATGCTCTCAGATTCAGATTACATGATAGGGTAGTTTGTGGAGCCAAAAATTATGTTTTACAGCAATAAAGCTGGATAACCCATTCTTACAATTTTAAGAACATACATTAGTGATGTTTAGTAATAATCTATATTCTCGTAATTTTGGTGACGTCATACTAAAACTATATCCCAAAAGTATGTATGTACTGCTACTAAATGGGTTGGTATGTTGCTCTGTGACCCATGAAATGGGATCAAGAAATTAGTTATTAGCAGAAAGGCTGAATATGATGGGTAAAAGCGTCGGTGAGAAAACATAAAGCCATGTTTAGTTTGTGGCAAGTTACAGCTGGCATTTCTCCAAGGTATCAAGTGTGTGTGTGTGTGTGTGTGTGTGTGTGTGTCCCTGTGTATCCATGTATGTATTTATACACACAGGTACACAGGATTTATACATAATCACTTTTAAATTTATTTTTTATTATTTTTACACTGGTTGCCTTGGTCTTTCCAGGACGAGCAGCCAAAGAAAGTGGCTGTTTATATTCTCACAAATGTTGAGTGACTTAATATAGTTCCCATTTCATAAACAGCAGCATAAGGACAGTGAAATAAAGAAAATTTGGCAATAAAAAAAGCAGAAAAAAATGTGTCAGTTACTTTTCTAAGGGAAGGAATGAAGGAAAGAAATGCCTTTGAAAATGACAAAGAAATAAAGCAATATCCATAAACCTCAGGTTTATGTGACTTTTTTTTTTTTTTCTGAATGAAAGTGAAGCAGTTAAGCTTTCGTCACAATGAGCAGCAGCCCAGAAGTAGACAGACAGCCTCCTCTGTGTGGGGAAGATTTATAGGGACCCCTCCCGGGCCCTTTGCAAGTCCAATTCATGGGCTCCCCTGACCAAGGCTCAGAGCTGTCGCTCCAAAAAGGGAAGAAGGGAAGGCTTGTCTTTTTCTTTCTTTCTTTTTTTTTTTTTTTTTTTTAAAATCACCATTTGTTATTAGAACACAGGCTTCCAAACGACGAAGGAGAGAAAGGGTTGAGGGAAAGATATTTCTCCCCTCTCCCTTGTGTGGTCTAGTGTATTCAAAGCAGGGGCCTGTCTAGTTTACTGAGAAGGAGGAATGAGCTGATTTAACATGGATTGCAGCACTACTAAGAGAGGGGGAGAGCAACTTCCAATCAAAGTGTGAGCTGTTTTGGTGTCCATGTGTGTGGATGTACAAGCAAGAGAAGTGGCCAGTCTCTAGCCAC
Organism: Chroicocephalus ridibundus; assembly: GCF_963924245.1. Taxonomy (NCBI): domain Eukaryota; kingdom Metazoa; phylum Chordata; class Aves; order Charadriiformes; family Laridae; genus Chroicocephalus; species Chroicocephalus ridibundus. The sequence continues at coordinate 42,268,738 of NC_086316.1, forward strand.
CTTCTTTCTAAGAACCCAAGGGCAGATAATTGATGTGACAGACAATTCTCCTTAACCCCCTGCCAACAAAACAGTTCTTGGGCAGCTCACAGCTCTCCTCACTCAATAAAGGCCTGAATCTATCACAAAAAACATGGTAAAGATTTTCTTGTTTTGAATAGCAACAATGCAAAGAGGAACAGCACCCATCTCTCCCCCTACGCTGATGTGTATTAAGAAACTGAGGTATGTAAGAAAACAAGTGCAATGGTAAATCTATGGGATGAGTTGGTCACAAATGTCATTGTCTCTGCCACTACCCCAGCAGAATTATTGTAGTGCTATGAAAGTTACTCTTATTTAATGCCCATACATCACCTATGTAGGAGAAAAATTGCAAAACCCTGATTCTGCCCCCATCCCCATCTAATGGTATCATACAGATTCAGTTCTCAAATAATTTTTGCCAACTACAAATAGGAAGTACGTAAGGAGGCATATGGCTGCTAAAACTTCTTAGTCAATGTTTCCTCATCCGGAGTCCTTTGGCTAAAAGTCCCTTCTTCTTATGAACTCATTTCACACCTGGGACAAGAAACCACTCAATAATAATGGCAAAAATTTCATTTTGTCCCAGGTACAGACACTTTCTGGTGGACTGGTTTGGCTCACATTGTGTTGGCAAACGTCCTTAACATTTTGTGTGCTTAAGTTACATGCCCATGGTTTTGTGAATACAAGGCACATACAAAAGATTTCATCCTGCAGTGTTTATACTATTATTACAATCATAATTTAAAAAATCTTTGCTTCTAGCATATTGAGTGATATGCTGGCTGTGAATAGCAGGTTATACCTAGGAACAACTGAGGAAGGCTAGGAAAAATTGCCAAGTCCTATTAGCAAATTAATTCCAAAGTGGAATAGTTCAATACCTGAGCAAGTATTCATAAACTAGAGGTGACTGAACATGCAGGTAGTCAGGCTTCATACTCTACTATCGTACACACCGAAGCAGTGGAATAAATAAAGAGCTTAATCAAAGTATCCCTGCATTAGTGAGCCCTGGCACAAATAATCCCATTGAAATCGTTGTCCTGGGTTAGAATAGAAGGCTAACTGCAAAGCGTGCAAGTCTAAAGCCGTAAACGTTTGGATAAATTACGGCATGTGGTGTAATCCAAGCACTTCGGGTGGACAAAATTGTTTATATGTAAAGTACGTCTATATATGCATTAAAGATAGGCTCAGACTGGAAGAGATAAACTAGCCAACATGTTGGCTTCATATCAGAATGGATATTTCTACTCAAAGTCTTAATTAACTTAATAATTTTCCAAAACAAAGATTTACCAAACATCTCAGACATGACTGAAGAGGCATAGGGGTTATCTCTTGTCATAAATCAGCATCTTGAGGCATTAAAAATATTATGCAGAACAATAATTTTTGACTGGTCTGCAGTCTGTGGTTGTGGGCATCTCTCAGGAAGTCCCTTAAAGAAATCAGACCATCAGGCGCCAGACCATTAAACCATCAATATGTTTAAATCACTACTCAGAGATCGAAGTTTTTAAGGTCATAAAACTGAAGAGCAGATTGGAAATGATTGACCCAGAATATCTGTAGGTACGTTTGCAAGTTATTCTTTCCTTTTTGCTTCCTCATCTCTTCCGTCCATTCACACATCCCCACTCCGCCACACTAAATACTAACATGATTAATTTCCCGTGCTGCAGTAAGTTCTTTGCTTGCTCCTTCTTCACAGAGTGAAGATAGGGAGCCAGAAGAACAGCGGGGCAGGGGAGGGGTGCCGGCTTGCATTGCTATTGCTTTTAACGCAAGGAGCTGCGTTTGTGCATGGGTGTGCTTGCGCACGCGTGTGTGGGCCAATGCACGGGCCCAGTCCTATGGGAAAAAAGCATCTCCGTTTGCTCGAGGAGAGCGCAAGCCTCCTGTGAGGCAAAAGGGGGCTGGATGGTGCATGAGCCTTGGAGTGGAGGGGTGGGCAGCACGGACCCACTGGGGTGGGGAGGAGAGGGATGTAGCCTGTCCGGCAGCGCTGGGAAGGCAGAGTAGGTGCTTGCATACGAGCGAGCAGGGAGGGCTGCTGCTGCCACCAGGCCCTGGTGAGAGGAGGAGGAACAAAAGCCTCCATTTTGACGGCTCTTCTTCACCCATCAGCTCCATTTACTCAGTCTCAATAGCTGGGGCTCAACAGCAGCCGTGGCAGCAGCTCCCGCCGGGCTCCCACCTCCTCCTCGGATGCGCACTTCCCAGCAGAAAGGAGAATGAAGAAGGGGACAGGGAGAGAGAAAGAAAGAGGGAGAGTAAAGGGGGGAGGGTAGGGAAAGAAAAGGGAAAAAAACCTTGCTGACACGGGGCATAACTTAATTTTCACGGTGCCGGGACAGCTGTATCGTGTAATCTGCCATGGCATGCCATTAAAACTTCAATGCCTTTACTGACCCAGAAGGGAAACTCAGACCGTGGAGAGCCTTTTGAAAAGAAGTGGTGATCTTTCACGATTTATGAGCTTGTCTTAAAGAAACAGACTCCACTCACTTTAAATTAATCACCCTTTTCAGGGTACATTGAAATCTGGGGTCTCTCAGCTGAAGACTGTGGAGACCTGGTACCTTATGAATGCCTGCCCTGTCTTTATTATTATTTTTATTTCATTTTATTTTTATGCCCACCAAAATGGGTTGGTTTTCAGAGGAACTGTATCTTGCAAATTGAGGTGCAAAATCCAATTACACCAATTCAGTGAAAGTCTGAATGGGGTAGCTGTGGCACTTACACATTCTTGTCCCCGCATACATTGTGCAAAGGGGAAAAGAACCTGAGAAATATGAGGAGTTAAGGACTCAAACACTAATGAAATGTGAGACATCCTCTATGATTCACCAGCTAAAAGTATAATAGCAGTGAGTCCCTCTGCTTCCATTCTTCACACGGTCCAGGGAACAAAGAGCTGTAAACTCATACCAATAAAACCTAAACAATTTTGAAATCATAAAAAAATCCCTGTGCGTTACAAGAAAGTGTAGATAAAACACTTCCTTACTATGTTCCCAGAAAAAAATGGTGTGATTTACAAGAGGAATGCCTGGGTTTTGGATTTGCAGAGGATGTAAATCAGCATCCTTCCATTGTCTGCCATTAGTATAATATCTGATTTACTCCAGCTGTTTGTCTGGACTCCTCTATCAACCACTTGCTTTTCTTGGCCAGCAGCATTTCTTAATTGGCATGTTTTTAAAGCAAAGATAATAAGTGACCCAGCAATATGAGGATTCAAAGCAATGTAATAGTGTTTTTCACATCCTGAAAATTTTCTGTATCTAGCAGCAGCAACACGCTTTTTGTTCCTTTGGTGAACTAATTATGGAGTAACTTAAACCAAAGCAAAAACTTCACGAGCTCACAGGCAGTGATGGAAATAAAGTAATAGATGGAAATAAGATCTGAGATCAGAGTGAAACTTGTATATGGAACCTGAACATCTGAATTAATTAAGCAACTGCCTGCCTTAGAAGACTGGACCCATGAATCCCCTAATGCACTTAAGTGCCATTCACTCTGCTTTTGTTAGAAGTCCAACTTCTGACAATCTTTTGAATTGTTACTTATGATAAATACCAGAAGTGAATACTCAAAGCAAAAATTGCTCCATTTATCCATACTTCTTAGGGTTTAGAAGTTTTGCCTGTTTCTCTGGAGTCTGTATCAGACAGAGGTAGGGTGTGCAATCTCCTTTACATATCCAACTGTTCTTTAGACACAGCTCTAAAGAACTGTGCATGGGTGTGCATATCACCTGTACATACACAGATATGCGTGCCCATATTTTTCCGAGATAGGGTACGCTTCAGAACTCTAGTTTATAGAAAGCAGGTTTGTTTGTTTGTTTTATCTGTCTCCTGTGAATACATTGGCATGCTCCCCAGTGCCTCTGATACGTATTTCTACAAGTTCAGGTGTCCTTTTTTGAGTTTTCAAAATGTCAGCTGCTGCTGGTGCAGTTTCTGTTAGGCAGCAGTACTACATACAGAATAGAAACTGGCACCATATCTCCATTTTGTAGATGGTCTATTATTTTGGAACTGTTTTCTGTCAGCTTGTTAGAATAATGGCACTTGACAGTCACATTTCTAAACTTACATATTTCATTACAAGCAGTTTACACTCTTACTCGCTGGACTGTGTCCCACTGTGAGACACTATAATGGCAGATATATCAATTCCAGGAAAAAAAAATAGTATGTGGGTTTACTTACTATAACACATTTTGGTAAGTCTATCTCAGGGAAGTAAGCTTAATGGTGCTGAGAAAAATCTATTTTTCCCATCAATAGAAAAAATGATACCTATTTTTCTGCAGAATGTTCAATTTTTTACATCCCTCCAGACCTTTTTGTTTGATGGTTTGTACTTCTCATGCACTCAGGGATCAATAACATCACAACAACATTCTTCATTTGAGGCCTGTAGAAAATGAATTGAATTATTGGATTTTTTGATCCCTGCATTGTTGGTGGTATTTGTACTTTTTAAAAACCTCAGACTACTTCAGGCCTACTATGGGGATGCATTTAAACAAAACAGCACTTACTAGTGGCCTCCCAAATGCTGATAACTGAAGGGGAGAAGATGCTTTCTGGCTATCTCTTGTCAATCTCTGCAACAAGGTCTAGTCTTGCGGTCAGTCCAACAGTGACATTATGCTTTTCATCTCAGTGTAGACATATACATAAGGTAATTCTGGACTGTTACTGTACTTGACCTTGTATTTCTGTCAAGATACAGATGCGCATCTTTTCCCATTCACTGCAACAAAAGTGAAGATCTGGCCAATAAATACAGATAACCATCTATCAATGCCCATTAAATCCAGTTTAGGCCCTGTTGCTTTCCTATCCACCAAAGCTGGGAGAAGATGCATGTCTGCAGGCAGTACTGTATTTATACACACCTAGTCAGGTGGCAAAAAGCTTTCAGAGTTTTTCGGTGTTTTGGAGACCTAGAGTCTATTAGGTGGAAAGTGAATTAACTTATGCAGTTAATTACAGCTGTATTTTTATAACATGGCACCAGAGTCTACTCTTTGTCTTCTGAGGCCTTTATTTGTCTATCCACCCTGGCTTAAACTGTCAGTTTGCAGTGGCAACCCTCACTGTTGGCAGAGAGGTGCTGAGGTTGTGAGTGGACAACTTCACCGTCTCTTCAAGTGTCAGGGCTGGCTCCTGCTCTGGTGGGCCCTCTTGCAGAGTGCGGGAGGGTACTGCACTCATCATTTTGCCATACGGCTTTCCCTTTTTTTCAGGAGGACTACTAGTGCTTTAAAAATGGAATACATGTAGGGCAAGACTCTAGCTAAAATTAAGGGCTAACATTTACATTAATTCTTCCTCAGTGCAATTGTAGTAGAAACAGCTGGATTCTATTATTTTTGGGTAGCTTTTGTCCCCTGAAGATGCAGAAAATGAAAGCGATTACATTAGGAATACATGTGAACTACCTGATTTGGAATACATGTAGACTACCTTATTACGGCCTTTCAGTACTTTAAGGGGGCCTACAAGAAAGATAGGGACAAACTTTTTAGTGGGCCCTGTTACGATAGGACAAGGGACAATAGCTTTAAACTAAAAGAGGGTAGATTCAGACTAGATATGAGGAAGACATTTTTTACGATGAGGGTGGTGAAACACTGGCTCAGGTTGCCCAGAGAGGTGGTAGATGCACCAGCCCTGGAAACACTCAAGGTCAAGTTGAACGGGGGTCTGAGCAACCGGGTCTAGTTGAAGATGTCCCTGCCTATTGCAGGGAGGTTGGAGCAGATGACCTTTAAAGGTCCCTTCCAACCCAAACTATTAGATGATTCTATGATTCTTTACAGGATTGAAAACTGGTATAAATCCTGGAAAGGCAAGTAAAGTACTCAGAGTTGATATCACCTGGGTACATAAATCGATTCTGGTACTTTAGTTGTCATCATCACTGCTGGCACTCTCAATGCAGGGCACAGGCTCTGAAGGAAGTGGCCCAGTCTAAAAAGTTTTATGTAGGCAAGAGATCCAATAAAATCCTAACTTTAAAGTGCTAAGAAATTTCCAAAATGGCTCTCACACTGCAGCTAATAAATTCTGCTACAAAAGAAAGGTGATATTTGAAAAATTTGGAAGGATTACAGATACGTGTGCCAAGGAATCACTCTGACCACAGAGCAGCCATTTGGTACATCATAATGCTCAAATATTTTTTTATCCCATGGAACAAAGAGCAATTTATGTCACAGAGGAATAGGTATTTGGGAATCTGAGTCAGAGTGTGGTGTGATAACTTAAGCAGGGTATTGCTAAATAACTTGAAAATAGAACAGGAATACTCTCTTTCAACTTAAGTGGTGTCTCTACTCACCTGAAAATTCTCTACATAAAAGGCACAATACATATTTAAAGCATTACACTAGATATTTTTTAAAATTATAATCGAATAGTCAAGGTTTGTTAATGGTGTATTTTCCACAGAGACTAATTAAAAATAGTCTGTTTGAAAATAAACATGATAAACGTTTAAAAAAAATCAAGACATTTGGCATTAATAAGCTTCAGTCAGACACAGCATGCAACAATGTTTAAAATAGATGCAGCAGTCCATGTATTCTCCTGGGTTGCAGAAATAAACTGTGGAGGCTGCCTGAAAAATTATCGTGGTGTTTAATGGTAAAAGCACCGTCCTTCCCACTAGGTTTCTGACATGTAGGAGGAGAACATGAGTTTTTAAGAAGCCTCTTGATTGAGCTGGAGCAAGGTCTGAGATTATGATGGCAAGAGAGAGAAGATTGCAGGTATAGGGGAGATTTTTAAGAGATAAAACACCCTTCTGCAGCTCAGAATATCCAAAGAAGCCTTCCAAACTCCTTGCTGTTCTTCCAGTGCTAATCAGAAGCGGCTCCTTGGAAGTATTTTTGGACCAAAAAGGCACCTAGTTCTTCAGTCAGGCTGCAATTTTAGTGAAGGCTCATATGTCTAAGACGACTCTCAAAGGAGGCGAAATCAGTTTTTGTGATTACAGGTTGATTTTCCTGTCTGTGAACCTTTCACCTTTCACTTCTGGATAGAAATTCTGGGCTAAATTCTAGTTGGTATGTTAAGCCTGAGGAAACTAAATTTCCTGTGAAGTGTTGTACTCCATTGGAGTCTCATTTTCTCGGCCCAGACTTCTTTGGAGGGTTAGTGAAGCCAGTCTATGGCTCTACGAAGAAAAGTGTTCACATACTTGGAAGTAAAAATGCATTAGGTCCAAGCCTTCAGGTTGTTTAGACCTGTGCTGGTTAAATATCCATTCATTATAATAAAGACTTCCTCCTTTGTATGAAATTTCATTTTCTCCCTGACTGCCTTGTTTTATTGCAGTTCTCTGCCCTGCAGCATGCATCCTCCCTTCTGATAAAAAGTAGTTAAATGTCCCCGGACATTGTTTCACATGAAGCTTATGTTTTTCAGAGCACAGGACTTTGTGGTGTATAGGGTTGTGTGCAGAGAATAAGCCGGTTATGCAGTCGATGCTGCTGCATTCACAGGAAAAGCTGGGAAACGTCAGAAGAAACCTGTGGGAAGAGAAAAAACTGCCCACAAGACATGTGATGGGAAGGCAGGAGAACTGTGCTCCGTCTTTGGCTGTCTTAGGCTATGAGGCTGTGTTGCCATAGGACAGGTGCCATTAACTGTATGTTTCTCATGTTCTGTGTACACCTCTTTGGACACCTGAGGTGAAATTAATCTCACCAAACATACATGCCTTACGCATTTAGTCTAAGTGATACATGAGCCTTTCTAGTCAATAGAAAGGTACACCCATATCTGAAAGAAGGCTCATTCCACTGCCAGGAATATACCCAAGGTAAGTGATACATAGCGCTCTCAGGAAATGTCAGGCTTTCTCCATTGACTAGGTGAAATCAGGTGAGATGATGCCAAGATGTGCTGGCAGGAATGAGCAGCAGTGAGAGTGCCAGTAGAAGTAAGGAACACTTAAGATCACTCAAACATCAGATTGGGCCAACAACTTCAGAATAACAGAAAATAAGTGGATGACACCCTGCTTTATCTCTTATTTGTCAGTGCATAAATTCCCAAAGGCTAAAATTAGAATATTGGTAATTCTCAGTATTGGGAGGATGTTTGAAAGATAACTCCGTTAATGTTTGAATTTCATTCAGGGGTACAAAGCAGTTTTAACTACTGTGCTTTAGTCACTGGAGATGTAAGAAAGTAGACTTAAGATGACACAGCCAGCAATTCTGCAAGTCTTTTGTATCTAATAATGTACTACTCTTTACTTGTCCATTGAGATCAAGAAGAATTGAGCATGTTGAAAAACACAGAATGAATCATGCTTTTCTAAACTTTTAAAATCAAAGGAACCAAAAAGAATTAGTTTAGATTTTCTAGATTTGTTTAGATTTTCTGCAGGTAACTGATATCTGAAGAGCGTGTTAAAACAATGAGAAATGCTGATTATCTGGTTTTTAATAAGGATGGAAAAGGGTATGATATAAATATTTTTATGGGATTATGTGCATCAATCACATAATCTGATCGTTCCATTTCAAAAGAAAAAAAAATAAGAGAAGAGTTCTTTATGTAAGGGCATGGGCAGGATTTCAAGCAACAGGATGTTAAAATACGAGATCTCTTTGATTCTGCAGTTCTCAGTGTTTCTAATGAACACCTTTGGGTGTGCTACTAGAAACAATTGGGAACAGACACCATCCTTATAGCCATACTAAAACTGATATTTCTTCTTCCTGTTTTTAAACCTACTTTTTAACCTTCTTTATGCAGCACTTTTATTTTCCCCTTACTTTCCAGAACATTTCATTTTGCCTCCACTTTTTATGATGCCTTCAATTCTCCTTCCCTTCCTTTGCGCCCTGTCCCCCAAAATGTGCTATTTGGTTTGGAAGTTGCCCTAATGACTTTAAGGATTAGAAAAGCAAAAGGGAAAGTGGATGATTTAGAGAAGGGCACCGATACAACCTTTCAGAGGGGAGAGCAGTGCATAGGCAAGGATGGAGAAAATGAGTACCTGCACAAACATATCCACACCAGTTCACTTAGCAGAACTGGTGTGGAGATTTGTGATTGTTCCTCGCAGATACTCTGCAGTTGTTGGAAAAAATGTTCACACTGAACAGGTGTGCACCAGTCTAGATCTCTGAACATGAGGTATTCGCAGGCTGAAAGGAATGATTTATTTTGCTAATATTGTATCTATACAGCCTTTTGAAAACATCAGGTGCTACTTAAGTATTATTACATTCAAATAATAAAATAAATACTTGAAGCATCAAATATTTAACCCTCTCTTTCCCCAAGAAACACACAAATACAGTACTGTTCTAATAAATCCTTAATTTTACAGATTTCCTGCTGAAGTTTCTGACTAACGGTAAGTTATTTGTTCAGAAAGATTTTATGGTGCTCATAAAAACTCAATTACAGTTTTAAAATAACTTGTAGTTTTTCTGTAACATGATGCTGCCATCTCAGTTCCCAGAGGGTATATTAAATTCAAGTAGCAATAACAAATCATTTAAGCAATAAATAAATAACCTGAGACTGAGTTGTTAAGAGTTAATAGTCTCCCATACACTCAATAGAGACTGAGGCTCCACTCTATTAAAGTGACCCCCGGGGCCATGGGCCAAATTGCACCCAGTTGTTTTGTGGAAGGTATTCATCCCTCACACATTCATTTCCTTCTTTATGTTGTCTCTTTTCATCAGTGAAGGCACTCTGCAGTGCCTGAGTCTGGAGAACAATTACCGTACAGTCTCAGAGAAAAGAAAGAAAACTGGGGTCATAAATATGTTAAATGGGTACGTGGGTTTAAGTGGCTTTGTAAACTAAACACGAGGGAAACCTCAGACTAATTAATGAATATGAAGCAGCATGATAGGAATGTTTTAAGGGGAAATTCACATTACCCCCCCGCCCCAAACTTAAAAGAAAAATAATTTTTTTTTCTTCCCTTTTAAAAATTCATTCTAGCAGGACAGTCATGACACAACACATCCTTATGTTTTACTTAAATGTTATACAAGTAGGAACTGGTTGCAGAGATAACTGAACTGATAATTCATTCCCAACATCTTATTGGAAACTGAATTCTTTCCTCCACAAAGATCAGCCATTTATCATGATAGCAAAGCTATGCAAAACTGCAGGAAGTTTTAGGACTCGAGCCAAGATCACTGTTTAGCTTTACATTATGTGTCAATTCCTGACCTGACTTATACTCACCACTAAATAAACACGGATTCATTGAGTGTTAGTGGTGTCAGGATTTGGCCCTATAATAATAAGATTGTGGGCCCAGAACAGTAGTCTTCATTCAGTCCTAGTAGTGGGACAAATTTTGCTCTCAGGGTCTTCTCCTGTCCTCCTGTGGGAAAACCGGCAGGAGGCAGAAGAGGGGGAAAAGGATCTGTGGGATTTCCCTTACTTATAAAGCTTTTCCCTATATTTATATTAGTCCAGATTCTTGGGAGTTTTGTTCCCAAGATCTACTACAGGCTTCTGCTGCCAGCCTCCAATGCTGCCTCCAGGTCCATAGCTCACTTCAAAATACTTGAAAATACTCCCCATTTCCATGGGGAGTTCTCTAGGAGTCACTTTTGGAACAAAATGTGCTATAAACCAAAACTATTTGTTTTAGCTGAAACCAAAATCTACATAGGGAAAGACCAAAGTATTGGGGAAGTATTTTTTCCACTGAAAGTTCTGAAGAAAATTGATATTTCGGTGCAGATTTTTTTTTGTACCCAGTATAGTGTTTCCAGAATCAATCAATTCCAGAGTGGCATCACCAGCAGCACAGTAGAACCTTGCTCTGAATGTCCATGTCATCTTTGCCTTTTCCAGACCGCCGTCAGGACACAGTTTGCTTGTCATGAGATTGATGCTGCCTCTGTGCCTAGTGGCTGTGCCAAGTCCCAGGTTACCTGAGTGAAGTCCAAAGAGGAAACAGGATCCACGGGGAGGACAGCTGCTTCTGCAGCACAGCAGTGGGATAGGCAAGACCCAACCTCTGTTGGCACGACAAGAAATGGGATGACTGAAATGGAGGAGAGATGAATTTCTGTTCCTGCTGCTGTTTTTAAGTCCTTTACAGTTTCCTACAGTGTATCTGTAAAACATGAGATCTCTCCTCTCTCAGCAGTATGGCCAAGTGCTTCTCTGAGGACAGGGACCATCTCCTCCAAAGGGAAACGGAGGAGCAGAAGCTACCCAGTGTCTCCACACTGCCTTCAGGTAGACAGGATGGAGGAGCTGCAGTAGGATACCTCCTTTGCTCAAGACACAAAGCCGTGACTTTGCAGATTTTGGGTGCTCTGCATGATGAATGACATGCCTTGGCTAGTGGGCACCACCAGAATGTTTCTGCCTGTGAAATGTAACTGGTGACTATTCCCTCCTCCCCTTCATGCAAAGTGGGATAGGTCACCTTAAACTGCTGGTGGAAGTGGTTTGACCTAATCTGGCTGACTGCCCAAGGCAGGCATGGAAGTGGCCACACGATCCCTGCCATCTGCAGTACTGCAGGGCTGGTGACTTCTGACAGATAGGTGGTGGTGAGGTGCTCACTGTGCACTACTCTGACCCTACTGGACCTTATAGACCAGGTCTGCTCATGTTCTAAGCCTTTGTTTTTCCCCTTACTGCATAGGGTCTGTGGATTGCACAAACTGCTCCTTAGCACAGAAAGTTTCAAATTCCATTAGGAATATTTCAGAAGGCTACAAAGAAGCACAATGGAGACTTGCCGTATATGTCATTATTGCTGCAATTAATGCACACGTATGACAGCATTAATATCTATGATTGCCGTTTTGGTTTTGTTACAATCCTCTGCTTTCATTTGTTCCTAATTCTCCAGATCAGGATACCTACCAGATTTGATAGTCAGCTTTTAGACAACCATAAATTCCTGGGATGCAGAGGCTACGTGGCTGCCGTTGGTGTCCCAAATGCATACCCACACTGCTCCTCATGTTAGGCACCAGGTTCAGACTGCCTTCCATAGAAAAGATCCTGATCCTGCACAATTAGTGTCAAGGAGAGCTTTTTCAGTTTAGTTCGAGTGAGGGAAGTTTGAAACCCCAGTTCAGAAGGATGACAAAGATTCAGTCACTGTTCCTGCTAGGCATGGAGGGGAAGAACCTTTCAACAAGCCCTTACCCAGGGAGTTCAGAATATGGATTTTTAATTTCTCTGCTTAAAAGTGCTGTCAAAAAGCAGCTATAGCATAGAAAGAGGGGCAATGACAAAATTAAACCGGTGCAGTTAGTCTTTAATACTTTGAGTACACTATTGACATAGTTACACTGAAATGTATTTATAGTGTTTATTCACCAACACTCAAAATATTCCCAAGTCAAAGCTTTCCACTGAAGGCAGTGGAAAGAAGTTTTCAGAAAGGAGTAAGTGAGCTGGTTAAACTCTTTGCCAGGAAAAGACCATTTTGTTTCTGTCCACTTGGCCAGCTTCTCAGCTGACAAGCCACCATTGTCTTCAATGCAGTGACGCTGATCTATACCAGCTTTTCAGCTATTGGATATTTCACAGGCCACTTCTGGTTTTTGTCAAGTGTAGTCAAGATCTGTAAGTATTTTCAGCTCTTTTTTTTTTCTTTGGTAAATTTTTTTCCAACTCTTTCACTTGCTGTCCTATCAGCTCACTGATCTACTGGCTTAAATGATCTGAGGAAGAGAAGAAAGGGTAATTTGCTTCCTATAGATGAATTTAGGAGGGGAATGCAAAAGGACTAAAATGAGCAGAAAACTTGCAAGATCAAAAGCCACTTTCCAAACACATGGAACAAGTGACACTGCTCCACGTACAGGACAGAAACAAAGGCAGAGCTTTCATTTGGTCATCTTTTTCATGGTTATTATTTATTTATTTTTACTATTCATTCAGCTTGAGGACTGAGCATGGGCTGAGAAAGGAATTTAGGATCTCAGCCACTCTCCCAACAGCAGCAAAACTATAAATAGTGTTCAGTCTTTTTTCCTTTGAACACTCCGAAGGCCCTTGTAGTCAGCGGAAGTTTTAAGCATGCCAAAGGAGCCCAGAGTGGGGCCTTTAATGAATAGACTTCGTTGTGCCTGGCGATTACACAGGTAGATGGTGACAAGGCAGACAGTGTCCAGTCCTAACAGCAGTCCTTGTGTTTGGGAGATGATCCTTTCGAACCCTCAGTTCTGCTCCATCTGATCCTTCTGTGCTCTTCCTAGACGGGGTGGATGGGAACAAAACTGCATCCCCTTCCTTTCTGGCTCTGGCAAGGGGGCAGGCATGATAATGGTGGTCCTGCACCAGTGGTTACCAGCGAGCATGCTGCCAACAAGGCCGAGTGTGACCATTCCTGTTCACCTGGTGTCTCCCTGTTCCAGCTCCTGGTGTGTGGCTATGCTTTGAAACCATGCAAGCACTGTAACATTTGAATATTTATATATATATATATATATATTTTTTTTTTAATGATAAAGAGAGAAAATTGGCCTCTCTGTGTATTTCTATTCAAGCCAAATAGAATGCTAGGTGTTATCTTGGCAGGTTTTCCACTTTGGTAGCATTTCAAGGAAATGTGGAAATGAGAAAAATTTAGCAATACACCTCTGTCTCTTTCCCTATTAAAATTGTCAGGATAGTAAATCAAGTTTTAATGGCCAGGAAAAAAATTCAGTACATTTAAGAAGCCAAGAGAATGTCTCTTGTGGCATCTGTAAAAATATCATCTGGTACCATTTAACTTGGGGAGAGACACATGTGACAAAGTTTATAGAGAAAATGTTAGTGTGGAGTTCAACTTGAAACAGAGAGCCTCAAAACCACTCTTCATATTTCCAAATTGTTTCATGTGTGATGTGATCTGTGGCAAGAAGGATAAGCATTGTCATTTAGTCAGCATTTACTTAGAGCTTCATAAATACCAGCACAAATATCTGATTGTTTTTTTTTAAACTAAATATATAAACTTATGATTTTTAGATACAGTGATTGATGAAGATCACATAAGAAAACACAAGTGAATTTGCATGATAAATTATGGTGTACTTAAAGAATAATGCACAAGTGAAAGAGAAAAACAAAATCTGCCTTTGAGGTTATTGATTGATCCTGCAGTCCTGACTTCACCTGAAAAGAGTTGAAAAGGAGTTTTGGCTAAGGGAGGCTGGAGGCAATGAAAGTTTATGCCTAGTAGCCTACTTGCCTTTTTTTTTTTTTTTCCTGTGGAAGATCGATCTGCCAAACTAAAAGAAAAATAGACTTCCTGTCCATTACATACACAAATCCTTGAATTATCTTTAGCGGTTGCCTTTTCACTGAACTGTGAGACAACTTAATTTGAAATTACTCTTTTTGGAAATCCTAAACTCTTGACACATTTCATTAGGCACAAAATGATTATAGTTATCAGTTAATTTGTTTGAAGACTTGGTAAACACTTGTTACAAAGAGTTTTAGGGACGTCTAGTAGTTAGCAGAAAAGGGAAGCTGTCTCCAATCCTTAGTTTATTTACTTAGCACTTATTAAGCACCACTTCTGTATCTACCCAAAAAAGAAATATTTTAAGCAAACCGTAAAAGTAGGCTTGACCTTTTCACGGGCACATCATAAATCAATTGTTAAAGCAAGGGTGAAAACTCTGAAAGAGGTCAGAGGTGGAAGAGAGGTCATCTCTGAGAAGGGACAGTGTGAAAATCCACGAAGGGTGGAGCTTAGCTGGAGATAAAAGCTGGAAAAAGGAAATTCTAGAAGTGGTGAGGATCTTACACCACGAAAGCACCAATAAAATCATAGGTATCAGAGTGCTGATGTTATTCACAGATCATTTCTAAGCCTGCAGCTCCAGTTGCCACATCAGCGATGCCAGCTCATCTGCCTAGTGACAAAAGGGCAATTTTTTAAGTGGAGGGTTTACTCTTAGTTATGTGTGAAGTAAGAACAATACTTCTATCCATTTCTCAAAAAGGCTACCGTTTCTTCTGCTAGGCTTTGCTTGACCTTGCTGTCATCAAGTCAGAGAGGTTTATCCCAATGACATAATTTCCCTGGACAACCTTTGATAACTTAAGAGCAAGCACTGTATAGAAATGTTTGATGCTATTCCCTGAGCAAGCAAGGAACTCCGTGTATGTTTGACTTCAGTAGTTTTGACTTACTGTGCTAT